>NC_060280.1:21361730-21714019 GCF_021613505.1 Equus quagga
GTGCATCGTGTGTGTGAATGCTGGCTCTCTCTATCCCCTCCTTTCCCCTCCACAGCCAAGCTCCAGACGGAACAATTGAACCCTGGTGCCTCTTCTTCCTTACCTTCCTGTCACTTCTCAACAAGACATCTGTATGTCTGCAATCCAGCTTCTAACTTCACCAGGCAGGGCACAGAAATAGCTCTAGGGACCAAAGTCCAAACATTCAGATGCAGCTTACACTTCTCAGCTCTCAACCGACTCACCCTTCATCCACTCACCAGTATAAGCTACTCCTTGCCACCCCATCTTGCCTTTCGGTTTTCCAGACCTTTCTTTTTTGTTTTCCATCTCCTTTGCTGGCTTGCTTTATTCTGTCTACCCTTAAGAAAAGCATTCTTGGATGCCTAGCTCTCATCACCAAGACTGGAGTTATCTCTGGATCCAGCCTATTTGTCTGGAGCACCAAGGCAAGGCTTGGCCCCTCCTCAGACCTGTAGGGAGGGATCCTGCTGGAATCTCTTGGAATAATACAGCTACCATAATATGTGGGGAGGCAGGGGGCTGGAGAAAAGCGGCAAAGGGTTCATAAAAGCATTAGAGCATAATAGCATAACTGCTGTCCCAAGTGTTTCAAGGTTGCCTATGTAAATGAGAGAGGGGAAGGGATTAGGAGAGGGTGGCATGGGAGGTGGGTGGTTTGTTTCTCTTACTATGAATGACCATGAAACTAGGTAATGAAAATTTAGGAAAAAAAACAACGAACAAAATTATCACTTACCCCTCTCACTTTACCACTACCAATAATCTCTTCCAGAAGGACAAATACATGAAAAAAAGCTTACGTCTGAGAGAGAACCATCATTTCCTTTTTCCAAAGCTCAGTCTCTGACTGGAGCCGATAAAAAGAATTTGCCTTTCAACTTATTCTCTCCTTAAAGGGCCACATCTTGAAGCAATTACCTCCATTTTTAAGTGTGGAACATAACCCAGGGAGTTACTGGCCAATGACAGAGGACCGGAGCCAGACTGGCAATCTGAAACCAGAATGAAAGAATGTGCCATGGAAAGACATGAAAGGAAAAATGTGTCCCTTTGCCCTTTGAAGTAAGAGGCCTAGGCCTTACTGCGAAGCCTCTTTCATGAATAACTCTTTGCAGACAGAGGGGCTTGTAGTCAACCTGGGTTTGAGTCCAGACTCAGTCCCCATTAATAAATCATCTCTCTGAACCTCAGTCCCCTTATCTGTAAGAAGGGGAAAGCACGCTACTTCACAGTGTGGTCTGGAGATCCAACACCAAATGAGATACACTTGAGGAAAGAAGTTATTTCTGCCTTACAAATCTCCCAGGAGGAGTTTTAGGGAATAACTGGCAAATCCCTGTTTTCTTCACTCATGACTCAAGTGTCTTGCCTCCTTAGACAGATCTGTGCTCCCACAGGACTGTGTGCATAGCTCTGTTTAATATTCTTTTTGAGACAGAAATACCTCCTTAAAGGTACTCTTGGGAAATTTATCAGCTGGGTGCTGATGACGCTCTGTCGAGTTCACACATCTGGGCCCATTGTTCCCTCACTCAACTCAGGGGCAGAAAGTGGGCCTGTGTCTTAGGTCTGTATCCTCCTGCTCAGTGTCTTGACTTACACTGGCCATTTGTGCAATAGTTCAATTTTAACCAAACTGGAATGAATGTACTACGGCTTTAAGAGGCGGGCAATGTAGAATCCACATTGTCATCTCTATTCTCTATAAAAAAAGAACACAGGTTCATTGGCTTTCCCAGATCAACAGCAAGTAGTGAATCTATAGAAAGTCATGTCCACTGACTCCAAATCCCCTAAATTTGTCACTCTTCACACCTCAGCTAAAAGGTAGCCAAAAGAACAAGGCTACCCAACAGCCGGAGCTCTAGGTCAGGTAGGAGGACTGAAATAGTACCTGGTGTCCTTCGAGGCTTCCCAAAAGCTGAGTTGTGTCCTCACAAGAAGGTTTGCATCTTGTCTACTTTTTGGCACTGAAGATTGTTTCTGCTGTTGACATTGATCACACTGTAAGTAACCAGTCTCTGGAAAGTGCTCCATTTGGCTGCCAGCCCTGTCTAAAACTCCTTATCCACTAAGAGCATCAGCTTCTTCCCTGAAACCGTCACCCTCTGGAGAAGGGTCAGTGATCAGGAGCAGAGGAGCTTGCTGTGCAGGAACCTGCTAAACACCACAGAGCCCACGGAGGCCACTTTAGTAAAAGCCACCAGGGACTTCAAATATAGCAACAGACCATGGGGAACCTTCCCTGTGACAAGAGATTTTGTTGCCAACATGGTCTTAGCCAGTCACAACAAGGAGGGTGCTGGCCCATGCCTGTGCTCCTGGGGTGCTATTCTAGGCCCTGGGCTTGGACAGCTTAGTGTGCAGCCCTCAAAGATGCAGCTGGGTAGCTGGGCAATGCCTTGATCTGCTTAAGGAATAAGGGGCAAGGCTCAGCCCCGTGAGCTGTAGACCCACATCAGTGGCTCAGACTATCCCAGACCAGTGAAAACTGCCTCTGGCTCTGGCCCTTTGACGATCCACTTGTACATTACCTGGGAAATGTCTCTTCCTAATGGGGAAGGTTCCCTGGGGAATTCAGACATGCTCAGTGAGACTGAGACCATATCTGAGTAGGTGCTCCCATAGGCAGCCCCAAGAGATGCTCTTAGCTGCCCCTTCCCAACCTGCATCCCGCAGTGGGCTGCAGACAAGAAATATTTTGCCCTCAAATGTGTCCATAATCTATGGGCCACTCATATGGACCTACCTGCGTGCTGATTCTGTTTGGTTCTGGTTTTCCTGTCTACTCCAAGGGTCTTCATGCTCTCTCTTTCTAGAGACTGGATGGGTTAATATATAGAAGAAAACAGATGGAGCTGAGAGATCAGTGCTTAGCAGAGGCCGGGCGAAGCCAGGCTTGGGGGTGTGTGGCTCATGAGTTGGGTGGAGAACTAACTCCCTCCCTCCTGGGCTCCTGGAGGGAGGCCAACACTGGTCAGGAGAGCAGCTGGTGGGAGAGACAGCTCAGTGGGGTTTGGAGCCCATGGAAGCACAGAGTTGGGCTATGCTGGTTGGGTTTGGGTTTCTTTCAGTCTCCCTAGCGCTATTCCAGCCACAGAGGGGTCGAGTATAGACTGGAGGCTGCAGATTAGAGGTCTGTGGACCAGGTTTGGCCTGAAGGTGTGTATCATGTGGGTCACACAGTATTTTTTTTTTTCATTTAAATTAGTTGCCAACGTCTTTAAAAGAGAAAGACATCTTAAATCTGGATTTCCAGCTTCTTGCAAAAAATGGGAATATCTAGCAACACTGGGCCTACATGGGCAGTCAGCTAGAGTTGGTAGTGGCTGCCTCCTTTAGACAGCAGGCCTTCAGTGTACAGCGTCAGCAGGAGCAGCACACCCGAGGGAAGCAGTATCAATGGGCAGTCAGAAGGTCCTACGTTGAGACAGTGAAAGGACCTCTTCAGAGCACCTCGAGCCTTTGAACAGGAGGCCAGGATTTTCTCAGGGCAAAAATGGTCTCTGAGAGCTGGTGGAAAGAAGCAATCCTTTGCCTCCATTCTCTGCCTCAAGGTCATGAGTCATTTTTACTCCCACCACGAGAAGCCAAGAGCCCTGAAGTCCAGGATATCACAGTGAAACCAGGCAAGTCTCTGCCTGCCCCCAGTTCAGAGGACACATACGTAATCCAAGCCACAGATAGCATCGCATGGACGCTGTGGTGCAAGAATTAAGTGTTTTTTCAAACATCATCAAGAAGATTTCAGGAAAGTATTAACATGGACAGCAGAAACATTCAACTTGGGATTTGGAGCTGGGAACCCAAAGATCTCAGGCTCAGACACCACCAAGCCCAGTAAATACATGAGTGGGAGCTGAGGATCAAATGCATCCTATGACATGATCTCTGAATTTGCCAAGACAGGAGTATTCCCCATGCCTTTCATTTTACCCGTGAAAGACTGAGAGAACACAGTGAAAGTTATGGGCATAAAAACAACTTGGTTAAGTTTAAGAAGATCTTTAAACCCCAGAGGTGGCAAATAAGAGCTACCACATTGCAAGATATACCAAGCCAAGACATCCACCTCTATGGTACATGCAAACCACATGCCCGCTACCTCACCCAAAGCACATAAGAAAGAAGATTGAGAATAAACAAGATATAAAGGGTAACTGAGCTTAAGATTTTTTCAAAAGTCTAAAATCCAGTCCAAGGGATAATGCTCAGAAGGACAACACAGCCTCCCCCAGGTGGTGCTGGGAACCAACATCAGACTCCTTGGCACAGAGACTCTGAAAAGAGAGTGGAAACACTGCCATGGAGATGGGTCCAGGGCAGTCCCGGAAAAGCAGTCATGGTGGGTGGTCAGAGAACTCAGCACTACAACGCAGCCATTCTCTGACCTCTGATGACACGGTCACTCGCCAGGCACTGTCTTCCTGAAACATCAACTTTCTGACATTTTTCTGACTTGTGCCCTTCCACATGCAAATTTTCCTGGTCTCTTTCTCAGTTTTCTCGTAACACTCCATCACCTTCCCCCCTCACGCCCACCTCAAAACCACACCTCGTGCAGCCTTTAAAATACAGTCTAGTTGGGTCCTATGCACTCCAGGTGAAAATGCTCTCCTCCTATTTGAGATTTTTTCCATCAGGATAATTTCTTTCCTGGGTCTTCAAAAGGAAGATCAACTTTAATAAATAAATAAAAAGACAGACAGACTCAACTTCTATTGCAACTCCAGATTTTCAGGGCATACGATGAGCAAGAGAAATGGCACATGATTTAAATAGAAAATCAAACGGACCCAAGAATGTGGTAACTTATTAATCAGCAGTGAAAAGATAATGAACTAATAACAGCTTCTGAGCTGTTGGAACTAGTTTTTATAAATATTTGCATAAAAATACTGGCTTACTTTTTTTTTTGTTCTTCAAATGCACTCAAACAAAACTAAGAAACACCTGGAAACTAAGGCATTTATTCTGAGACCAAAGGTCAAATTCAAAGCCTGTGTTCATTACTATTCTGTGGAGAAATAATCTGAATTTTACGTTGGATCACTGCAATAAAAAAAAGTTAGAGCTTGGGGGAAAGATGATAAGAAGTCATCTAATTGGACCCACTCATTTTTAAGGAACTAACTTGTTCCTAAATAGTGAGCACCTTTTCTGTGTCAAGTGCTGTACGAGGTGCTACAGAGCACACACACATCCACTTCAGTCATGGTTTATTTTTCAAAATAGCTGAAAATGCAAGAATGATGCAAGTAAAGGAAACCTATTAATTAGATATATATTAAAATAGATTTCATAAAATAAAATTTCTAATTAGCTTCTCAACAGATTCTAAAAAGACTTTTGATAAAAACTTGACACCCCTCCCTAAAAATTGCAGCTCATTATTTACAATAGGGTAAAATTGTTCAAGAGTAGAAGAGTCAATTATGATTCACTCAAAAAAAAATCTATAAATAAGAGTAAAGACAACTATACAGGAAAATTTAAAAATGAAAAAAACCTCACTCTGATGTTAAGCATACAAAATCTGAGGACTAAATTGTACCTCTGGTGTGAATAGAGCTTTGCAAATTATATGTACACATAACAAGGAAGACGGGAAGGAAAGAGCAGAAGACATTTAAGAGATTCTTTTTTTTTTGAATGGTAGGAGAGCAGCTAGTTGTTTTTTCATTTTGATATGTATTAAATTATATTAAAATATTATTATGTAATAAGTTTTATCAAAGAAAATTACACAGAGTCAGAGGGGAAGAGTGAGAGGGAAGAAAGGGGCACAAAATAAGCTGATTGACTTTCTAAAACCCCAGATGCCACCCACAGTCAAACTGTGGTTCACGTGAGAAGATGAGGGTGACAGCGCCAGCAGAGCGCTCCTTCTCTGAGCCAGGCCTAGAGAAAGTGCCACCTGGGAATCTGTCTAACCAGCCCAACAGGTTATTCATCTCAGGTCTCAGGCCAGCCCTTCCCCACCCTCCCTGCTCTGTAACTCTCAATGTTCAGGCTGGTTTCACCTGCTGTATAAACAACACAGTGAGCAGTCAATCCTACCCCCAGGCGGAATGCGAAAGTAAGCAGTGAGAGCTGCCCTGGACGCAGAAACGGGCTTTAACGTATGAGCTGCTGTAGAACCCAAGGACCTGCAGCCCCACCAGGCCTTACCTGTTGAAGCATCTCTTCAGCAGCATTGAGTTTCACCTGGTGTCCTTCCAGACACACTTCCAGGTCCCGAATTTTCTCTCCTTGGGCTTCCACTTGGTCTGTGAGGACACTCACCTGTTCCAGGAAATAAAGCAATGGTGGAGGAGTGGGAATGGCTCCCCGCTGGAGGTGAGCCGTGAAACCACACCACTGATTCTCATAGAAGAAGAATGGCTTTTCTTTTTGGTGGGTAGCAGGTAGGGAAAGAGTCCTGGATGAAGGAAACTCCAGTTGTTTTCTTACCTTGCCAGGGAGTCTCAGCCACCGCCTTAATGACGTTGGTCACATTTCCTGCTCTTGACAGACTCAAGAGAAAAACACCCAACAGCCATGAGAGCTGCCTCCGGGCTGGACTCTTGCTCCTTATTCCTCTTCTACAGCTCAGTCAGGCAGCCCCGACCTCAAGGCATACCTCAGCTGGCTTGCCAGGGCTTCTGCCACCTCATGTGGAAGAGCAATCCAAACTTCTGTGGAAACTAACCAATGACCTTACCTCTCTCATAAGGCTGTGAGGACTGCTCACCTATCAGGCGAGTGTTCTGAAGCAATTAAGGAATGCGGGACGTAAAGGGCATGTATTAGCACTGACAAAACTTGGCTCCAGAAAGGTTTTTGTGCTTCACAGGCCAAAACATGACTCTAAGTCATAAATATACACAAGCCGCGTTGCACATACATGGCAGGAAGAAAGTCATCTTTCTGAAGAACTCTGAGGATATCTATTGGAATTATTAATAAAAATTCATTTACAATGTCATTTAAATTATACCCTAAATATATACTGAGAGGATTATCACAGCCTTCTGTATTAGCGAACTGTCTACGATCCTTTTTCTTTTTCTTTATTAAAGAAAAAGTAGGAAGATGAAGAAAGTAAATGGGTGGCCTCCAAAAAATAAAGAAATCAATGACTGGTAAATTGAGTCTTTGGACTCGGTTTTTAACCAATGGTTGAGTCATTGCCATTTAAATACAGATTATCATAAATTTTTTCTCAGTCTATAAAGGAATGATAGCTGGAGCATGAGTTAATATGAACTCAGCTATGAGTGTTTAAATAAACTTTATGAATTATAAAGCTCCCCTTTACAGAGGAACCAACCTAAATTAATATGGCTACTTTAAGCTTTCCATTTTTATGTTCTCACGTGATTAATGAACTATTGAAACATTCCCGGAGTTGATGCATGCTGTGCTAGCATTTCAATTATAATCTGAAAATGGACACCTGTTAACTAGGCCCATCTTGAACACAAACCTTTTATGGTTTTTCATTTTTTATTCCTTGTTGCCCAACACTATCAGCAGTACTAGCCTTTTCAACTACTAACTTTCCTTTCAAAAGGGCAGGATTCCAGGGGGCAGCCATTGCTCCCCAGGTTCCCAAGTTTCTGTTTGGGAAGGATGTGTTATGGTTAATCCTATTATGAGGATTAACACTTGTATAGTCTGCACCACGCCTTGGGGCCACGCGCTGGCAGGACCCAGAGCAATAATATGTGATCTCTAGCATTCTATAGCTTGGAGCTCAGCCTGGCCTAAGACTTAAGAAACACAGGGCGGTAAGGTCCTTATGAACCTTGATACTTACCCTAAGCATTATGAATGCAGAGTTGTAGAAAATTGGGACAAAATATTAAAGATCTTAGAATGTGACCTTCATTCAATAAAAACAAATTTTTTGGAGCCTCTAAAATTATGCTCAGCATACAGAAGTATGGGGGGGATAAAGAAGTGAAAACAAACCATATGATCCTTGCCTTAAGAAGTTACAGACTAATGATGATATAAAAGATTTTGGTTTTAATTGGTTTTACCAAATCCTGGAAATAATGTATTTTGTTGTGTGTGATTTCCCTTGTTCTTTCACAAGTAAACCCAGGAAAACATTCTGGGCCAAGGGCTCCAATTAATTCAGTCTAGCTGAGCTGCCTTGTGAATTAAGTAAGAGGTTCTGCCACGCTGAGGGTCTGTCTAACCAGCTCCATGGGGCCACCGTGAAATAGCGGTGATCACATGAGAGCAACTCTGAAAGTCTGTCCACAAGCTCCTGGCAGAAAAGAAACCACTAGGATCCACTTCTGATTTGTCTGATAAATAGCTTCCCAATTGTGTTAGGATTATTTAAATAAGAATTATTCAAGAATTAGGAATTTTAGAAAACAATGAGTCAAAGAAATGATCACATAGGACTTCATTAAATCTCAATCCTCTAAATAGGAATGTTATTTTAGCCAGGAAGTTTCCTGGTTCAAAAGTTTGCAATTTCATACTGCTTGCTGCCAAATTCTAAATTGGACCCTCTTTCATCAATCATGTCATTGGGGTAGAGTTTCAAATTACACATCCCTCAAAATGGCTGCGCTATACTGTGCTGTAGATGTAATCTGGCACCTGCTTCCTCTCTGAAGGCAGTTCCCACCAGGCTTCTTTGAGATCACCAACTCCAGCCACAGGGCCCCTTCCTGTTCTTCCCACAAACCAAGCACACTCCTCCTTCAGGGTGTGTGCTGGACCGACCACCTCCTCTGCCTGGAATGTGCTTCTCCAGGTGTCCATGTGGCTCTCTCCCTAGCATCCTTCAGGTCTCATCCTATGAGGGAGGTCTGCCCTGACTACACAATCCGTATCCTGCTTTATTTCCCTTCATAGTATTTATCACCGCCTGAAATATTTTGTGTATTGGTTTGTTTATTATCCACACCCACACCCACACAAACGGAAACTAGAGAATAAGGGTTTAGGAAGTTTGCCTGTTTTCTTCACTGCTGCATCCCTAGCACCTAAAACCAGTGTCCACCAAGTTGTAGGCACTCAAATATTTTATGATGAACAAAATCAACAAAGTGAAGCAAAAAAAAACTAGGATGCAAAATTGTATAATTATATATTTGGTCTGAGCCTAATTATTTAAAATAGGGGCAGGATGGGGAAAAAAAAGGATAGAGAAAAAGGCCAAAATGTTAAACTTTTTTTACCTTTTCAAAGTTTCTAAAATTATCATTTATTTCTCTTATAGTCATAAAATGAAGTGAAATGAATAAAAGAAATAAGGTAAAATAGAAGGAAAAAAACAAACACACTGTAGCCTCTTAACTCTAGTGCTAACTCTGGTGCTCGAAAGTTCCAGAACCCTACCTGCCTCCTCTTCCATTCTACTACCAGTCTTGTCCAAAACCCTTCAAGCTTTTTTTTTTTTTCCTGCTTTTTCTCCCCAAATCCCCCAATATATAGTTGTATATTTTAGTTGTGGGTCCTTCTAGTTGTATCATGTGGGATGCCGCCTCAACGTGGCCTGCCAAGTGGTGCCATGTCCACACGCAGGATCCAAACCAGCGAAACCCTGGGCTGCCCAAGGGGAGCGTGCGGACTAAACACTCAGCCATGGGGCCGGTCCCCACCCTGCAAGCTTTTTAAGGAGCCAGGATTGGGATGTTAGCCTTACTATTCTCCAAATCGTCAATCACAGTGTCTGATGCATACCAGATATTGATGCTTGACTGATGCAGGTGAGAGCTAACACAGCAAAGAGCCCCTACTTCAGCAAAAGTCCTCCCAGAAGAATGCTCAACTTTATGTCCTACCAAGGAATGCAAGTTTTCAGAACTGAAAATGTTCCTTTGACTATCATTCTCCGTGGGAAGTTTTGGAGTTCTTCCCTTCAAAGCAAAGGAGTCATCAAAGGCTTATTAGCCCATGTTACCAGCTCCAGGGGATTTGCAAGAGATCAGTCTACATCCAGCTCCAGATGATTTGGGCCTGATCCCATTAGTATCCACCCTTAGGCCTAAATTGCTCATGGTTTTGTTTTATTAGAAGGACACATCTTATCTCCCTTGTAAGACTCCTGGGCTCCTGAAGGACAGGGTCTCATTAATCAGCCTGGCCACAGAGCTTCCAGTGTATAGAAGCAAGAGCTCGGTGTCCATGATAAATAAATGAATGCATTCATGGCTCCCAAAAGCCAAGTCCAGAGTTAAACTGTGCCCCTAGCTGCTTTCTGCTTTGTCTCAGGAAGTCTTTTTAAAAACATATAGTAGGGGCCAGCCCCACGGCTGAGTGGTGAAGTTCGCACATTCTGCCTTGGCAGCCTGGGGTTCACGGGTTCAGATCCTGGGTGCAGACCTACACATCACTTATCAAGCCATGCTATGGTGGCATCCCACATAGAAGAAATAGAATGACTTACAACTAGGATGTACAACTATATACTGGGGCTTTGGGGAAAAACATATACTATGGGAGCAGGATAAATTCAACAGAGAAAACCCCTTGCACTTCCCTCCTATTTAGGGCAGCTACAGAATGGGAGCTAACTGGATAAGCTGGTTCCCACCAAAAAAGACCCACCTGTAATATGAGGGACTCCTTATCTCCTTCTAGACGTGCCAAGCGTTCCTGGTACGTTTCATTACTAGCAGCACCGTGGTGATTTACCTGGGACTAAAGGGAAGAAAAAAAATACACTTAAAAGGTTGGAAAAACATCTTACCAACTTCCAAATGAAGTATGCAATTTGTGAGGACGGTTTCACTGATTATATGTACAAAACCACCCACCTAAACAGGAAACCACAAGATTTCAAAACTACTACAAGGTGGACCAGACCAGATACCATTGATAGGTGTGTCTTGAAAGTTGGCAAAACCACAAAACCACCCCCTGGATGACCTCACCCTTGGCCAGGAAGGTCTTGATGTAGCTTCAGAACCAGTGGTGCTTGACTTGACTGGACACGTTGGGTCTGGTTTAGCTGGAGGCACAACCTGCCAGAGGTACCAACAGCAATAAGGGTCTACTCTTTGAGAGACTGGGGAGCTGGTACCATTCACCAAGGATCTATGTGGGAACAACTCCTGCATAGATCTTGGTATCCCCTAACTCTCACGCCAGGGTTCTCCAGAACCAAGGCACACCTTACAGCACAGAGGCCTGTCAGAACATGGCTCACACATGGAGGGTAGGGGAGGCCACCTGCACAGCCCTTCAGCTACTCACTCGTCCCTTCCAGAAGTGGCCAATTCCACCCCCAGTAAGGGCTCTGGCAGCCAGGCTGGCATGCTGTGTTTCTGCAGAGCTAGAGCTGAGAGAAGCAAGCTGAGAAAGCTGAGATGAAACGTCTTGAGAAGAACCCAAACGACAGCCAGAGGGATCTCAAAGGGCTAAGCAGGGGGAAAACACAGGAAATGGAAAGTACCCAGAACTATGGAAAACAGAGGAAAAGGAGAAGATTTAAAATGGCAGGTAAGAGGCAGGATCTTATAACACGTCCTGAGCTGGAGACAGGAGCTGCTGTCACTTTCTGGGTGTGTCTGACCTGGTTGCAGGCATGGAGAAGGGAGGTAGCTGCTAACAGAACTGAGCTGGCCCAACACTACCAACACTCCCTTCTTCCATGCTAAATGGAATGCCCACCATAGACCATCCAGGGACCTGGCAGTCTGAAAAAGTAGACCTTACTGCTAAATGGGGAAGTGACAATCATAATAATCTGAGCTAGTCCAGGGAAACTGATGTTTCAATGTTCATGAAGCAGGTATCTTCCACTCCAAAGGAAAGTCATGATTGTGCAAACAAGGGGGTCAGAGAGGAGCCCAAGCACAGGGGCCCAAGGGTGGTCCCCTTCTCCTGAGTCCATTCCCCACATTCCAACATTTAAGATAGGCTTTCCAACCCCTCCCTATTAAGAAAGGGCACCTCCTTCCTTCCCTTGTCTCACCTCCTCCCCAGTATACTGCCCAGGTGAGGGCGGGTGGCAGAGCCAGTCTTGGTCCCAGCATTCTCCATCCAAACCTGGAGTCTCACTTGTGAGAGAAGCACTGGCTGTTTGTTGAAGGTGCAGGGGGAGGGTGAGCACAATGGCCATTTCCCAGGGTGGCTGTGCCAGGCACAAGCTAGATAGGACACAGCACCTTGCCATACCACTGCCTTTTAATCAAGCCTCTCTCCAGTCTGCATCTTGTTCATTGTTATGGAAGCTCTTTCATACCATAGACAAAGGCCTTAACAATCACAGATGGCTCTTTGTGTTGATGGCAGTTTATAGTTGTTACATTAATTAATATTCCAGTCCTCCCATGGTCAAACTCTGATTAGTATGCGAGGATATAATTATAACCTACATTTTCTCAGAACCTGACAAGAAAAGAGAAGAAAATAATTCTTCTGACCAAAACCTCACGAGGGTGATTTTCAGGGGATAAAGAAGATAGAAAAGGACTCAGGCACCCATGTGAAGCTCTGCATGTCCAAACCCAGTGCCAGAGTCAGCATGTGCATGTGGCAC
This sequence comes from Equus quagga, assembly GCF_021613505.1. Lineage (NCBI taxonomy): Eukaryota > Metazoa > Chordata > Mammalia > Perissodactyla > Equidae > Equus > Equus quagga. The sequence continues at coordinate 21,374,251 of NC_060280.1, forward strand.
TCAGCACTGGCAGCTGCCACTTCTGCCAGTGAAGCTGAAGAAGAGAAGATCAAAGGGAAAACTCCTTCCACAAGACTCCAGAAAGCCACCACACCAACTGTGCCTCAGTCAAGGAGCGCAGTGTGCTCCTCATTATAATAAAAGATCTACCCACACAACCACCCAGAGAGGTGGCTACTTTTACTAGTTGACCAAAAAAACCCACAAAACTCCAGTAAGAAAGTAAGTTGACATCATAAGCTCAGTTAATACACAAAATGCATGCCATTGAGTCTATAACACATACTAGAAGTAGACTGCAAAATCTGGATCCCCTCTAGCAGCCAATGGAAAAAGGGAAGCACAGTGAGGGAAAAGATGCAGAGATCAGTATGGCAAAATCAATTGCTTGCCTAGGAGAAGCAGAACTCTTCCTATGGAGGGGAAGAACTTCCATTGTTTTCACAGACTCTGTGTAACAGGATAAACAACATCCATGATGATATCCTCACAGTAAACAGAGCCCAGTAGAACTCACTGCTTTCCTGTGATGCCCTCAAAGTAGGTCAAAGGCTAATGGAGAACCAGAGCCAAGGGCCAAAGCAATTCTATGGAGACCAACTCAATGTGGTCCCAGCACAGTGCTGTAAATACACAGCAAGCACTTATGTAGCACTCACATGTGCCAGGCACTATTTAGAGCACTTCACATGCATTAACTCATTTAATCTTTCCCACAATCCCATTAGATGGGTACTATTTTTATTACCATTTTACAGATAAAGGAACTGAGGCACAAAGTGTATGAACAAGGTACAAATGGATAATTTGCGCAAGTTTTGTTGTTAATGCCGAGTCGATTCTGACTCCCAGTGATCCTGTGTATAGCAGCTCAGAACCCTGCCCAGCATTTTTGTACCATCCTCTCACCATCTGGCACTGTATGAGACAATGCTCCGCTGTCATTCATAGGGCTTTCATGGCCATTTTTTTTCAGAAGTGTCCAGGTCCTTCTTCCTAGTCTGTCTTAGTCTGGAAATTCTGCTGAAACCTGCCCACCATGAGGGACCCCACTGGTATTTGAAATACTGGTGGGATAGCTTTCAGCATCACGGCAACACACAGCCACCACAGTATGACAGCCGACAGACAGGTGGTGTGGTTCCCTCACCGGGAAGGGAGCCAAGGCCGCAGCAGTGAGAGCACCAAATATTAACCACTAGACCACCTTGCCCAAGTTACTGTGTACTAAATTAGTAAACTCTGTGTTGTTATAACTTAATTGAGGAGCAGATCAGTACAAATTTTGTTTTATATATTGGGATTGTATGAAAATTCACTTAAAATAAGGTTTGAAACCGCTGTCTGAACCTCAGTGTCCATTAACAGAGGAGTGGCTAAATAAACTACGGTTCATCAATACTATGGACAATTTGTAGCATTTTAAAACATGGGGTAGATATTTATGGACCATCACAGAAATAATAGGCATCCTGGATAGTGATAACAGCCAGATCCAAAGAATCATACAGGGTGATAACAGAAAACAAAACTCTACAACTCCATAGGTATTGATAAAAGTATGAGAATAAATAGATCCAGTGTCTGGAAGGTTACATAACAACACTTACCAGTGCTCTCTTCTGGGGAAATGTCTGGGCTACAAAAAGTTGTGGGTGGGAGGTTTGGTCAAGGTGAGCTTTTACTTTAACCATAATATTTGAGCTACTTATAAAAACATTTTCCTAAATAATTAAAATACATTTTAAAATCAGAAGCACTGAGTTCCTAGAACAGTGGTTCCTTGTACATTTCCCTCCCACAACAGACTTGAGGACACCTCCTCTCCCAGCAGTCACACTGGCCCACATAACAGTGATGCTCATGGCAGAAAGGGTCCTTCTCTTTCCCCAAATCACTGTTGTAGAATAACAAAGCATCTTTCTCTCAGTCTACCAAAATCACTGTTGTCCTCTAGCAAGCTTTTGAAAGGTATTACACAGCAGTGAAATGAAGATAATGTCCCAGTCATAAGTCTGCAGTATCACCATCCTTTGCTTTTGGTGAAGTGTAGAGTTGTATGTTTTTACAATCTAGATAAGATTGACATCCTCTCAAGAAAACTGCAGTCCCTTAGCAGGGGACTGACCAGGATAAAATGTCACCTCCACTTGGAGAAGAACCCGAAAGCATCTGTGAACAGGGTCAAGAAGAATATTTTAGAATCATCATGCTGAATGCCAACATTCATCAGCCAAAGGTGAGGGTTTGGGTGAAAAAATGTATTCTCCTTATTCCAGTAATTGGGCAACAGGTTCAAATGACTTGCCAATGTCATTCTTGGATTATAAAATGGCTGTATCATCAGGGCATAAAAGGCCACATGGTTATGAAAATGTCATTCCAATTATTTAGAAATGTGTCTAAAAAGAGAGTTGGGACACAGCTCTGTTCTGTCTTACTTTAAAAAAGAGCTTGTTCTGTCAGAAGGTACACCTGTTTCCATAATCCTAAGAATGGAATTGTAATAGAAGGCTTTGATGCATGATGAGATCATACATCAGGATGCCTGAGTGATTCAGGTTTGACAATCTCTGAAAAGTCTTATCCATCTTCTCTACTAGGTAAATCAGTGAGAGCGGTTGCCCAGCTCTCCATGCATGAAGTCAGAGTGAGAGAACCACGCCAGCTTCTGCTGAGGAAAAGGAGGTCAAATGCAATTATGAAGGATGCTAAATTTCTATTCCTCCCCATTCTGGAATGGCAAGTGAATTTAAAGGAGACTTCTACCCTATGAAGCATGCTCATCCTATTGATGACTATAAATAAGAAAGAGGTCCTCTTTACTCAACTAATGATGTTAGCCCCTAGGCTAGACCTGTCCAATGGACTAATGATGTGCTATGGTATGATATACGTAGATTTGGTCAAACTTTCTCCTCTTCTATTTTGATGGTTATTTCTACAAATGTGACAGGGGCAAAATGAATCTTCTCATCCAAACTATCCTTAGTCAGAGCTGTTCCTGAATCTGTAATTCAGGTTAGTTACCTGGTATATTATGAGGGACCAAGCGATCTGTGTACTCTGTGGAGATAAAATGGCAACTACAGATTGCCATTTCCATGTCCTCTTGCATCTGGAAGAATTCCACAGTGAAACGTACTCCTTCTCTTGTATCACAGAACCAAAGCAGGATGGGGAGTTCTTCTTGTATATATATCATAACTCAGAAATTTTACCCAAGATTACTGAAGCCAAACCAACTTTGCTCCATCAAAGCTTTGCTCTCAAGAGGCTGGGCAAAGTCTTGGATGCAGTAATCCATCCTCTAAGACCCAGATCTCTTGCAGGCAAATATAAAACACAGCCCAGAATTGTGAGATCAAAGTCTTCCCCAAGCCTTGAGAGTGATGTTGCTGGGAATCCTCAGGAACAGAGACAACACAGCACCTTGACCCTTACAGGTTATGGATCTGTTTCTAGAAGACCCAAAATGCTATTGCTACTGGTGCTCAGCAGGCCTAATATACAGCTCCAGCAATCAACAGCCTAAGGTGGGACTACTTTCTTAGCCATCCCTAAGTGGAAGAGAGAAGCTTCAGGATGACGTAGCAACCACGCAGCGTGTTCCATGGTTGGGGGTCATGGAGTTGGTCATGATAGTTAATCAGCCTCAGAAATTAGGAGGGCAGTGAGAGGATGGGGACAGGACTGTGTGTGTCCAGGAAGGACAGAACTGACCAAAAAGATTGCAGCATGGATAGTGTCTCTACATAAAGGTCAGTTTAGGCTATCTAAGGACACCAGCCAATCTAAACTGAGTCCTGCCCCTACCTCTCCCACAGGTCAGTGAATAAGGAGTTTACTCTTGGTAAGTTCCTCATGCACAAAGAGCTGGATGCTAGCAGATTCAAGAAGTAAAGTAGGTTTTCAATATCTTGGGGAACATTGCATTTTAATGAGGGATGAGATTATTAGGGGATACTTAAGGCTGAGAAAAGAAACTTTATCACTATTTTTTAAAAAACTCAGACTAGGTTTTAACTTTTTACCCTTGCTCTCTTGCTAAGGAAAGGGAATGGAGAATACCAATACAGACAGAGAATTTTCCTGAACCCTGGAATCTATTGTCTAACTGTCCAGAATAGACTGGGATCATCACCTTTACTATAACCATGTGGCACAAGTGAGGGCTGCCATCTTCTTAGAGATATTCTCACCCCTCCCAGCCACCTGATCAAAGCCTTGATGGCTGGAATCCTTCCTCTCAATTTTTAAACTTAGGAACATAAAATGGTAATGGTTGTGCTAGGAGGTTCTGATGTTGTCAGTGACCATGTCCTCTTCCTTGTAGAGGAAGTTGGTTTGCAGCAGGAGTTAGCTATGAAGCCAATATGCATAGAAACACAAATGAAAGCCAAGAAATAGAGACACTGGTAGCATTCTCATCCCTGGTTCATGCTCTCTAAAAGTAGCAATATATCCCTGCCCTTCTTATTGGTCCCCTCTTGGCCTGCACAGGTTTAAATGGAGTTTCTGTTACTTGCAACCAAAGCCCTGGCTAAAGCATTTGTCTCAAAGGGTGATCAATCGACTAAAATTTACTCCTTTGGAAACAGACTTACCAGAAAGAACTCCCTGCTATTTGGATGTAGTACTGAATTACAAAGGAATTCTGCTTACTGTTGCTTGATTTGCTTGAACTGACAATTTTTAAGACAGAATTGTCAGTTCTGAGCCAACCATATTTAAAACCAGGATAATCAAGGGCGAATGGGGATATCCTTTGTGACCTAGGGTGTGTCTGTGTGGGATGTACTGGGATAAAAAAGGCACACTATCTCCTTTGTGTGTGGAATGGATGGCTTTCTATCCACCACCTGTTGGCCTCCATTCTTATTTCACACATACAGCAAGAAGGTTAAGACAGGGAATGATAGAAGATGCAAGAAGCCCATGGGCATCAACTAGGGGTGTGTGTGCAGGGGGGATAAAGAAAAATAAGTTAAAACACAATAAAATAAATAGGAAGCTGAAGTAGGGCTAAAAGATGTAAGGGTGAATGGGACATGAATACATAAAGGATAATAAGAACATGAAAACAAACTACCGTTTAAGAAGTTATGTTGAAAGAATAACATGTCCTACAGAGCTATACAAATGCCAGGCCTGGGAGCTGAGAGGCCGGAAGCTGCAGGTTCCCTTTTCCCATCCTTTGCCCAGCTGGACCTCAAGGCAGCAGATCCCTGGGGACTTTGTTGAAGGGCTTCCATATTCATGTACAGAATTCCTACAGCCTCCTCCTCTGCAAGGCACCACGCTCACTGGAGAATGAGAACGCGGAATGATTAGGAGGCGGGGCTGCACTAACCAGGAGCCATCTCAGGTAGGCCACCTCAGTTGGGGCTTCACATGCTTTAAATAGAGAAAATTATACCTCACAGAGAGACACAGAGGGTCAGTCAGGTAATTAAACTCAAAAACGTGTGGGAATAAAGGTGCAGGAAGCTCTTTATAGCAGGATGCTCTAACATTTCCTCTGTGTGATATAAACAGTTTTTGAATGATTGTGGAAATACGGAAATCATTTAAATGGCTTTGTTTAAGCTAAAAGACCAAATCACAGTTAGAAGCTGTTCATCCCTTGTACTGACAGTTTTAATTAAGTCATTCTTTTTGTGCAAGAGAACAAAAAGAAGCAACGTTTCTGATCAGGACACCTATGAACCATCTGTGAAGATCTGTACAAATAACCCAAGGGAACGATACCAAAATACTTTCAGGCTGGCAAGAAAAAAAATGTCTGAGCGACACATAGAACCCACTGTTAGCTAAGAGCCCTGGAATCAGGCCTGTGGCACAAACAGCTGAGGACGTGTTCGCTTTTCCATTGTCCCTGAAAAGATGCCATGTTTTGAGTCACATCTAAATGGCCACAATTTTTTCCTCCTTACGAGCATTTTACTACGTACTATAAGTACTATGTGCTACCAACATGTTTATTATGAGCACAGAGAGACTTTCAATAGCTAGTAATGACCAATCATAAAAAGCTGAATTTTCATTTTTGTTCCAATCTGGAACTCAGGTCAACTTTAGGTTAAACATGAGCCTTCCTGCCAAATCACCCGGGCAGCCTCCTCAGAGCCATCACTCTCTGACTCTAGTGGCTGGTCAGATTCCACGATGCCTGCTCACTCTTGGCCTGGCCCCTCCATTGTAGCTTGGCCAAGAGACAGTCATATTAGGTCTCCACAGAGTTCTGGATGCTGTCAGCACTTGATGCCATGACTAGGGGCCATGGAGAATCCCCAGGAGTATGACTCCTTCACCGCCTGGCCAGCATGTGCCAAGAGAACACGGCCTCCACATACACTCTGGAACACTCTTAGGGATGCTGGGTGAGGGCAATTCTGCAGCATTCCCTGGCTGGCATATCCCGGGAGACCTCATCAGCATTGTACTTCACTGAACACAGGGAAAGAACTGATTCCAGAACAGTCAAGAGGGGCAGATGACATGGGGGTGTCATTTGGTATGCAAGCATGGAGTGTGAGAAAAACCTAAGACAGTCAGCTTCCCAGTGTGACAGCTCTAGCCATCATGTTATTCAGAGCCAAGAGCTGCTTCTCAGAACTCCTACCTTGGGGTCCTCAAAACACAGCTGCTCTCCTTTTTCTGATATCGAGGTCTGCAGGCTTCACCAGGTAGAGTCACATTTCCTTCAGTGCTTCTAATAAGTTATGGATTCCAGTTCCCTCAGGATCTTGGCCACAGTATAAACACTGTCCCAACTGATCAGATCATGTTAAATTATATGATGGCTCCTCGCCTGTAAATACACTGAGATTTTGAACACAACACAGTGGATAAGCCTTGGCCCTGAATAAGTCTTGGGATGGTTCCCTCTTCTTTAGTCACTAAAAACATAGATGACATGTGTTTCAGCTAAAAAAGAAAACAAAAGAAAATATGTAGTATTTCCAGGCTGCCTGGTCAAGGGATCTTATCAAATCCAAAAAACCAATTTCAAGTGAGCCATGGCTTCCGGGCACAGGGGAGATGTCAAAGTCACTAAGATTATACTTTAAGTTCAAAAGCGCCACTCACATACCAAGCTTTTTAGAAACCTAGAAAATGTAGACCTTAAAAATAAGAGGACCAAGCAGTAGGAGTGCTTATAAATAGAAAAACCTTCACTAGATTCTTTGGTTAAGGAGTTTAAGGGCTTTCCAGCAGTTATAAAACCAGTTGTTCCCGGAACCAGTTCCACTTTTTCTAGGAGAGGAATAGTCAAGCTAATCTACTATTTTTGGCACAGAGTTAAAGAAGTTTCTTCCAAATGCAGAGTAGAGTGCAATCAGATCCTTAGCTACCAGGAGTCCAACAAGAGATCCTATCCTGACCTTGACCTCCTTTTGCCCTCCACCTCTTGGTTTCAAGTATATATAAGGGGAAGTGAGGTTGCCATTATCAAATTATCTAAATGTCCACCTTTAGGGAAGAGCAAAGCAAAGTTCATAAATAGCAAATGAAACAGCTTAGTTGAACAGTGTTCATGTAATCACGCTTCATTCATCTATTCAATGACTCAATTCTTGAACACCTACTAGGTACCACTCTCTGTGCTAAGTGAATGATTTAGTCCCTGCTCTCAAAAAGCTCTGTAGTCTTACAATGAGATGTGATATGCATTGTCATAGAATTGTATATAAGCCAGCAGCAGTGGCATAGGGGAGGGACAAACGGACTACACCTTAAAGGGAGAGGAGAAGCTTTTTAGTAGAGTCACCACTTGAATGATTGAGTCTTGAAAGCTATGAAAGTATTCCCCCAGGAGAAGGGGGGAATAGTATCTTTGGAACGAGTCTTCCCAATACAGATAGTCTATCCATGAAGCCACATCACTATCCTTCAGACATTCTGATTTCCCAGAACTAACACAGAAAACAAAGGATACCTTGAAGACAGTCTATCTATAAGCTCTCCAACCGAGGAGCTGGTGTGATGCACATGAGGGCTCCTGAGTCATCACCCTGGGGAGCAGGATTTGAAGTGAGAGAAATGCATTTGATTTACCAAGATCTTGCTCCAAAATTACAGCCTTGGATAACCTTTGTCCCTGCTAAATTCTCTTGATCAGGTGGCTGGATGCATAAGGGACCTACAGCCCTGGGCTATAGGAGAAGTAGGTATTTGAAGTGTGCTGGTAGCTTGTGAAAGGATGATATTAAAGCCAGGAGGAGAGTAAAAGCAGGAGGCTCTTTGAGGGATGCTTTTTCCTCATCTTGCCAACTTCAATAGACACATTGACTCATTATTGTTAAAAACACCTTCGGAGACAGAGGGGCAGCATCAGGTGCTGGGGTTGAGGGTGGAGGGGGCGCTGAGACTGTTTTAGTTCACCTGAAGGCATCAGAAGTAAACTGACCAGTTTCTCTTGGACTGCCTAGACCGTCTCTCTGAGGAGTCAACAATCAAATAGGGATGAGAGAAAGATTCATAGGTGGAAAATATGGGATTAGGTGAGGGCCAAAAGGAGGAGCTGGTCCTATGGTCACAACAGTGCCATTAACCCTACAAGATTCCCAAATGGGAATGAATTCCAACAAAAATGGACGGGAAAGGTTGCTTGGGAACTAGAGGCAGTAAGAACAACATTATAGAATGAATTTGAAAGCTGCCCTTTAGGGACAAAGCCAGCATGCAGCAGGTTTGGGAGTGACTAGGAAGGAGTAGAGATGGTAAGTTTTTAGCCTGCTCTTTCAAGATTCCTGATGGTGAAAGGAAGGTAAGTTATAAGGCAGCATGGAGAGGCAAGTACAGGGTCAAAGATAGTTTTGATTTGTTTTTTCCTAGGAATCGAGAAGAAGTATTTTCTGCCAAAGACAAGGGAGAAGTGGGCAGGGCAGAGTTGAAAGAAGAAACAGAGGAACAAGAGGAGGTGGAAGAGGATTGGGTCAGGAGGACAGGATACTGGGATAGCCTTGGCCAAGAGAAAGGATCCTGGCCCATGAAACAGAAGGAAGTTGAAAAATGATGGCTATGAACAGTTACATTTTGTGGTGAAGGGGAGGGAAGATGAGGGATTCATCTATTTGTGGCTATTTTTTTTCAATGAAGTAGGCAGTGACAATAGTTGAGAGGGATGTAAGTCTGGGGACAAATGGAAAGGTGTGAAAGAGCTGCTACAGAGAATGGGAGAGGAAAGAATGCAGGGACGAGTCAAGGGATCCCCAAGCACTATTGCCAGCCCTCAGAACTACCAACGGCTGTGCTGCTCTGGAGGATCCACAACCTGGTCAGCAAATGACCCTGGTATAATGCCACTTTGTTAAACCCTGCTGGGAAAGAGGCCTGAAGACCTCTCCAAGGAGCTGGCAGACAGGAGTCACAGGTGCTAGAGGTCAGAGATGACAAAATTCTACTTCCTAAATTATAATGGGGAATATGATGGGTGGGCATGTTGAGTGCATTGGCTAAAAACGGGAGTTACCTATAGGAAATTACGGACAGCTAAAAGCCTTGAGTAACCATACCCACTGTCATTCTCCTCGTGGTCTTAAAAAATCTCTCTGCCCAGAATCCAAGGTTGGGCACATGGCTCTCAAGTAACCAGAGGCTGTTAGTTGTGGTCGAGGTCATCATAACACTAACTAACACTAACATAACTAACACTTATGGTGCATTTTCTAAGCACTTTACATATATTGAATTATTTATCCATATTTTATAGTCAAGGAAATTGAACTCCAGGGAGGTTAAATCAATTGTCCAAGGTCACATGGAGCTTGATATGAACCCAGGGAGTTGGATCCAGGATTTGTGCTCTAAGCCAGCAGGAACAGCTTTCACAGAAGCTGCTGCCTACTTCTCTAGCTTTCACTGCAGTCCGACTTGAAGGCAAGGCAAGTCAATATCTGTAGCTGGGATGCCTGTGTGTCTATTTGTCATTGCAGCTCTTCTGGCCCAAGCGGCCAACCTACTGGACCAACCATTTGAGCACCAGATGACACAGAATAAAGTCTCACATTAGCAGCTTGAGTTAATTTCACATTCTACTGCAGAACCCAAGCCAATTGCATGGAGGATCCATGGTGATTCTATTTTCTCTGTGACTTTGGGTTGCAATTTGGCTTAAACACTGAGAGTGCTAGAAGCCAGCAGTAGTGTGAAGATGCTGACAGTGCTGGGATTTCTGTTCCTGAGAAAATAAACTCCAGCTCGGAGGGCATGGGTGGGCCCCACAGACCCTGCCTGGAACTATTTTTAGAGACTCTTTCCCGACCATGTGGGTTGGATCCACTGATCTCAAAGCAGGGCAGGGGTGAGCTGTTTGTGAGTTAGTCAGGAACCAAACAGCTGAGAGGCAAAGACCTTCTGGATGTTTGTGACAGAAGATTACCTTGTCCCTGGGCTTTGTCTGTTGGGGAAGGAGCTGGAGGACCAGCCCTGGTCAGCCTTCACTCTTAGCCACAGCCAAGCTGGCCAGAACCAGCAGCCACAGGAGCCTCTGGTTACTCACGGTGGACCAGGTCACAGCTGCCTCTTCTAGATCTTTGGTTTGAGACCTTGACCTAGAACATGGAAAGGGGCCTAGAGGTGAAGGAATGAATGGCCTGAGATGCATTGCTAGGAGAAAACCAAACTGGTCCCACCTGTTCCTTTTCAATTTTCCCTTCCTGTAATGGCCAGTAGCAGTTAACATTCACTGAATGTTCCCTGTGTGTGTGGTACTACACTAAGCATTTTACATACATCGTCTTACTTGATCCTCACAAAACCTATATGTGGCAGGCACCATTATTCCTTATTTTACAGACGAAGAAGTCCAGGGTTTGAGGTAATCTACCTAAGATCACATAGCCAGTAAGTGCGGCAAAACCAAGATTCCAACCCTGGCCTTATCTCAAACTGCATGTTCTTAATTATAATAGCACATAGTATCCAATCTCCCAAAGGCCACAGAACAAGGTCTCTTTTCTGTGCAAATGCTTCCCCTCTAGCTCTGTGCCTCCTTGGCTATAGGCATTGCCCTCATTGCCCCCAAATTCAAAGACTCTGTCTTGCTCTGAGGCATTGCCCTCTTGGACCAGTCAAAGGGTAAAGGCTCCTGGCCTGTGTGCCAGGTCACACCTCATCCAGGCACCTCTTCTTCTAGAACCACCCCTGCCCGGGAAAATGAAGGAGACAGTGATTCCACTTTCACAAGCCTGGGCTGAGAGAAACCTGCTCTCTAGGCCACCTTGGCTTGAGGAAGCATTTGAGAAGGGGTGGGTGAGCGGGGCGGACAGGAAATCCTGAAGACCCAGGCTGCAGGAGCCCACTACAGAGATGACGACTGGGGAAAGGAGGGCCTTGATGGAGTCAGCTGAGTGGGTGGGAATTAGGGAGAAGGAGGACATTGGGGAACAAGCTCAGCAAAGGGAGGGGGTATACTTGGGAGGTCAAAGTAGATATAAATGAGTAAACGATGAAATTAAACAGCTAAGTGTTCAGGGGGTTGCAAAAGGTCTCAAAGGCCGGCAGGTGGAAGAGCCTGGGTTTTATCTTCCAGACTAAGGGCAGGGGCTGGGGGCTTATGATCAGGGTCGCAAGAGAAAAGGGATTTCTTTTTTGAAGAAGATTTTAAAAAGAAGAATCTGGCAGGAGTGTTTCGGGCAGAGAATAGGAAAGATTCTGATTATACTGCCTAGGACATATCTGATACTTTGTGCTTTGTTTTCTTTTAATGCTCCTTAAAATTCTAAAAGTAGAAGAAAAATATTTGTTTTGCTATGACTCATCCTGGGGGGGGTGGGGGGGGGGCGGGGTCTGAAGTCTCCTTGCTCAGAGCTTCCCTCAGCAGACTTCCAACTGTCCAAAGGAGCCAGAGCTCACAGCCTGGGTCTTGGGACAGAAAGAGCCTTCTTACATTGCATCACAGGCAGAGTCAGTCCCCGCACAGACAGAACTTCTGCACAAGGTACAGAGTTACATTTGCCCCAGTGGCTGGGACACGGCACAAACGATCCCAGGCACATCTCAGCTGGAAGACCACCTCGTTAAAAAGCTTCATTTTGGATACAGGAAAATTAAGACTAAGTGATGGGAAACGCAGTTCTTACCTATATCCCCCCAGTATCTCCTCAATGAAACTTTTTAAACGCTTAAGATGATGGATGGAAACTTCTGCCAGAACGTCTGGTCACCTCAGCGTGCTGTCTTGGAGCTGCGATGCCCCATTCCAAAGCTGAGCAGGGGCTGAGCACAGACAGGATTTCTGCTGGGTTCTAAACCAATAATTGCCTACCTATTTGGCAGAAGATATGAGGAAAGAGAACTGGACTGGGAGAGAGAGAACAGGTTCAAGATCAGGCTGCACCGCTAATAGCTGTAAGACTAATAACCATGAGCTTCTTAGCCTCTCCCGGGCTTTGTTAAAGGAGGAGTTTGTGCTAGTTGATCCCGACAAGCCCTCAACCTCTCTACCTTTGTTCAGCTGCCTCACTTTTTACAACACAGCTTCCCACACACCACATCACAGCTACAGTAATTTTCTTAAAATACAAATTGGATCTCCCAACATATCCCATGTCACTTCCCTGCTACAAGTCCCCCTTATACAAACCACATTCCCAGAAACCCTTTACCACAGCCTTTGCTGTCCTGTGTGATCTGGCATCCGCCTGCGTCTCCCCTCCGTCACTGAGCTCAGCCACACTGGCATTCTCTTAGTCTTGAAACTGCGTGGCTCCCTGTTGCTTTAGGACCTTTGCACATACTATCCCCTTTGTCTGGAATGTTCTTCACCTCACTCACTCCTACTTCTCTTTCAGATTTCAGTCAAGTGTTACTTCCTCAAAGAATGCTCCCTGACCGCTCCTTCTCAATCTTCAATAGCCCTCGTGGGCCTTCCATTCTTCCTCTCTGCACTTAGCAATTTGTAATTTCGAGTCTATTTACTGGAACTGTTTAACCTTCATCTCCTGCAATAGATGGGAGATGCCCAAGAGCAGACACTGGTTCTACTTTGCTCACCACTGGACACCTAGTACCCAGAACTCAATAAATACTTGCTGAATGAGCGCTGCACAGGGCACACACAAAAGCCAGCAGGCCCAGTGTTTGGTTATCGCGGTTGGGGACGTCCAGAGCTGGACACTTCCTGTCTCTCTTGTTCTTCCCCAGTTACAATGTCAAACCTCTTATCTGTCAGCTGCTTGTGCCCTTCCTGCCTCTGAAAAACATTCAGCCTCAGTGTGAAAATAGATGGAGACCCATCAGAGCCAGTTTAAAGACGGTCACAGAAGAGGAAGGAGCCTGAGTTCTGTGGGTACAGATGCTACTCCAGAGCCCAACATGCTTTCATCGCTTGCTCACACCACACGCTCATGCTCATCCCCTAAAGAAGGGGCACGAGGAACTTGCAACCTAAACCCCCGGCCTCAGAGCCTTCAGAAGAGAACTCCCCGAGAGCCTTCCCCCTGGAGACAGAAGCTCTTTCAGCTGACAGCCAACCACTGTCCACATTGGATAACATCAGGACAGAGAATCAGCTCAACAACTTCCGAATTCAGTGCATTTGAATGGCAGCAGCTTCCTCTCTGTGTCCTCAAATTGAAAAGCAGGGGACACCTTGTTCTGGTCACGGTGCTTGGAGCCTCCAACGGTTTAAGTGCCAAAGCTAAAATAACTAACTTTCCTCACTCCATTCTTGCCTTTCTGTACAGAGGCTCATTCAGCAGAATATCAGAGGAGAAACAAAGACAGCTGACTGTTTTCTCCCCAGTGTCTATAATTAGATTCTCATGGAGAACTTGGCCACAACAGGGCTTTGCCGGACAAATACCTCCCCCCACGTCACCTCCCCACAAAGTGTCTCACCCCTCACTCATCTCCACGGAGACCCAGACAAAGCAGCCAGTCACTTACCCTCTTCAGCCACGCAAAATGCTTGTAAACGTCAATGTCCCCATCCATGCTGGGCACCCATGTCAGCAGTTAGATTCCTTGGTTGAAAAAGCCCTTTTTCTGGCTGGAGACCAAACTCTCTCCTCTTCCTTGCCTCTGCCCCCTCCCCCTCAGAACGTCAAGCTGTGTTCAAATTTCCCCACTTCCCTGGCCTGCGTCCTTCAGCCTTTCCCTAAACAGTTTCAGATACACAGCAGCTCAGACCAGCCTGTGCTGCTCCAGTATCCTCCCCCACCGCCCCCACAGGCACACACGGGCACCAGCTCTGGGATTCAGAGTCTGCGGAGCAATCAGACCCAGCAAAAAGGTAGGAAAAAAAGAGACTTGGACAGGAGTTGTAAACACACCACACACACACACACACACACACACACACAGAGGAACATTCTTTTCAGTGATAATACCAGAGGCTGCCAGAGGGAAACAGTCTTGAAGAAAATTCCTCGTCTGGCTTCCCCTTTCTGGAGTGGCTGGAACTCATTACCAAGAGACCCCGATTTCCTGTCTCTGCTCCATTCTGCATTTACTCACAGGCTCCCAGCTGCTCTCAGTTTATTTGGGACTGGGGAGAAGACTAAAAATAAGCGCTGCTCTTGGAGGAGCCGCTGGTTCCCACACACAGCCTGACCCCCACCCCGAAGCCCACGCCTACCCCTTTTCCAGGCCGGCGTCAGGCTGTGCCCTGAGGAAAGCCTGTTGTTTCCAAAACGGAACAGACTCGGAACCAGCTCCAGTCTGGGTTCTTGTCACTGCTGGGGGTTTGTCGTCCTTGGCGCTGGTGGCATTATCCCCAGAGACAGACTGCCGCAACCTCGGAGACCTCTGCCACTCGCCCACAAGGGGGAGTCTGGCTCAGAGCTGCTGTAAGCCACCACCACAGGGCTTCCTGGGGCCGCACTCTGTGCCGAGATGGGGTACAGCTTCTATCAAGTCCCAGACCTGCCTCGCTGGCTGTCCCCTACTCCAGACCAGCTGCTTCACAAGCCAGGAAGAGGGAAAGGGTACGGCCACTTCATGTGTGTGTGTCCCTGAGACTTAAGGAGAGCTCCAAGCAGGAGCCTTGGGAAGGCAGTAGCTGGCAGACAGGGAGCTGTGTCTGTTTTCCTTTTGGCAGGTCACGTGCGGGCTTTCCAGGGTGGCCTCACCAGCACTTCCCAGATGCTGCCCCCTACCTCTTTTGTGAGCTCCCCTAAAAACAGTGTTTCTCCCTTGCCCAGCCCTTAACATGCGGCCTTTGGCTATGAGTGATTATGAAAGCGATCTTTGATGTGGGCGCAGTGGGAACTGTGGTTACATGCAAGGGTTCTGAGCTCTGCTGCCATAAATGACTTGCAGACGCACATCTTGTGATTGTGTGGGCCTTCCCAGTGCCCTTGGGGGTCACCAGGAACTCCCAGCCTGAAGAGAAGGCTGTCAGCATACCCCTCGGCAAGGCATCAACATCTACCACCATGGCCCAGAAGCATGGCCGGCCGAGAGACAGCAGAAACACGTCTGGCAGCACAGTCCCTGACAGGCTGGCCTGGCTAGCCCACAGAGATCACAGAGGCAGCAGGAGGAGAGCTCCGGCTAACAGCTGGCATGAAAGGAGGAGTAAATTCCCAGAGACA
Source organism: Equus quagga (assembly GCF_021613505.1). Classification (NCBI taxonomy): domain Eukaryota; kingdom Metazoa; phylum Chordata; class Mammalia; order Perissodactyla; family Equidae; genus Equus; species Equus quagga. The sequence goes on from NC_060280.1 coordinate 21,389,796, forward strand.
CACCCAGATCAGAGGCCAGAAAGGAACCGCAAGCTCTGCTGCACATGCCCTGAGCTCTAGACCCTTCTTCCCACCTCTGGCCCAGCTCCACCCAGCCAGGGTTCCCTCCCCAGAACTATGATAGGATATGTTCACGGAGAATACCTCTGAGGTTGCAGGAGTAGGTGGGCCTTTTTAGTTTCTTCTGTCTAAAAGCCTGGGAAAGTCAAATGAAGAATTCATTCGGTCAATACACATTTGCCCAACATCCAAGGCAAATGAAAATGACTTCCTGCCCCAGGCAAACAAAGAATTACCACGTGGTATGTGGTAAAGGTGTTTCTGGGGCTCCAGGGAGAAGAGGCAGGAGAGCTGACTTGGGAGCTGGACTGGGAGAGGTGGGGCACAGTCCCAGCCACTGCTCCCCTTGGAGGGGGCTCAGTACCCTCTGGTAGGTTCCAGTGCTAGAGAAGGAAAGAGGTGACAAGGCATCAACATGGCTGCTTCTCAGCCTTGCTAACTCCTACCTGCCCATGGGGAGCAGCTCAGGGGCAGACCCTCCTCTTACTCCTCCCCAGCACCCACGTTCCTCTCCACTTCGCCCCCTCCCTGTTGTACTGAACCACAGCTGTTTCCATGTCTGTCCTCTGCACCAGACTGGAGGACTGCATCTGAGCCCTGATTCACTGCCCTAACTTCCATGCCTAGCACAATTCTTGGCACATAGTAAGAACTTAAACATTCTCTGAATGAAAGAATGAGGCTCAAATGGTAAGACTGGCAAGACAAGACCAAAATTCTACTTGGAGAAAATGAGTCTTGAAGGCCTGTTTCCCCAGAGTAAAGATGCTCGACTCAAAGAGGAAAGGACAAGGCCAATTTCATCTATTAGCTCAACTCCTGCAGGACGACTGGGCAGGAGAGGGAGGAGAGGAGGGAGAGAGGAAGGAGGGAGGGAGGAATCTGGCCAAGTTGCAGCCAAATTCTTGACATATTTTTATAGTATCCTCAAGTAGCAATTCTTACCTCAGCCCTTTTTTTAAAAAAATACCAAAGTACATTTTATTTATATTGTAATTCAACTCAAAAATCCACAAAATAACACTCCAAAAGACCCAGGAGCAGGGCATGTGTGAGTGGCTGGTGGGCTAAGTGAGACGCGACAGAGACAGGAGCAACAGGCATCTTTTCACTCGCTAACCCCCAGGGGGCAGCTGGCCCAGGCAGCTCCATCACCATGCTGGCGAGGCAAACTAATGACTATGCCACCCCACTCAGAAGGTCAGCCAGCCAGGGGCACCTCACAGTGGTCCACAGATGGGCTTCAGGGGATCATATAGGCCTCTGAATATGTTCATAAAATATATACAAAGTACTATTTGTATGTATAAAATCACTATTTCTCTCAGCAAGTTTTCATCAGATTATCAAAATGATCCATAACTCCCAAAAGATTAGAAGCCTGGGTTTTATCTGGCCTAAGCAGTTTCTCTGAAAGGTTTAGGCTGCCCTTATTAAGGCAGAGGGTGGGGGGGGTTCCTGCCTCCATCATACTGCGCCCGTAAGGTAGAGTCTCAGGGATTCCCTGGATCCATGGCTGAAGAGAGAAGTCCCCAAGAACCACACAGGGTAGACAACCAGGGGTCATTACAGCCACTCTGACAGCCCTCGGGGCCTACCCCAAAGCAGCCCACTCACCGGCAACCAGACTTAAGTCATTACTATCTGGAATATGAGGCCGCCAGCTGAGGGCAAAGGGCAGGTGACTGGGAGACTCAGCATTTGGGGGGTCAAAATGCAGCTAAGAGGCCACAATGGGAGAGTTTGGACAGGGGAAGTCATGCAGCTTGCCCTCCTCCTCATCCCAGGGCCTAGAAGGGAAACCCAGGAGAGTCACCCACCTGGCTGGAATCCCATGTATGTGTGGGAATGACTGGGAGTGGGGTTCCCAAGCAAAAAGGGTTTTGCTCCTCTTGCTGGCTGCCAGGATCAGCAGCATCTAATAGGGCCAAACTGTGGACTGAGAGGTGTCTGGTGGGTCACATGCCATTCTATCAACCTATCACCTGCATCCTGAGCCCTGGCCTCTGAGCCACAGTGAAAAGAGCCAGGACACCCCTGGTAAGTGAGATACAGGCTTGTGTCCTTCAACAGCTGCACTGTGCAGTGGGTCTGCCTCTGGGCGCGGTGCTGGGAAGGGAAGAGCCCAGCCTGAGGACACTGCTACTCTGGGCTGGCAAGCAAGACCCACTTGAGAAAAGGCATCCTGGCCCCCACAGCCCAAGTCCCCATGGTGCATAAGCACAAGAACCCACCTCCAAAATGGGCTAGAACAAGAGTCAGCAGTCTTGTCCTGTAAAGGCCTCGATGGCAAATGTTTTACGCTTTGTGGGCCACATGGTCTCTGTCATACTCTCAACTCTGCAAAAGCAGCCACACCCAACACGTAAATGAATGAGCGTGACTGTGTTCCAGTAACACTTTATTTGTGGACACTGAAATTAGAATTTTATATCATTTTCACATCACACAGTATTCTTCTTGTGATTTCTCATCAATCATTGATAAACATAAAAATCATTCTTAGCTCATGGGGCATAAGAAATAGGCAGCGGGCCAAACACAGCCCATAGATTGCTGACCCCTGGGTTAGGACAATGCTTCCCCATCTATAATGAATCTCCTGGGCTGGAAGACACTCTTGTAAAAATGCAGATTCTGACCCAGCAGGTTGGGAATGGGGCCTGAAATTGGGCATCACTAATAAGATCCCTGGTGATGCTCATTCTGCTGGTCTCAGGACCACATTTGAGTAGTAAGAGGTTGGGAAACCACTTTCAGAAGTTTCTTGAAGCACAAGGGTACTGAGCAAGTTTGCCTGGAAGCATGAATCCTCTGGAGCCTGCCTACCTACTAGCGAGTGCCTGAAAGGGCAGAAGGCTCCTGGTGGTGTGGCTCTGGCAGGCCTTCGTTGCGGGTGGAGAGTGGGTGGGTGTCTACATGCTCAGACCTCAAGTTATGCTAACCTGGCAACATCACCCCCATGTCCCCTGGGCCTGAGCAGGAAATTTAGTGGGGAAGGATTTATTTGCTCATTCACCAGTGTTTGCACATTCTTGGTCATTTATAAACATTGGTTCTTAGGGACTGAAATAGTCTCAAGTCAGGTCTGAAAGGAGCCAGATCTCTAGATCTTAGTAGGGTACAATTTACTGTGGGGGGTGGGGGAAAGCCAAAATCCAGGAAAATTAAAACTGCTAAGTTTACAGTAGCTAAAGGCCCCCAATCTTGGATGCTGTGTCAGGAAAAATGTATTCAAAATCTCCCAAAGTACAGGAGGCTTCTCTAGGGCAGGGCCTGGCAGCTAGGACTGGGGGTTGGGGGGTCAAGAAACACCTCCTGGAAGGAGGGAGCCGTCCTAATATCATCCCTCGAAAGGCACTAGAATTAAGGGGTTGGGGGAGGTCTTCTCACCTTTGACAACAGAACACCAGGCCTTGCTCCCAGAACCAGCCCTCAGCCCTCTGGTCTTCCTCCCTGACCAGAAACAGTGGGGCCTCCAGGCCTAGCCTTTGTCCAGTGGGTTCCAAGAAAAATGGGAAAGAACTCTCTTTGCCAGCTGACCCAGGTATACTGTCTAGCAGCTTCACTAGTGGGAGGTGTTTATGTCATCTTTCCAATTAAATTAAATAAAGCTATTTTTCTCCTCTAAAGCCCATACCTTCTCCCTTGGGATTTAGACTTCCCAGAATTTGTCCCTGGCTCCCACCTAGTGGCTTCTTCCAGTACTGCACAGACACAAAGAACCCCACCCAGCCCCAGCCCCACCCAGGGCGTGAGTCCATCTGGAGGGAAGCACAGGAAGGAAAGCTCTGACACCTAAGACATTCTGAGCTCTCATTCCTGTTCACACCTATAGGGAGAGGGTGAAAAACACTGGAAATTGGCTCAAATAGGCTCAATTTTTTTTTCTTGAAAAATAAGCACCAAATTTCCCCTTCTCTCTTCTAACATCCAGAGAAAAACATTTTCCTATAAAGCCCTTTCTGTAACTTTTCAAAAGGAATATGTTCAACATGCACATATCCTGCCCTGTCTTTTGTTCCAGGTCCTGGGTGGAGAATGGAGATACAGAGACGAATCACATGGCAAGAGAAACTCAAGCTCACAGTTTATAATTCATAAAACAGCTTTCTCTCCCCACCTTTTTTGCAACTCCTCTGGCTTTTCAATATGGTAAACAGATTTGCTTCTTTGGCCAGAGTGAAAGCGTGGAGGCTGAATCTGGCAGGAACACAGGTACTTTGTCTGAGGAGCTGGGAGCTGAAGAAGCCGCCATATGTGACAAGGTGCTTGAACTGATGAGGGGAGTGGCCGTGGGCCTCCCGGGCCTGGGTCTCTTTCTTTGTTTCTTAAGAGACTAGTTAAGAAGGTAACTGAGGTCACCTGAACCTATGTAGGATGTCAGAGATGAGCACATATCCTAGATGGGGCCTCATTTCCCAGCCCAGCCAGGCCCAGCAGAGGCTGCCCATTGAGGACATCCCATTCCACTGCTCCTGCGATGTCGGCCTCCACTGAACCCTGACACAGGCAGCTGCACCTAGAGAGGCTCCCTAACCTGTCTCCACTTTGGAAACCTAAAGGTCTAGACTGAGGAAGGCAGAGGCTGGTGCCTACCAGGAGGGTGCTCAAAATAGCCCCTACACAAATGACAGGACTGGAATGCTTGGCCAGCTCTTGCAGACAGATTGTCAAACCAGCTGTCATTTCCAGTAAGAAAATTGAGTCCCAGAGGAGGGAAGAAGAGGTTCACCCAAAGCCACACATACCAGTGGCAGAGCGCTGGCCTTTTAACTCATTCCTACCTCCCACACTGCCTCACCCCGGCTCAGTGCACTTCCATCCGCCCAGGCACAATGACCAGGACACCTGCAACCTCGCAGAGAAAAGCACGGGTTCCTGCTGGGTGGCCAAGGCCGCTCCATGAGCCCAACTTCCAAACAGAGGCCCAGAGTGCAGCCCCTCTGCAGGTTCTCTGCTAACCCCTCTCCTACCCTGGAGCCTGGGCTCTGCCCTAACTTGCCCTCACGCTGCTGCTGCTGAGTTTGCCTGCCTTGCCTTGGACTTCATCCTGAGCCCCTGAAGCCTCAGGTCCTCACCAAGGAGCCCCCTGACCCACATCCAAAGCTACTAAATAGCAGGACAGACTGGCGCCTTGTAGGAGGTGAGGGGTCTATGTGTCAGACCATTAGAGAAGCACCGAGAGCTGCTCCATCTGGAGACTCTGCTGGCTCTGGTATCTTTTGGGCATCGCCCAGAGACCTGCATCACTGGGTCCACTCCCCCTCACTAGCTGGCTGTCCCCAACCCTGCAGGGCCCACTGGAAGCTGGCAGACTAGCCACTCTATGGGCTTCACCCTCCAGCTCAGCCATGGATGTACCCAACCGGCATCCACTCAGCCAAGCCAAGCAGGAGTGGAGGAGCAGTGACACCACTTCCAGGCCAAGAAAAAGCCCCACTCAAGGGACAGCCAGATTCCTGGAAGTGGTCAAAGTGCCACCAGCCCCTTCTTGTCTGTCAGGGCCACTGATGAGCATCTTTCTCCTTTCCAGCCTTCAGGACCATCTGGTGGGATTCAGGGGTTCTTGACCAGACACTGCCACTCTCTCCTTGAGGGCATCATTCCACACTTCACCAGAGGTCTAGGAGGCAGCCACAGGGAGGGAGGGGAAGGAGGCTGCCACTTTCTGGAACTTGGCTCCATTCCTATCACAGCAGAGATGCCTCAGCCATCCAGCCTGGGCCTCAGCTCCATCCGCTATGAGTACTGATCCTGAGCTTGGCCCTGACTGCCAAACATGAAAGCACCAAATTTTCATCCCGCGGGTCACACTGTTCTGCTGTACCACAGCAGAGGACAGCCTCACTGATGCTTCTCTGCAGGCAAGGCCCCAGTCTGCCTTGAACTCCAGGAAACTTTCCCTATACAAGAACCTCATCTAGAGTTCCCTGGTGCTCCACCAGACTTTCTGGGGATGGGTCCAGAATTCAAGTAAGATACTGCTCCCAGAACAAGGAAATTGAGGCTCCTTGTTGCTTTCCTCAGAGAAGCCCCAGAGGGTGTCCTCAGCTCAGAGAGACCCACACATATCCTTCCAGGCCTGGAGCCCACCTTTCCCCATTCTACTGGTGGCCAAGGAAGGCAGGACCCCGTTTTAGGCCCAGAGCCCTGGAAATTCACTCACAACCTAGTGCCACTGAATCCTGGGCAGGTCTGCTCTACTTGGTCTACAGGATGAGTTTGGTCTGTTTATAACTATCTCTAGGCAGAGTCCTTGCTGCTGCCAACCATTCTGTGCCCAGCCTTGCCGGCACCCAGGAGAGGAGGAACTAGGCCCACTGTAAAGGAACACAGCTGCCTACAGTCTTTCTGACTATGATGCACTAGGAACCAGGAACTCCCTCTCCATTTAAGACCTAAAGATGAGGGTTCAGAACTAGCCTGACTGCTAGTTGTTCTATTCTAACACCAACCTCTCCCCGACACCCACCGCTGCCTCTCCAGCAGCCCGTGTGTGTGTGTGTGTGTGTGAGTGTGTGTGAGTGTGTGTGTGTGCGTGTGTGTCTACCACAGATGCCAGCACCTGTGCCTGAAGAACTAAAGTCCTTGATGAACGGCAACAGGAGAGGATTCTGTTTCGTACCAACGATCCTCCCCTCTCACCACAGCTGATTGGCCTTTGGGTGGACACCTGACCTGAGGGCAGCTGATACATAGCTGTGCATAAATCAAAAGTCTTTAATTTCTGTTTCTTTGCACTTAACATTTCTTCATAGGCCTGGAGGGCTTAGCTCAAAAATTATGAGCTAGGTGAATCAGATTCTCTCCTTCAGGAATTTGAGTTAACACACACACACACACACAAGGAGAAAACACAAAAAGAATTTGTCAGTCAACAAGAATCAAACCTCAAGGACATGTGGCAGTTGCTCTGAGTTATCTTCCTAAGGGTAATTCATTTCCCCCACTTCATCATGGGTCCTTCCTGACAGAGGCCACCTCCCATTATGGTGAATAAAAGTGCCAATACTGGTTTCCCAGCCTCCCTTGCACCTAGGGTATGCACATGCGAACAAATGCTGACCACTGGGACCATACAAGAAGTTGGCTGGAGGATTTTGAGAAAGATTTTCCTTCCTAAGGAAAGAAAACCAACATGTCCTACCTCTGTACATGGTTGTATCTGTGCAAGGACACGTTGCCTGGAGCTCCAGTAGCCATCTTGCAACTATTAGGTGACACACCTAGGGAAAAACCAATCCCCTGAGGATGGTGGGGCAGAAAGATGGGACGAGCCAGAGCCCTTGAGGTCATCCCAGAGCCACTGATTTAACCCTGGGACCCCACCCCCCCCACCATCCTCTGGATATCTTGTTAGCAACATATAAACCTCCTATTGTTTGTTACTTTACTGGAGAAAAAATCTGACAGATATGTCACAAGGCAGAGTTGGACCATGTCAGACCAATGTATGACATAGCAGTAACTCTGAGGTATATGGCAAAACCAGTGTCTATAGAAGAGAATAGCGCAAACACATGAGGGATACACAGGTATTTTGAATGAAAAAGCACAGGACTGCCTGCCTCATCCCTCAAGCTCTCTTACTAGTGTCAGTTCCAACTCTAAGCCACCTGGCTTATTTTTTAAGTAATTCAAGTGAGTCTCAGTGGTTCAAAGAAGTGCTCCTCAAACTTTTTATTGTGCATATGAATCACCTATAGAAGGCTCAGTGGGTGAAGGGTGGGGGGGGGGTCCATATTTTTCATTTTTTCAAATTTTATTCTTTAAACAAGCTACCAAGGGATGCCAAAGCTGCTGGTAGACTATAATGTGAGTAGCAAGGGATTCTAACTAAAAGTCCCAATCTAAAGCCAATCTAAAAAATACCAGTCGGTTTGTTCACTGCTCTGGATTCTATTTCCATACAGATAAGACCTCCTAAGGAATGTGAGTGCACCCAGATTGTAAAACGACTTCAGGTCTGCAAGACCCAAAATACACACAGACTTCTCTGTCCAGAATCAAAACCTTAACTTCCAGCCCTGGGATCCTGGAATGTTTATATGAACTTTTGACCCCTCAAAAGTACACCAGGCATAGGTTGCTGATGGCCATAATTACTCTAAAAGATTCATGAATGCAACAAACTGTTGGGAAAATCTCTCCCAAGGAAGGCATTCTCCTAATCATTGTAAATAGCCCCCAAACAGACCTGCAAATCTGAAGGCAAGCTGTTTTCTGCAATGCGTCTTGCAAAAACCAACAACCAAGTTGACTGCCTTTGGATCAAAAATATTTTTTAAGAATCTTTTTCCAGTAAATTATAAAAGTTAGATCCATATTTCAAGCCACACACTAAAAATTCTTGCAGATGAATTCGAGTTAACCATGAGATACAAAATCAAACAATAAACCTACTGGAGGAAGTTACAGCTGAATATTATTTGATCTGAGGTTGGGAAAGGCCTCTCTAGAGATGAAAGAAAAAGAAGAAACCCAGACAAAAAAGACTGATAGAGCTCATTATAATCCTTTCAAAGTCCCTATCTCAAGAAGCACCATAAACAACATTTTAAAACAAAGTGAGGAAAACAAATGCCACAAATAAAGCAAAGGGCTAATTTAAATATATATTAAAAAGCACTACAATCCTAATAGAAAAAAATTACAGAATATGAATAACCCAGGGTGGGGTAGGCAGACCCAAGGAACCCACAGTGATCTCTGAGGTGTATGGGGAGAAAATGTTAGAGCTATTTTTTAACCTGTCCTTTAAAAGTCTTTATTTGGGACTATGGTTTGTAATTTACATATATGAGGACAATACTGTGTATGTGAATATATATATAGGGAGGAGAATTTTTTTTCAGTTAGGGGTATGAGATCAAAAGTTTAGAGATCATGGGGCTGGCCCCGTGGCCGAGTTGTTAAGTTCACGCACTCCGCAGCAGGCAGCCCAGTGTTTCGTTAGTTCGAATCCTGGGCGCGGACATGGCACTGCTCATCAGACCACGCTGAGGCAGCGTCCCACATGCCACAACTAGAAGAACCCACACCGAAGAATAAACAACTATGTACCGGGGGGCTTTGGGGAGAAAAAGGAAAAAATAAAATCTTTAAAAAAAAAGTTTAGAGATCATACTGAAGAATAAGTACTAATAAACTGATGAAAAAAAATGTTTAACGTTCCTACTAAACAAGGAAATACAAAAATGATAAAAAGAAAACATTTTTCCTATGGAATTAGTTAAGCTGGTTTTTTGGTTCTTTTGGTAAAGAAGATTCACCCTGAGCTAGCATACGCTGCCAATTTTTCTCTTTTGTTTCCCTTGAGGAAGATTAGCCCTGAGCTAACATCTGTGCCAATCTTCCTCTATTTTATATCAGGGTGCTGCCACAGCACAGCTGATGAGAAGAGTAGGTCTGTGCCTGGGATTCGAACCCTCGAACCAGGCCACTGAAGCATAGCGTGCAGAATCTTAACCACTAGGCCACAGGGCCAGCCCCCAGTAAAGCTGTTTTTTTTAATCTTAGTGATTGTTGTTGATCACAATGCACCTCAAACCCTGCCAGTGAAAATATAAACGAGTAAAATCTTTCTGAAAAGTGGTTTGGAAAAAAATGTATCAAAAGGCTTAAAGAGATTAATACTTTTGGATTAGATTTGCCAGATTTATCAACCGCGTCAGACATACTTATAAAAATTATTCATTACTTACCTAAAACTCAATTTAACTGAGCATCTTATATTCTGTCTGTTAATCCTACTTTAACTCTATAATTCTATTTTTAGGACTTTATTCTAAGGACATATCTAGAGATAAAGACAAATTTCTGGACAAAGACATTCTCTGCAGTAATGCCATATATTAGTGAAAGATTAAAAATAACTTAAATGTCAGTATTAAAGAAATGGTCACATAAACCCAGGCACATCCACACAAAGTAAAAGCCCATAGTCATTGTAAACTATACAGAGAAGAATAAAAGTGAGCCGTTTTCTGTACTTTGGGCAGATTGGGCTTTTGTTGGGGAATATACTTCAGTGAATCTCTTGGTTCTGTGATGGTAAGGTCCTGGGCAGAGGTGAGAGAAGGCATTTAAATTAAGAAGGTGTTAAACTGCTCTGCAGCCTGATAAAAGGTTCAGGGAACAGTGGAGAAGGCTCTGTCTGGGAGTTTCCAAGGGGCCTCAGGCACATGGTGACAGGCCAGCCCAGGACAGAGACAGTCAACAAGTGACTCTCAGAAAGGGATTACGGCTGATGGACATCGGGAGTGTGACATCCGGTATCCAATATTGGGTTTTAAGTTTTGTTTATTGCATTGGAATATTCCTCATATAAGTTCACCATCCTTTACCTGCAATTCTGACACACAAAAAAGCTCTAAAAACCAAAAGTTTTCTTTTTTCGTTTTATTAAAAAATAATGTCGGTGTCTAACTTATTTGGCAGCAAAACCTGATTTGAACTGGCAGGAGAATATTTATAGTCTTTATCTCACTTCATGCAAATATTCATAAATTTTGCTGAAAAAAATGTTAATGTGTCTCCTACCCTGTAGCTGTTAGAGAAGGTATATATTATATGATACACATGCACTGTCTCACCTCCCTAAAGTTTAGTAAGTTCTGAGTTCTAAAACCCATCTGGACCCAATGGTTTCAGATTGAGGGACTATGGACCTGTAATTTTCTTGAGGCTTCATAAAATTTTCTTTAAACACTGCAGCCTGAGTCAGTAGAGTGAGCAGGAATGGAAGGAGGGATCAGCGTCCCTGCCTGGGGTAAAGTGGGCTGTAGAAAGCTGCAGCTGGCCAGAGAGGTGGGCAAAGAAGGTCAGAGATGATTGGAGAGAGGCCAGGATCAGCATCGTAAAGCTGGAAGTACAGTAACAGCTAGAGAGTTCCTGATGGAACGCGAGGGAAGCAAAGAGGAACTCTCTGCTGTGGGAAAGAGAAAGAGAAAACTAAACTACTGAGGTGACCCCCCACTGCAACTCCCAATCATGCTTAAAAGTGAGCAGAAGGGCAGATGAGGACTCAGTCTGTTATCAGCACAAGTCTGAGAGGACCACCAAGGGCTGTCTTCACCGGGGAAGAGATGAGGAGCAGGTTTTCAAGCCTAAACTACCAGACCCACCTGAGACCCATCCAGCAACCTTCTCCACCATCCTCTCTGGGCAGCATCTGGTTCTATTAGTTTCCCAGTGCTGCCTTAACAAATTACCACAACCTTAGTGGCTTATAACAACACAAATGTACTATCTTACAGCTTTGCATTCCACTTTAGAGACACGAAGCATTTCTAGAGCAAGGAGGTCTAAAGAGTAGGTGCAGCAGTAAAGGAATGAATGAGGTGACAAGGTTCTAGTTTGTTCTAGTTTGTTGTAACAAACAAGGAGTAGGGGGTACAGCCAAGCTCCAATTATAAATTTTATATATATATATATAACTCCAATGTTGTATGTTATACATATAATCCTGGGGGAAAAATCTTCATATTTGCTCTTCTGTGGCCCAGAATTTCCCCTTCTCAGGAGAGAATGACTGGGCGCACAGGCGGGCTGACTGTGTAGTTTAAGTTGCTGGACTGGGCTCCACCCTCCTGCTGGGAAGGACCACTAGCGGGGGTTGGCCAAAGCAGGATGGGAGGCCAGAAAAGGCTAGAAGGTGCGCCTGTGAAGTAACAGCCCCAGGCAGCAGTGGCATTCCATAGGCTCCATGATTACATTCCCCAGTGGTTCCCCAAACAGGCCATGGGCCTACTTACCAAGCTGTCCTCGAACCACTCCTTTATGTAGGCAGCTGTGGGGCCTGGGATCTGGCTTAGGAGGGATGCTCTTTCCTGAGGATGGTCCAGCATCTCCAGGGCCAGCCTCAAGTCCTCGACGAGATGGAGCACTGGGAAGGGGTTCATGTAGGAGGCCGGGGAGGCCAGTCCAGGCTCACAGGTACCATCACTAATATCTGCACCTGTTTTAGTGCCTGGAACAAGAGAGATGCAGGAACCTCGTGAGAAGGGTGGATGCCATGGGCAAGGAACTGGTGAACAACAAAGGTAATGAAAGAAGAGGGGGAAAGGATGGATTAGAAGACCACCTCTGTCTCAGCAGAATCACTTACAAAGTGAACTTTGCAGAACTCATCTTTAATCCTGGGCTGGGCATGATAGGAAGAGACCTGTCAGAGGTGGATAACTGTGCCCATTGGAACTGATATATGGAAGCTCCCATCCTTACACAACTGAGAAAATATAGCCAGGCCTCACCCGTGACCAAAAACACGCTAGCTAAAACAATGAGATGCCATTCTTCAGCTTTTGGATTAATAAACCTGCTTTCTTTTAAGTTAATGTGGTGGACCGTCTGCACAGATGGCCACCAAAACTTCCTCCCATCTTTCTATGTGCATTCCATTCCTCTCATCATGGAGTGGTTCCGGATTCTGGGCTAGCCTAGAGACGCTCTGGTCAACAGAATGCAGTGGAGGTGACACCGTGCCAGTTCTGGTGACGGTCTAGTGAATTGGAATCTGTCTGGATCCTCCCAACTGGAAGATCTCTATATTCCCCTTAGCCTGTATTAATTACTATGTACAGCCTCATCTCCTCTACCCATTATGGGCTGTGAAGTCTCTGCAGGCAGAGTCCCTGTCACAGTCAGCCGAGTTCTGAGCATCATGCCCCTTGCCCAGATGTTGAGGGGGAATCTGACTGAATGTCTGCACATATGCTTGGATGAAGAGCTAAGAGGAAGAGTGCTCAGATTGCCTCAGAGATCTGGGATATTGGGGCAGCTCTTTCTAATTTGATATGTTCCAAATAGGACTCTTTTTGCCTTTCTAAACCCCACCCCTACTTCTTAAAAAAAGTCTTCTTTGCATAAGTACAGTAATATATTTTTCAAACCAAAACTGGGGCAACACAGTCTGACAAAGGATTTCTGTGCCTCTTTCAGCAATTAGAAACATTTTAGAAAATATGGTTTAGCCGGTGGAATTTCTAGGGCATTTGGTTTGTTTATAAGGCAAACAGGATAAAATATTTGAAATCAGGCCACTGCTGGAAAATGTGGGCTGTAGGGCCACCACATCCATGGTTACCCTGCCGGCCTGCCATCTAATTCCCAGTCCCTCCATTCTTCTAAGAGCCAATTTCCTACTTGCCCCGGCAGTCTTTGGAATGAGAGACCCACACAGAAGGAAACAATTACAGTTTGATTGCTGGTTTGCTTTCTGAAAGTGGAGGATAGAGGGAATCATGGCTCACAACCCACAAACAAGTCCGTGACTCTAGGGAGCTAGGAAACTGCCCAATGACCCATACTTTGATGTGTGCTCAGCAATTCTGGCTCCTACAAATCCAATTTAGGATTGACTAGGAAGGGCCACAGCCAAATTGCAGGGAAGAAAATAGACAGAAGCAGAGCAAGACTCCCAATCTCCAAATAATGGCTGAGCAATCTTTCTCCATCCTGGACACATTCCAATACACACACACACACACACACACACATTTATAAATGTAGGATAAGTCAGGCCAGGGGTAGATGGAAAGACTGAGATTTTCACTAACTTTTTATCGCTCTGTGGCCTTGGACAAGTCTCTTCCTTTCTTTGGGCCCCTCCCAGACCTAAAGCCTTGAGATTCTTCCCTACCGTTCAAATGGTGTGTGTATGTGTGTACATGTGTATGAGTGCATGTGTATCTGTGCCTATTTTTACATGCAATGTGTGTATACATAAAAGACTTTAATTTCTATTTCTTTGCAATTTATATCAACACAGGTTCAAAAAACGGTCCAGAATGGTGAAACTCCTAAGGCCCAGCATGAGCAAAGGCAAAAATTGCCCAGAAGACTCAATTCCACATTCCACACACATTCCCTGTAGATGATTAGCTTCTGTGGAAAAATTACAAGTTGTTCAGTATAGTAAAGGAGGGAAGGCTCATAGCTCACTCAATCAGGAAAGCCTGCCAGTACAACTTGTAGATCAGAGTGTGAATGGCGCCCCCTGGGATTGTGCAACTTAGCAGTCCTGGGTACTACAGACGGAAATTATAGGCCTTCTTAGTGATGAACTTAAATATACAAATCCTAAGCATGAATTTACAAAACCAAATCCCAGAGTGTGTAAAAAAGGTAACACACTGTGACCACCTCCCTTGGGAAATGACAGATCAAACAGCCCCAAACAGGGAATAAAAAATAAAGTAATGATATATCAGAGCAACAAAGAACATACAGAGAACTACGCCCCAAACAACTAGAGATGGCACGTCGTGTTCAAGCACACATAAAGCATTTTTTCAAAACTGACGCCTGAGGAGGCCATACAGGACGTCTCAACAAAAATCAAGAATTGTGGGGCCTGCCTGGTGGCACAGCGGTTAAATGTGCACTTTCTGCTTCGGCAGCCCAGGGTTCGCCAGTTTGGATCCCATCACCAGCCTTTAACGTCACAGCTGAAATCATTCATAGGCCAAGGTGAATCATCTCAGTCTTGACTAGAACTTTCTCTGCCCCCAATCTTTAAATCTTTAAAAAAAAAAAAAAAGAAATCCCAGACATTAATCAAAGTTGGCAGAAAGGCCTAGACAGAGCAACCTCTTTTTTAACTGTCTTAAAACAGACTCCTTTTAACTATTTCTCATTGATGGGTACAGCTTGCAGATAACCACAGAAGTAACCTCCTGCCACAGCAAAGAAGGAAGAATAAGTGGCCTGCTGTGTTGTGACCAGGGGGTTCTCTGGTCCTATTACAGGAGTGGTCTCACAGCGCAGCCCACAAATCAAGGCCTATACAAAATTAGCGTATGTGGCAGTTGCTCTGGGTCATTCAGAGAGATGTAATTAGGCAATGCATAGTTCAATTTCAATTGTCAACAATATAATTCAATTATGGTATTATTTGTAGGCTGCATCACAGGGGTTAACCAGGAGAAAGACCAGATCAAAGGTTAATATCCTACTGGAAGCTACAATGGTCTTTTGTACCAGAAACAATCATTTTTTACAAGGATCCTGAGGTTTTTAACAATCACTTCTTCCCAACTTTCTAGCATAAAATTCTAGGGTTCCAGTCAAGTACAGTCACACCTGGGATACACCCACTCAGGTTTCAAGAATTCAACTTTACAAGGAGTTTCATGTAATGGTCCTATTTCTGCTTACAAGGCATTTCTGTTTCTCACACCCCAGAGCCGCTGAGCACCTTGAGATGAGAGTCACCACACTGAGGCTCCTGAGGCACATGTTTGACACTTGGGCACCACGATGTCCCCTCTGAGTATTTCTGGGCTGCTTGCTTATGGGAGTGATAATCTCCTGTATTGTCCACACTGTTTACAGTGATTGGAGGAGGGGGATACATTTTTGCATTAAAGGTTTAATTACACAAACATTAATGTCACATGTCCAAAGGATACTCTTTACGGAAAGAGTTTTGGAAAGTCAACAGGAGCCTATCATACTATAGAGTAATCAATAAAGGGAAATAGCTTGTTATGCACTGTTATGATTATGAATAATCATTATTGAAGGACTTATGTCTGTTTTAGTAGGAATCCAGGTTGTTTTTGCATAAAAAGTTGCTATTTGGGGCATGCAGGAAGCCCGTTAAAATTTCTTCCATTGAAATAAGTGGTAATTGTGTTTTCATAGTGAGAGACTACAGTCCTTGGGTACTCATTTGAGTACTTTAACAGATGCAAAAGCAACTGTAGTATGGTAGTGGTGTTGGCACTACTTGACAATGTTGGACTTCAAATTATAGTCATACATCGCTTAACAACAGGAATGTGTCCTTAGGCCATTTTGTCGTTGTGTGAACCTACACAAACCTAAACGGTATAGCCTACTACACACCTAGGCTATATGATACTATCCTATGGGACTATCGTCCTATATGCAGTCCGTCTTTGACCAAAACGTTGTTATGAGGTGCGTGACTGTAATTAGAGAATAGAAATAAGGACAGGACGATTTAAACGTTCCACAATAACGTAATTTCTGCAGGATCTGTGGTATTATGATGTGGTGCCACAGTTTTCAAACTTTCTTTTAGGGGGCTGCCTGGTGGCACAGTGGTTAAGTCTGCATGTTCCGCTTTGCCAGCCCAGGGTTCACTGGTTCGGATCCTGAGCACGGACAGTGCACTGCTTGGCAAGCCATGCTGTGGCAGGCGTCCCCCATATAAAGCAGAGGAAGATGGGCACGGATGTTAGCTCAGGGCCAGCCTTCCTCAGCAAAAAGAGGAGGATTGGCAGCAGATGTTAGCTCAGGGCTAATCTTTCTCAAAAAACAAAACAAAAAAACTTTCTTTTAGCTGTGGCACTCTTTAAGCAAAAGAAACCTTTCTTGGGACATGTAAGAGAAAGGAGAGCAAAGCCACTCTGGCTAAGGGATAGGGCGCAAGAACAGAACTGGACCCTATTCCCAATGAACTCGTTTCTTCCATAGATAGCCCCACAGAGCCCCCAGGGCTCTACTACACATCATCATAAAACCAAGGCAGGAGGCCTGCCCGTGGCCGAATGGTTAAGTTTGCGCGCTCCGGTTTCAGATGCTGGGTGCAGACCTGGCACCGCTTGTCAGGATATGCTGAAACAGCGTCCCCATGCCACAATTAGAAGGACCCACAACTAAAATATACAACTATGTACTGGGGGGATTTGGGGAGGAAAAAGCAGGAAAAACAAAAAAGATTGGCAACAGTTGTTAGCTCAGGTGCCAATCTTTAAAAAAAAAAAAAAAAAACAAGGCAGGAATGAAAGAAGCCCAGAAGAGACTTGGATGGCCCTGGACTCAAATCTTAATTCTGCCATTTACCAGCACTATGACCTTGGTGGTAAAAACAATAATGTCAATACTAATATCAACAAAACACACAATAGCTTACACCAATTGAGCACTGGCTGAGTGCCTTATTTGCATTAATTTAATCCTCCCAATAACAAGAGAGAGGTACTATTATCACCACTCTCTTATATGTGAAGAAACTGAGTCCCAGAGGGGTCAAGGAATTTGCCCAAAGATCCCAGAGCCAGCAGTAAGTGGCTGAGCTGGGATTCAAACCCCAGCAGTCTAACTCCATAGTCCACATTAACAACCATAAAAATTCCTAAACTCGTTGGTCCAGTTTGGCCCAACCATCTCAAAAGTGAGGATGGTATTAATCATCTTGAGGGAAAGTGTCCTGCTCAAAGGCATTCAATAATTATCACTCTTTTCATCGTGAATAGCCTAGAACATACGCTCCCAGATACTCACTAACAACCTCAAGGTTGAATTATCTGTCAAATATCTCCTGTCAAACATCTGTGTGAGGCAATTACTACTTAAGAGATGGTTCACAGGACATGGCAACCACCAAGTCTTCAAAAAAATTAGTGATTTGTTATTCCAAAAGAATAAGCCAAACAAA
Organism: Equus quagga; assembly: GCF_021613505.1. Taxonomy (NCBI): domain Eukaryota; kingdom Metazoa; phylum Chordata; class Mammalia; order Perissodactyla; family Equidae; genus Equus; species Equus quagga. Next base: position 21,407,269 of record NC_060280.1, read on the forward strand.
GGCACACACAGAGAAAATAATAAATGAAGTTCAGTCTGCAGCCACATAGAGGATATGAATAGAAACCAGTAACTGCCTCCTAACCCATGAAGTGAACCTATTCACAAAAGTAAATAAAATATACATGTGACAAATATTTATTAAACACCTATTATGTGCTGCAGACAATCGAGGCCCTGGAGATGGAGCGGCAGAGCCCCTGTCCTCATGGAGCTTGCATTCTGGTGCAGGAGGCAGAGATTAAACAAAGAGATAAATATGGATGCAGTAGGTCAGCAGGTGATAAGTGCTCTATAAACGAATATAAACAGGAGACAAGGACAGAGAGCAATGTGGAGGAATGCTATATTAGAGAGGGTCGGGGAAGGCCTCTCTGATAGGGAGACATTTCAGCTGAGATCTGATCTGAGTGAATCTGGAGGACAGCATTCCAGCAGAGGGGACAGCAAGCACAAAGGCCCTAAGACAACCAGTGCATGTGGCTGAAGAGAGACAAGCCAGGAGGAAAGTGGTAGGAGATGCAGCCATAAAGGCAGCCAAAGGCCGAATCACTTAGGACATTGCTGGCTGTGACACGGACTTCAGATTTTATCCTGAGGTGGGAAGCCATAGAAGAGTTTTGGGGAGAGGAGTGATGTGATTTGATGGATGTTTTAAGGATTATTCTCTGGAAGATACTCTATAAGGGGCAAAAGCAGAGCAGAGACCACTTGGAATATGATGTCTTAATCTTGTAGACCCCGGGCAAGTCTAGCGAGCATGCACAAGCCTTTCATGAAAGCCACAAAACTCAAATGGGTGAAACATGGGCCTGAATAAATAAGAACTTCATTGTGTCCCTAGAGAAGACATAACATGATAAAGATTTTTGTCCCTCATTAATTTATCAAGAGCTAATGTTTCATAGTGCTTACTACATGCGTGCACCGTACTCAGCACCTTATAAGTATAAGCACAGCAACCCTCTAAGGAGAGTACTATTATTATTCCCATTTGAAATATGAGGAAACTGAGGCCCAGATCATGCAAAAAACTTGTTGTAGAACTCAGATTTGACCCATGCAGTCTGACTGGTGCTCCTCCCGACCAATATGCAAAGAATGCCTTGGAATGTCTTAGACTGCCTCTTTACAAAACTCTTGCACCTGTTCCAGACAGACCAGCCCAGGGAGCCCTTCCAGAAAGAACCTGCCAGGATGGAGGACTAAGAAAATGGAAGAAGGAGGAAGAATTTTGTGCTGGAAAGGTAGAAGGATGAGTCCCCTGGCTTCCACACACCCACATCCAGGGCCCCTCCCTCTAAATCCATCGCAGATCCTCACAGCAGATCCTGGGCCAAGGCAAGGCCCTGAGGATCCAGCCATGTATTCCTCTCTCAAAATCAAAGGGGATTTGCCAGAAGCATCATTTTAGGAATGCCTGTGTAGAGAAATTAGGAGGCAGGCAGAAGGACTGACCCTGCACAAGGCTGCCTTCTTTAGGAGGTGTCTCATTCATCCCTCACAGCCATCCAAGAGCTCTGTGCTCTGCCAGGGGCTCTCTCAGAGTCTCCACATTGCTCCTTGGCTGGGGACTCAGAAGTGCTGATGAGCTGAGCCAGTCTAAGAGTCTTGACCCTGTGGCTCTGATCTTGATGCACATGAGCCCCTGGGAGCTTCTAAAAAGATTGCTGGAAATCCATGCTCTTGACTGTTTCCTCTCAATAAGGACATCCCAATCTATGGAGCTTCTGAAAAGCGAGACATTAGTCAAGGCTCCAGAGTTCCCTTCCGTCCACTGAGAAATTAAGAGCCTGACGGATGACAGCTACAACATGTTATAATGCCACCAATAACATGGAGAAGCTTCAACACACAGACAACTTCCCCAACCACAGATGCGAACACCCAGAACCCTCAGTGAGTCAGATGTATTCTGCAGGATGGCAGGAAAAGCAAATGCCTGATAAGAGGTAGCATCGGGTACACCATGCACGTCTGGGGTTCTGGCCGCACTTGGCCCAAACCTTCCTCCTCCAGGTGTAGCTCCACACAATGAAGGCAAAGTCCCGAAAACACACACGAGTCAGCAAATAAGGCCACTGACCTGTGTCAGGTAAGGACAGAAAGACCTGTGTCCTTTGGGAAAGATTTTCAATGCCAGGTTTGTTCTAACCAATCCTGGCTACAGTTGCTCCCATCAAGGAGTTAATCAGCCAGAACTGCCCACTGGCAGTCTTTTCCAATTAACCAGTTTTGCTGGATCTTTTCTAGAGAATGTTCCTAACTGGCTAATGCAAACATGAAGCCAAACAGTTGAGATGGATGCAAAACAATATGGCAAAAAGAACATTCTTTAGGTGATGAGTTGAATTAATACAAAACTGCCTCCTGATTCCCAAACGCACCGGAGCCCACCTGGGGAAGTGAGCTGACACCTGCACCAGGTGGCAAAGTCTGCTAGACTTCAAGTTTCAACTCGACTTTGATCAGCCATGATGAGCTCTGAAAAACTTACAGTAAAATGAATCTCACTGCACCCAAATTGCCAGGCAGCCAGGATCCAAACTGCAACACAGCTACAGACATGCTAACATAGGGGACATCCACACCGTCTCAACGGAGACCTAAACTCATGCTGGACATGAAAGATTCTACGAGTTTGTTCTCTTAAAAAAGAGATGGCATGCACAATAAAATAAGTCTAACGAGGAGCTTCTCTCTGTGCTAAGAAAGAAAAGGCAAATGAGAGAAAACAGTTTCTCAAGTGTGGAGGACGAGGCGTCAGTCATTCGGATTCCCTGACCATACCTGCAATGATCCCGTCCATCTGTTCCAGGGCAGCTTCCAGCGCATGACTAGCATCAGAAGCCATGACTCCTTTTGCCTGTTCAGTCTCCTCCTTCTCCTACTGAAAATTCAGATACAGAACAAAGGAAAAATTACAGAGAGTTCCACATTATGCACACAAGACCGCAAAACCCTCTTATTCCATCATCATACAGCGCATTCTCCTAAGAATCCTAGTAGCCAGCCTGTGGTTTCTGCCATCTCTGGCCTCTCCCTCCTGGCATGAGTGCTCTTTTTCCACAAATCTTTAGTACATGATTCCATTCACTTCTGTAATTAGAAGCCACTAGGGCTCTCCAGAGTGACCTGTAGCAGCAAGACGGCAAATGCCACTCCTTGTCATCATTATAGTCCCAGGCTCCAGAAGCTCCAGCCACCATTGGGGAAGCCTCCCCTACATGTCATGTGGGGGAAGCAGCACCGCCAACGAGGACTCTATCAGGGTGTGCTGTGCAGCAGTGGGGATCAGGATGCTCCAGCACACATTTAACTGTCTTATATCTGCATTTGTCCCACATCTGCAACACTTTCCCTGGGCTGAGATCCAGGCTGAGAGGCCTCAACTGCCACTTCTACTTCTCAAATGGTCAAATGTGCCTGGCCTAGGAAGGCTGTGGGCACACTGTCGCAGGGCAAGTACTGTCCCAGGAACCAGGAGCACTGTCTCTTATTATTTTAGTTCTACTCTACCCAGCACCATTCAAGATGCAGAATCCTACCTTATTAGCCTGGATAACTTCTCCCAGGATACAGAGTCTAGCCACTCATGCTGAATCTCCCCTCTGCTCGGAGAGACGGCAATTAGTTCCATTTCTGGACAACTCTGCTTCTAAGAAAGGTCTTTAAGCTAAACTGTCATCCTGTAGCCTCTTCTCAAGTTTCTTGCTTCCCACCCCCTCCCTGGGTGGCAGGGAGGACTTACAACAGGACTTGTAATCCTAAAAGACTTAACTCACGTCTATACTCATTCAGCAACACCTATGCGAGTGCCCAATGGGCATAGGTGCTGCGGAGAACAGAGGCCCAGCTCCCACAAGCAAGAATAGCACAGGTCAGGAAATAAGGTCTGAGGCTCTCGGCTCATTTTCCCTGTGAATTTGCACCTTCAGAGTGAAGAGAGGAAAGTGATCAGCCACAGAAAAGTGGCTTTGGAGATGCTGTAGATAAGGATCTTAGGACAATAAAGAACCCCACTGGACTGTATCAGACAGTAGCAGTTAAATAGGCCAGGTTCAAACGCAGCTCTGCCGTTTACTGTGTGAGCTGAGCCTCAGTTTCCCCATCTGTAGAATGGGGACAGTAAGAGAGCCTAACTCACAGGGTTGATGTCATGACTAAATGAGCAATTAATATTTTGTAGAAAATGCTCAGTACATTCTCTTGCACATAGTAAGAGCTCAATATATGTTAGCTATTTCTGTTTGTAAGTGAGGAGATAATCTCAGGATGCATTTGTGCCAAGAGAGCTCACTGGATGAGAGACTTTAAAATGGGGTAGGCTCAGGAGAGTGAACCCAGCTAAGCCCAGGAGGTTGGCTCCCCTGGAGGAGGCAGGCACGCAAAGAGATAAGCAACTGAGTTAAGCAACTGAGGAGGGGGAGGGCAGGGACTCACAGGTGCAAAGGCCGAGGAAGGGCCAGGAAAGGGCACTGAGCCTCAGCAGGCCGAGAGCCATTGCACAATCAGCTCAGGGGCATGAGAACAGAGCTTGCGGATGGGTGGGAGCCTCACTGGCACGTCAGGACTGTGGCAGGAGCCAGGCAAGGTGACAACGGGGAACAGAGCTGCTCAGCAGTGAGGTGGGCAGCCCAGACGGCTGCGGAGCAAACGAGGGGAGCAATACAAATCTTGGGGTCTAAATGGAACCAAGCCTGCTGGAGACGAAAGAAGAGGTGGCAGGAAAGGGGGAGGGAGCCGAGCAGGGCCATATTCAGCACATTCACACCTGTTCAGCCACCTGGGATCTTAAAAGCTGGGAATACTTCCCTCTGAGGACTTCCCATCACTCCCAGGAAAATTTCCAAACTCCTTATCATAACCCACGAAAGAGGTGCAGTAGGATCAGGCTAGGCCAAGCCCACATGGCCCTCCCCACTGCTCCTCATGCGTCAGCAGCACTGGTCCCCTGTCCGCCCCCCAGCACAGAGGGACCCTTTCCTCCTCTGCAAGTTTACACCTGCCATCCCCTCCGCCCTGAGCTCACTTCCCCAGGTCTCTGTATGACTGATTTATTCTCATCATTCAAGTCTCACCTGCAAAGTATCTTCTCAGAGAGGCCTTCCTTGCACACCCTCATCTAAAGCAGGTCCTTCACAGCACAGCAATTCCAATGTCTCTCATCCATATATTTGTTTCCTGCTAACTGGCCTTGCTAACCCTCTCCATGGAGGCAGGGGGCCCTGTCTGCCTTGTTTATCCCTGTGTCTCCAGGACCTAGCAGGGTGCCTGGCAAAAGGAAGCTTATGAGGAAACACTTGTGAATAAAATGATGAATCCATAAAGCCAACATTCCCTGAACCCTGCTGTACTGGGCCCTGGGGGGATATTGATAAATCAGACCTAGTCCCTGCCCCATGGACCACACAGTCCAGTGCAGAAGACAGAAGTATGAACAAACAATTATGACACAGGGTGAGGTGTGCTGAAAGAGGCAGGTATGCAGTTTCCTTGGGTCTTGAAGGATGAGTAGGAGCTTTCTCAGGAGATAAGGGGAGAAGGCTATTCCAAGCAGTGGGGGCGGTACAGGAAAGGGAGAGAAGCATGTAAGGGCAGGATTGGTTGACAAGATTATACAGGAGCATCCAGCTGCTCCAGATGAGTCAAAACCTTCCACGGGATTCACATAAGCCTGACAAGGGCAATTAATGAGAGGAGCTTGGGAATCACACCCACTACTTCAGGGGTCTGGGTACCAGTGCACAACAAATCAACTGGCCTCAGATGTAAACACAACAGAGATTTTAGAAAGAAAGATCTCATATTTCCGCAGACTGGCCCCATCTGGAGCCTTACCACCAGGGTGAAAGTGGGAATGCAGTTAGAAGGTGCCAAGCCCAGACTGCCCAGGCTGTATCTCCTGCAACAGAAGGGCCATAAATGATGGCCCATGGGCCCTCTGCCCAGTGATGAGTTTGTACCTGGCGAACAGCAAGCTGGGTGGACCCGTGGGAGCTGGCATAAAGAGAAATATGAGTCAAGGGTGTATCATATTTACAACCCAGGAGCCTGGGGCTGGTAAGATTGGGAGCACTCGGGAGTAGGGAACCTGCTTTGGGCAACTGATGAGCTCAGTTCTACACCAGCCGAATCTGAGGCAATGATAGAACACCTGGCTAAGAACGGGCCTTGCCAGCCTCTGTTACAAGGTGACTGTGAGGCGTCAGTGGGGTACAGAAGAAGCAAATATACCACGGGGGTGACACTTCCTCTCCCTCTGTGAACACGGACACTCTTATTGGAACAGGAAAGCTGCGAGGTCACCAACCATTCCCATTCTGGCAGCTAAAGCCATTTTCTTCCCTCCCCACTGTTGAGGTTAGAGCTCCCTGTCAGTAACACACGATGGGACAATCCCTGTCCTCCAGGAACGTGGGGTCTCAGAGGAAAATGTGTCCTCTGGCAGCATTCAGTGTGTCTAGTGTCTTCCATGTCTCTTCATCCCCACAGAGACACAGCACCTCCCTCAGGAGCCTGGGTTCATCAGGGATGTAGGGTTTAAGTGCACGAAGCTCCAGAAGCTTGTGCCAGGAGGCCTCCTGGAGGGAAGTGAGGTGAAGAGGCCAGAGTGCACATCCGGAAGATCCAAGAACCCAAAGCCACTGGGAAAGAGCCAGAATCCCTGGCAAACTCCAACCAGACAAGCAAAATGCAGGGCAACCTCGAAGCAGGTGGTGGGAGTGAAACTGAAACCGTGTTCCCGATCTATGAGAGAGGAGCTAGAGCAGCAGCCTAGGGGCCTGACACAGCCTGGAGGACAGAGGATAGGCACTGGGCCCCGAGGCCTTGAAGGAGGGGTGCCCACCAGCCCAAGAAGGAGAGGAGCAGGCAGAGGAGGCCGCTGCTCTTAAAGTGCTCAGTAGTGACAGCTGTTATATTGGCTGAGAGCATTTTTATTCTCTCTGGACACTTAGACTAGTAAGAGTTTGACCTTGATGAGCAGGCAGGCTCTCATACCAAGAAACTGGCTCATCTCTCGCTACAAAGATAAGGCAGGGAATGTTGTTTAAGAAAAGGTGTGGTCTGCTCATCATTCATCCTTCCCTCCACCCACAGGCCTCTCTAGGTGCTGTCATCTTCCTATCTGTGACAGTGTCTGAGGCTGGGGCTCCCCCTAATACAGGACTTTACCCTCCTCTTTGCTACCAGCCAGGGGGAAAATGACCCCGTGGCTGTTGAGACCAGTCAATGAAGAAGCAACAGCCAGGTTTCAGGATGACAGTGTCTGGTGATAGATGTCATGGCCAACATGAACTGCACCCCACAAAGGCCAGTTTGGCACATTAAGTTTGATCAGGGTGCAGGATCTGTACGTGTTCTGAAGTAGAAAATGAGGCACAGTTAGCTGCCCATCACCTGCTGCACTCTGAGGCAAGCAGGGATTTAGATACTGTATCATACTCTTGTGTTCAGCAAAGGAAAAGCAGGAGTAGGCAGGAACCACTGATTAAGATAAGTCATGGCCAAGTAAGCCTTAACTTATCCCACCCATAATCAATTATAAGCTTCCATTCCACTTTATAAACTACTTTTCTCTCAGTAAAAATGTTTAGGGTTGCAAGTGCTTTGGGCAGTTTCACCCTCTGGACGGAGGAAAGAATGAGGAACAGATCAGAGTCCCCAGCACCCCTGCTCCTCCAGGGTCTCCTGTGCCAGAGCTGGGCCTCAGCAGCTGCATCCAGCTGGGGGCCAGTGTCCCCCAGCAGAAGGCAAGGCCCAGGAGGGAACCCTCAGCCAAGAACCCACCATCACCAAACATCTCAGACCTTTCCCTTCCCTAAACGGCCAATGGGTGGTAGAGTCTCACCATATCACAACAACCAAAACCTTTTCCCCATAATTTACAGGTCGCCCATAAACCACAGCTGCCCTTAAATGGTTATTTTAAGAAATAGCTCTTGCTATCCATCCCTAAGCTTTGTAGACAGCCTCACAAAAGGATATAGGAAACTTACTTCTTTGGGACCAAGAAGCCATTTCCAGAATTAAAAAAAAAAAAAAAACAGATGGAGAAAGACAAAGGAAATTGATGGCAGAGCCTAAATTCTCAATCACATCCCATATCAACCAATAACAACTTTCTTTTTAAAGGACAAAGAAGAAAGCACATAGGTTTATAGCCAGGCAATCTTGAGTTAAAACCTGGACTCTGCTGCATGCATAATGACTGTGGGTCTTCAGACAAGTTATTTAACCTCTCTGAGCCTCAATCGTCTCATCTATACAATCAGTATAAAACTAATCAAACTGTTATGGGAGAAAGTAAACAAGATAGACCTCAGGTAAATACAGCATACTGAATCCAAACATCTAATTTAGCTACCCACTGGAACTACAGTAGAGGAATTTATTTTGAAAGACATAAACCCACAAGGACATGGAGAATGTGATAGGACATCAGGGAGATGCCAAGGCAACAGCTATGCAGCAAGAGTAGAAGGGCAGCCGGTCGGCGTTGGAGCGCTTCCAAGAGCTCTGGGACAGAGTTCTGCCATCACATGAAATTAACACAACACCTGATGCATCTGAACATCTTAACAGGTTTATATAACTGGTGAAGAATTTGTTTAATTCAATGATAAGAAAATAGAAAACCAGGCAAATGACAAAAGGACTCCACCGAAACCAAAAAGAGTCATCACAGACCTCACAATGAAACACCACACTCTGATCTAAGCGGAACTGTATTGGCAGAATGGGGGATGGAAAAATGCCTGTGAGAAGTGGGGGTAGCACTGGAAACAGAGCTGATTCCTCATCTTCCAGAGTGGGCACGCACACGTCACTAGATAAGGACTATTGAAAAAAAATAATAAAGTAGCAGAACAAGCATTTTTTTCAGCGATATGGATTAAAAAAATACTAAAAGAATTTTAAGTGGCTGAATCTGAGGAAGGACACAGGAGATGGGTAGGTGGGGAGCCGGGTGTTTTAACAAATGGTACACAATTATTTGACTCAATTGTGTAGATATATAGTAGTGATAAAAATAAAAACAATCAAAAAGATTAACAGAGATCATATGTGTGGCGCGCCCAGCATAGAGTAGAGATTCAATTCATGGGTGCCCCTTTCTCTTCTTGGGCAGGTATCTGTTAGCTGCTAGCTAAGAGTTTATCCAGGGGCGGGCCTGTGGTGCAGCAGTTAAGTTCACACTTTCCGCTTCGGTGGCCGGGGGTTCACTGGTTCAGATCCCAGGTGCGGACATGGCACCGCTTGTCAAGCCATGCTGTGGTAGGCATCCCACATATAAAGTAGAGGAAGATGGGCACGGATGTTAGCTCAGGGCCAGCCTTCCTCAGCAAAAAGAGGAGGACTGGCAGCAGATGTTAGCTCAGGGCTAATCTTCCTCAAAAAAAAAAAAAGTTTATCCAACATTATCTCCCTTAATCCCCACACACCACTTAGGAATTATCCCCCCCACTTCCAGATGAGCAAAGAGATTAGGCAATTTGCCTGAAGATCTAACTTACCTTTTAAAATGGACCCAAGGTTGGGGTAGGGAGGTATACACAGCAGTGAACACAGGAAAACCAGGCAAGAGATGAAGGTAGTGTGGACCAGAACAGAATGACAGTGGGAGATGTTCTAATCCTTGATATATATCGAGGGAAAACCAGTAAGCTATACTGATAGATTGGACATGTACATACGAGAGAGGAGTCAAACACGGCTGCGTGGTTTTCACCCTCAGCCTCTATCTGGGAGAGTGGGGAGGACCGCAGGAGCAAGAATGTGGGCTGGGGGTTGGGGTGATGAAATCAGGAGACTGGTTTTGGAAATGTTTAGTTTAAGATATCTAGGGACACCTAGGAAGACATGCTGAGTAGGCATTTGGAAATCCGAGTCTGACGTTCAGAGAGAGAGGTCTAGGCTAGAAGATAACAATTTGGGAGCCTTCTGCATAAAGATGGTATTTAAAACAACTAAATAACTGCAGGAAGCAACTTAAGTAGTACAGACCAAAAAAAAGCAAGAGGCCCCAGGACTCTTTAGAATACTCCAACATGCAGCTGTCAGGGAGAAGAACCGACAAACGAGACTGAGAAGCAGCAGCCAGGAGAACTGAGAAGGTGGTGCCCTAGAAACGACTGAGGGGTTCAGGACGGAGGACGCAACCAGGAGTGCCAAGTGCTGCTGAGTCAGACCAGAGACTGTCTTCTCTTCACACTCGCTGATGGTGACTTCATCTGCTCCCACAGTCTCACCTGTCCCTGCGTTACCTCATCCGACAGACTGCAGCAGCCTCCTAACCGGTAGCCCCACCTCCAGGCAGCCCTCTCCATTCACCCTGCAGTAAAGATTAGCCTGACTCAATGGTCCTCACACCTTGGTGTGTATCAGAATCACCTGGAGAGCTAGCTAATCAAGCACAGAGGCCCAACTGAAGTCAGAATGAATGCAAACACAGCTCCCCGACTGGTACTCTTCTGCTTGGAAAGTCTCAGGGTAGAGTTCATGCCTTTTACCGGATGGACTCAATCTACTCGGTTCCAACTTTAACTTCCATCAAACCCTCTGGCAAACCTCTGCCCCATCCCAAATGTCTTATCATCAGTGGACAGATTCTGTTAGTTACTTGACTGAACCAGTTGCTTCTCTGCATTTTGCCCACACCAGCAGCTTTCCCTGCTAAATTCCCATCTTCTCTTCAAGGCAGTTCTTCCAGGAAGCCGTACTTGATCCTGCCCACCTACCTGTGGTCTCTGTATCTCTTTAAACTTGCAGAAAACTCCTGCAACCCTTCCCTGTGTCTGAGAGCCTGAGGGCATCCATTCTGAAAGCCGTGAAGAAACTTTTACAGATTAACCGGTAAAATAAAACTATCCATTGTCAGTGGGAAACTAAAGCTTGAAACAGTGGGCGCTGGGCAGGGGAGGTGGCAGCAGGGGGTGCCCTATTACCCCCACACACCTAACATCCACCTCCCTCTCCATGTCCTCACATTCAGCACCCCAACAGATGGTCCCCCCAAACTGCTCTCTATTCCACATCAGTGATGCCACCACAGTTCCCAAGCCAGAAACCTGGGAGTCATCCAGGCCTTCCCTTCTCTCACCCACATCCAATTGGTCACCATGTCCAGTAAAGTCTCGGTCCTCACCCCCTCTCAGATCTGTCCCCTCATCTTAAACTGTCCTGCTTCAGGCCCATCAGAGTGACTGCAGTGGCTTCTGAGCTGGTTTTCCTGCCTGCAGCTTCACACCCACACACACCCCTCATCCTCACACTGCTGCCAGGACCACAGGTCTATTTCACAAATCTCATCAAGGCACCCCAGTACTTGTCCAACCCTTCACCAGCTTCCTGTCACCCAGGAAACGACCCAGAGAGGAAGTTAAGGGCCGACGAAACACTCAAGACTGTATACTCTGTAATCAGGCCTGCCATTTGGATCCACATTCTTCCCAGCATGGGCTATGCCCCTGGACAAGTTCCTTAGCATCGCTGAGCTTCATTTTCCCCATTTATAAAATGTAGGGGAAGATACACACATTGTGGGATTGTGGGCATTCAATGAGACAGTGTACATAGAAGTCCTTTGTACATAACTGGTGAGAGTTCATAACCATGGCAGTTACAGTTCCCTCACCCAATCTGGCCCCACCCTGAGCACCAACCATTAGATGCAACAGCCAAGCTATTTGCACATCACTTGATTTTATTCTAAGCCTAGCTCAGTATGCAATATTTTAGCCCAAACCTCCACTCCACCTGCTCAATTCCCACTCCTCAATTCCAGCATCATGATTCCAGGGATCCTCTCCCAGCTCCCAGATGGAAGTGACTGCCCCCCTTCCATGACAGACTTCTCCTGCAGCACCCAGAACTCTCTAGAGCACTGGCCACTGATGTGGGTGACTCCTTTGTCTGAGTGGTAAGCTCCTCATGGGCAGGGCCACTTCTCTGAGCCCAGAGCTTAGCCCAGGACCTGGCACAGAGCAGGCTGTCAGCTCAGGTATGTTGAATGGATGAAAAGAACCACCTATCTACAATGGGACAGACACATGATAGACATTCCCATTCCAGAAGGGAGAAAATGGAAGAAATAATGAGGCAACTGGTCTAAACTAGAAGCTGAGAGGCTCCCAGGGCTGAAGAGAAGCAGCACACCTGGCCTGAGAGCAATGGCAGGGCCCACAGACACTGACTTTGTCTCAGGACTGAAGGACAAGACCACAGGCATTACCTGTCATCGGGTCAGAGGGGCCAGACACAGAGAGACATCCTTTCACGACCATGGAGAGTCCTAGCAGGACAGAGGGCCCAAGATGCTGAGAAAGCTGCTACCAGAACTGCTGAGTGCCTTTAGTGAATACCTGAGTTGAATAACAGCGAAGAGGTGGAGCCTTGATTTCTTTTGTCACTGAATAGAAGCTTAAGTAGCCTAAGAAAAACTGCACAGGAGAAAATAAAAGAAAGCCACGGAAGGGGAACAAGCACGCTTAACTTGTCCCTGTCTAATCACAACATCAGTAACTCCTAATAATAAACATTTGTTTAAAGCTTTGGCTTCAAAATATTTTTCACACACAAGGCTTCTCATTCCCACCTAAACATCCCGGATCAGGCCGTTCTGATTAGTCAGCCAGTTCAGCTGAGACCAGAAGGGCCGCGATCCATCAGAACTGCTGAAAGGGCCCTGAGCCCAGGTGCAGGCTGGCAGTGCTGGGTGGTGGCAGGGGACGAATGCAATATTTCTTGCTTAGCATCTTTTACCCGCTGTGGCAGGTTAGTGAGTCGTGCGCACTGGGCATTCCCAGCCACTCCCTGTTGGACAAGTTCCAAAAGATCCCTAAGAACACTTGTGCTGGAACCCAGCTCTACCGAACCTGCTGGAAGGAGTCCTTTTGCTTTTTGGACCTTCCATTTAAAACCCGGCCAGCTCCTGTCACATGTCACTGCTCCTCCACCAGCCTCATTTGGCACATCCAAACCCAGATGCTTCCACTTAAGCATTGACCCAAAAAGCTCAGGCCTTTCTCACCAAACCACAGACCTTTAAACAGGATTCCATGATCCCCAATGGCAGTTCCACCAACATGTAATAACAGCAGGGGACGCATCACAGAGCTGAACACCATTCGCTAAAGAATGAACGAATAGCACCAGATACTGACACCTCACCTCCAGGCGTCGTGAGGCCGGCCTCCCTCCCAGCTTAGCTGAGCCCCAGACTCAGGAGCAGGAGCGACATCCTCCCTCCTACTTGAAATGCAGGCTTCTTAAGAGAAACACCACTCCAAAGACAGGAGCATGAGACACCGCGAGCCCAGCCCACAAGGAGGAGCACAGGGTCTGGCCAGGAAACGGGTGTGAGAGAGTCTGAGGCTGTCACGGCTCACACCCACACAGCACATCTGACCTTCTGGGCTTGAGTAGCACTGAAGAGCTGATGTCGAGTTTCCCACAATGTCTTTGCTTAATATTTTTAAACACGTGCTTTACCTTCCTCTGACTGTTCTCACCTCCCATTTCTGCTCTTGACATTCTGTCCCCGAGCAGGTCCTTTTGTTCAACTCAAGGGCTCACTGTGGTAAAGAGGCCACAACAATCCATAACCAGGGCCATGGACCTTAACTTTGTCCTCTCTATCTCATTTAGTCTTCCTGGCCATCCTGTGGGGGATATATTGTAATTATCAGCCCCATTTACAAAAGAGGTAATTAAGACACAAAGATGTTAAGACATCGCCCAAAGTCACATAGCTGCTGAAGTCCTCACGTGGAGTCCAGTCTGTGTGACACCTAGGTCCCTGCTTGCTCTCCCCTACACACTGCCTTGCCCTTCAGATTTGCCCAAAGCAGTGAAGAGCTGTGTGTAGGGAAGCTGGTTTCCATGTCCAAACCAAACAGAGCTCAAAACTCCTGGAGCCAAGAGACTTACTGCTAAAACCTCTCTCCTGCGTAGCTTATCTTCATAGGGACGCTGCCCACTGCCAACTCCTTTCATCTCTTACAAGATGATATTTTACTTGAAAAAAGATACACCTAACAGAAAATAATTGTCATAAAAATACCCGACCCACAAAAAGCAACATACATATTTTTTAGATTTGTTTATTCATTTCAAATACTATTTGCCCCCTATTATCTGCAAAACTCTGTGGTAGATGCTGTGAGGAAAAAAAACAAATGCTAAGACTAAGTTATTTATCTACCAAGAGCCAAAAATCTTTCGTCTCTCATCCACATCAACTAGAATGTGAAGGTCACATGTAGAATTGGGCCTCTATCTGGGATCCATGAATCAAAGCCAATGAACTTTGGCTTTTGCCAGTTTGGACTTCAGAAATTCATAGATTAATTAAGAGTCTAATTTTAAAGCAGTCATGGTATTCCTTTGTGAGAAGAAAAACATCATTTCCCTGAACTCCCCAACAACTCTAAATTGAATTCAGATGGCAATTATCTGCTAATGTCAAGTCTACGATGTCACCAGCTCAATGGGCAAGTAATACGTAAAACATCACGTGGAAGTTAGTTTCAAAGACAAGCTGAGTTTCAAAACTTGACCATTTACTGATCATTTTATGGACAATAAGACTCACCTCTTCATCCATTCATTCAGTAGATGAACATTCAAGGGGAAGATTATAGGTGCCTGGCACCACAAAGGCCTGGGGATTCCGAGGGAGAGACACACATACCCCAACAACACAGCCCGAGGTTCACTCCCAAGAGAGGGAAGCTCAGCATGTTCAGGGTGTGGAAGGAGGAGGAAGGAGTGACAGTGCAGGGTGGGCAATCCCAGAAGGCTTCACGGAGCAAGTGAGATTTCTCCAGATGGGCAGCAGGCAGAAATCCAAATGCATTGCAAGAGGAATAAAGAGTATACCCAAAGTATGAAAGAATCTAGAGGGGAGCAGGGGTGGTGCATAGAGCTCTGTGTGTCCAGAGAACGGGGAAAGATTGGCAGCAAATGAGGCTTAGACCAGCTTGTGAAGCGTCTCTCACCTAATCTCACCCGTAGAACTTGGCTTTATCCATCAGGCAATGGGAACCACCAAAGGGAGCTACCTGGAAGCCACCACTGTCCTGCAGCAATAATGTAGAAGGATGCAAGGACCTGAGGGAGGGATTCTTCTCAGATGACCTGGCCGGGCTCTCTAGATTCCCTCTCCCTGTGTATAACCAGGCTATGGCAGCCTGACCTCTCCAACTGCCCACCTCAGGAACCCTCCGGCACCCTTCCCCCACTTCTCTAACTCAGTTTCCCCTCTCACCAACCCCTCATTCTGGACAGTAAGGATGGGGCCTCCCTACTCCAGGTCCATCAGCCCTACTGCATGTCAGCAGTCAGTACACAGGATCATCACCTGAAACTCCACCTCTCTCTCTAACCCCCCCCCCCCCCCCCCCAGCTTGCACTGAACCTGCTCCCCAGCTCGCTCTGCCTCTCTGGTCAGGACTTGCCCTGACTCTCCCCCTGCCTGGGGAGGCAAGTTCAGGTGTCTCTTCCTCCTCCTGCTCCAGGATGCTAACCAACGCATACAGCACCATCAGACACTCGTGCACCCAGATCTTTAACCTCGTGTTTCCTTCCTCTCAGACTCCTCCTCAGCAAGCTACCATGCATCTTTCTTTGGTGAGAACTGGAATCCCTCAATTCCCTTTCTCTCCACCTCAAAACTCCCCTCTGCCCTTGGATCCTCTAATCTATCATCACTGAGGTCCACCCTCTCAATCATTCCTTCTGTAAGCTGCATCTGCATCTCTCCGCCTATCCTGCTCCTTCCTCTAAAACCACAAATATCAAATCCTCTGCTGTCATAAAACACTTCCTTTCTCCCTGCATCCCCCATGGCTACCATCTCATATTTCTCCTTAGCTTCACTGCCAGAGCGCCACCTCCCATTCTCTCTGACACCTTCTGTTGATGAGACTCCCATTTCTGGGCACTGATGCGGTGCTCTCATCTATCAAGCTACCTCAGCTCTAGTCTTTGCAGGGCAACATAGTGTAAGCTGGAGAGTCAGACTGCCTGGGTTAGAACCCCATTTCTTTTTAGTTGTTGTTGAGGTCACATTGGTTTATAACATTATATACATTTTAGGTGTACATCATCATATTTTGCCTTCTGTATAGACTGCATCGAGTTCACCACCAACAGTCTAGTTGCCATCCGTCACAGTGCACATGTACCCACTTACCCCCTTCGTCCTCCTCCCGCCCACTTAGAGCCCTATTTCTGACATCATTCGCTGTGTGTCCTAGGGCAAGATGCTTACCCTCTGTGTCTCAGTTTCCTCTTCTGTAAGATGAGAATAATAAAAGTACCTACTTTAAAGCGTGGTTGTGAAGGTCAAATTAGTTAATACAAGTAAAGCACCAAGACCCGTGATCACTGTCGGCTTGGATTGCTTTCTTCGGCATCTCATCTGTGCCAACACCCCTGAGATACTCTCCTCCTTTAGCAATTGGGACAAAGTGCTCTCTGGGTTCTTCCAGGTCCTCCTCCTTCATTAAATGTCCTCTCTCAGCTTCCACTCACTACCCAGAGGCAGATTCTCTGATCAGTCTTTTTTCTTTCTACAGTCTCTCCCTGGACAATCCACATTTCATCTCCATCTTCATGACTCATAAAACAGACTGCTTTTGTAAGCTCCAGACCAAAATATCCAAATATTCATCGGCATACTGGCAGCCCCTGAGATTCAGCGTGATCAGAAATTCTCTCAGCATGATCCCGCCCTCGCTTGGCAGCTCCTCGCCTCCTTGGACTGTATACCCTGCATTCCCCTGTGACCCTTCCCTGACCCCTCCTTCACCTTCAAACAGCAGAGAGGTCCCTGTGGATGGGGAGGGACACTACTCTCCATCCCACCCTTCCCACTCCAGCTGCCCCAGCCTGTGGTCAGGTATAGAGAACCAAGGCAGTGAGAGCCTCCTCTCACCTGAGCAACCCCTCGCCTCCCCTACAGCAGTCCAAACTCACGAGTCCGGCATCCAAGGCATTACTTAGCTGACCCCAAATTGTCCTGGACACATGGTGGTAATAATAATGGCTGACATTTATTAAGCACTCACTGTGCACTGAGTTAAGCATTTATATGTATCTCATATCTCGATATTATCACTGTTATTATCCAAATTGTACAGACAAGGAAACTGAAGCTTGGAGAGGTTAAGCACTTGGTCAAATCACACATCCAGGAAGCAGTAGAGACGAGATTTGAACCCAGACTGTCTGACTCCAAAGTTATGCTCCAAACCAACCTGCAACACTGCCTCACCACACCTGGTTACCTCCAACCGCATTCTTCTGGGTTCCTGATACTCCAGCCAGAGAGCATTCTCATTTTACTGTGCCTTCTTCATGCTGTCCCCTCAAGTTAAAGGTCCCTTCTCCAGTCTCTGCCCATCCAAACTAACTTTTCAAGGCCCAGATAATTCTCCTTCCTCTATGACAGCATCCCCACCCCTCCCCGTCCAAGAGACCTTTGCTGAGACCCACAGCACTACTCACACCTTCATTTAGTTTGTTTCATATTGCCATGGGAGTACCCAATGGGAGCACACTGACATTCTCTCTCTCCAGGACCTCCTCACCTGGGGGCAGCTAAGTATCTGACTGGTGAGAATGAGAGAAGGAACTGAGCATGTGCAGCTTAGCCCCATCCTTCCCTCTCTGTCCAAAGCCGCCCTGCCAGACGGAAGTGGCCTGCCCCAAGAGGAAGCCTGCATTCATCCAGGTCCCTGATAGAGGGAGGGATGCTAATTCAGCAACAGGATGCATTGGGAACCCTATTGGCCACATTCTCTAAGCACCTTAACTAGCCCTAGACATGAAATCTTGTCTCCATCTGTGTGACTCCGGCTCTTATTTTTCAATTGTTGCCAAATTCAAAGAGTATATAAGTAGTACAAACAATCACCACATCCCCAAGCCATCCTGAGTTACTCTCAGTGAAGGACTGGTCAGTGTCGGTCTGTGTGGCACTCTGGTGACTGAAACACTGTCTCTGAGGGTATGAGTACTGATCACTGGCAAGAAGGCCCATATCATCCTGGGGTGACATCACTACCATCCACATGGCACCCTCCGTTTGGGATCCTGGCTCCCCAGCAACCTGCAAATGACCCTGTAATTCACTTTCCCAGGTAGGGAAATGCTAGGAAGCCAGTCTGGGAAGGCAGGCATTTGTGTTGTGGCTGCTGGACAACGCCTGCCAAAGTAAATTAGCCCATTGGTGTCTGGTTTATAGACTAGCCTAGTCAGTTTGGTCAGCATGAATCAGGCCCCAGGCCACAAGCACCCTTCAGTGAATGGATAATGAGGGTGTCTGACCCTGCAAACAGCACCCCTAAGGAATCCTCACCTCCACTCTCTCCCCTGTCCACACCCCGCCTGCACCCATGGCACACAGACCTTACTGCACTGACAGGAACCTGCTGGCAGTGTGTTTCCTCAACCCCAGAACATATCCTTCAATGAAAGCTACCCTCATTCTCCTTCTCACAGCAGAGAACACATGCATCCACACGCACACAAATTTACCTCCAGGGAGGAATAAATGGACATCAAGTCATTCACTGCCTCAACCTGAGGATAGACAGAGTCAGAGAAATGCTTCAGATGCAACCTGAACCTGAATAATTCCAAAAAGCTTCATCTCAAAAGCACTGCCTAAAAACTACAACAGGCAAGGGGTCATTGTTGAAGCTGGGTGATAGGTAAGGAGAGCCATTATACTATTCCTTCTACTTTTGTGTATCTTTGACTTTTTTTTTTATAATAAAAGATTTTTTTTAAACCCCACTACTTAAGAATCTGGGCTTTTCCAGAGGGGAACACAGGCTTCTACCTTCCCTTGCTGGGGACCAGCAGAACAGAGATGTGAAGCTAAATTCTTGATGTCTCATATGGTGCTGTCTACAGTGCCATTCAGACTCCCTGAAGGTCCTAACATCTGACCAAACTCTCATCTCATTGTCGTTCAGATCCTCATCATCTCTCACCTGGATTGCCAAAGCTGCCTCCTCTAGGCTGCCTACTTCTAGCTGACCCTTCTTCAACCCATCTTTCCCAGTGAAGGCAGGATATGTTCCATAAAGCTCATGACATTACTCCTCCACTCCCAAACCCTCCATGGCTCCCCACTGTTTCAAGAACAAAGCCACATTCTGTAGCTCAGCCATCAAAGTCCTCCAGTAAGATCCACCCTGCCAGCTGCACTTCCCACCATACTCTCAGGTCCAGCCACACTAGGCCTTCCAACTCTCTATATCCAGAAGGATTTTCCTGTTTTCTCTATTTCCTCTGTTTGGGATGCTTTTGTCCATCTATACTTTCAAATCCCACCCATTCTAAGGCTTTCTCCAAATGCATCAACGCCAGAAAATTTTCCTGACACCACTACCTCCAGTGCCTGAAGGTACTGGATGCCTCCACTCTGCTCCTGTCACACTTGGTACCCACCTTTATTATCTCACTTACAGCTCTGTTTATATGATTCCTCAGTATGTCTGTCTCCCCTTCTAAAAAAGATGCTGGAGAGTAAGGAGTACGTTCTGTTCACCTGTCTATCCTCAGAGCCCAGCAACGAACCTGACACAGGTAGACACTCAGTAAATGTTGGCTGACACAAAATGTGAAATGTGTGTATATCTGAGTGGAAAGCAAAGGGAGAAGAGACATGTGAGAGAGATAGAGCTTAGCCAGCTTTCTGAATAAGGTAGGGAGTGGTCCACAACAGCCTCTCCTGTCTCGCTTTCTCCATACCTGAGGCCCCTTTCTAGCAGCCTGACAGTCAGAGGCAAAGGCAGCTCTGCCATAAGCAGAGTTTGGCCATGCTTGGCCCGGCCTGAGCAAGAGACATAATTGATTAATGTAATTATGTTCCCAAAAGACCAACAGGAGAAGAGGATGTAGCTTTCCCTAACAGATGATAAAACCAGGCATTTCTCCTCATTCTATTATTTTAGAATGCTAAGCAACAAGAAAAAACACAGATCTAAATTGGCAAGTTTTCTCTATCATCTAGAGTGTTCGGGGACCCCCTGCATAGCTTTAGCCTGCAGCCAGCTACCTTCTGCGAGCCTCCCAAGCTGCCTAGGGAGGAGCACAGGCCCTAGAATTTGGCAGGCTCTGGGTAAATACTAATTGAATTAATCAAAATTTATTCTGTAGTTTGAACCTTCACTTCAACATTTGTTGAACAGTTTAATTTTGAATCAATGCAACAGTTTTCCCTTTGCATTAAAAAGTTTAAACCAGTAAGAGACCAAAGAATTTCCTTCAGGACAGGCTGTGTGCACTGGCAACAACAGCCTGGCCCCGGCCTCTGTCAGAGGAGAAGCGAGCTTCCTCTGCAGGCCTGGGCAGGAGCGTATTAGCAGGGAATTAGCAGCTCAGTCTTCACTGGACAGCTGAGGGCCACATGGGAGCCAGATGAAGACACTGCACAGAACCCATTGCTGCCAGAGTGTCCAGACTACAAGGCAACAGCTCAGACAGGACTTTTCTGGGCTGAGCCTTTGGACAAGGCCAATCAAGCTTCCTCCACCAGCTGGACTGCTTCTACCTTCCTCTCCTGGTCGCTTGGCAGGACCAGCAGCAAGTGCCTCTCCATCCCTCACCATGACACTGAGCCTTGTCCACTAAAGATTTTGGAAAGATCCTGTCATGGGCTGAATTGCGTCCCCCTCCCTCAAATTCACATGTTGAAATCCTAACCCCCAGTACCTCAGAATGTGACTATTTAGAAATAAGCTCTTTAAAGAAGTAATTAAGTTAAAATGAGGTCATTAGGTGGGCCCTAATCAATCTGACCGGTATCCTTATAAGGGCACAGACAGATACAGAGGGAAGACCATGTGAAGAGAGAGGGAGAAGAGGACCATCTAAAAGCCTTGGAGACATGGCTCAGAAAAAAACAAACCCTACCAACACCTTGATCTTGGACGTGTAGCTTGCAAAATTGTGAGAAAATAAATTTCTGTTGTTTAATTCACCCAGTCTGTGGTACTTAGCTGTGGCAGCCCTAGCAAACTAATATACACCCCTGTCTGATCCTGGACACATGGCTGGGCAGGCTGGGCAAGCTTATCGGAGGAAGACAGCCTCTTCTCCATAGGCTTGGGCCTCTGCTCTCATCCACTGGCGTCTCCCCTCCCTCTCAGTCTAAGGGAGACTGCTTCACATCTTCAGACCTTAAGCAACAACCGGGTAAGGACAGTTCCTAATAGTCCTTTATCTATATTCTTTCTAAGTCAGCCACACCTGGGCACCAAGACCATTTAGTGAGGCCAGACTTTGGTACACTACAAGGAGGAAACCCCAAGACCCCGCAGCCTGACCAGCTGTCAAGCTGCATTCAAGGAGCCAAGAGCCCTGGGCCCAGCCCTCTTCTCTTCAACCCAATTCAACAACTCCAGCTTACGACGGGGGAGGGAGAGACAGGGCTGGGCCCCTAACCTCAGGTCACCAGTCACAAGACACTTGCCACTCGGATCACTTCCCTCACCTAAGAGCGCCTAAGCCAGAGAGTAGTTAAGGGACTTTCCTAAGAAAAGTGATCCAGGAATCCCCCATCTGCACACACAGTCCTGCAGACCAAAGACAAGCCAGCTGGAGAACCCCATTGCACTAGGTCTCCCCTTCCAGGGCGCCCAGAGCTCTTGTTCTGAAAGTCTGTCAGTCTGACCCCCGGGGAGTGGGAGCATCTGCAAAAGCTCCTGGGTGCCTCTCTCCCATCTTTTTCATCTCTTCTTTTCCACAGTGCAGGGCCATTATGTTCCCACAGGAGATACCCGAACATTTCCTCAGCCTCAAAGTGAAAGGTGTAGAAGTCTGTGTGATTCAAAAGGGCCACAGAAGCGGAAGGCAGTGCCAACACCAGAGTCCCCACGCCTCAGCCCAGTCCATCCCTGAGCCTTCTGTCACTCCTTTCTCATTTCCCTGAGGAAGGAGAGGAGCTAGATGCAATAGAACAGTCCAAACTTTGGAGTCAGACTGACTTTTGTTTAAATCCTGGCTCTACTACGTAAAGCTGGGTTAGTTTTTGTTTTTTTTTGAGGAAGATTAGCCCTGAGCTAACTACTGCCAGTCCTCCTCTTTTTGCTGAGGAAGCCTGGCCCTGAGCTAACATCCATGCCCATCTTCCTCTACTTTATATGCAGGACACCTACCACAGTATGACATGTCAAGCGTGCCATGTCCACCCAGGATTCGAACCGGCGAACCCCAGGCCACCGAGAAGCGGAACATACGAACTTAACTGCTGTGCCACCGGGCCAGGCCCAAGCTGGGTTAGTTTTGACCTTGAGTAACATGCATTAACCTCTCAGGTTATTACGTAATGAAGATAATACCACCTGCCTCACACAGGGCTGGTCAGAGGGTTAGGAAAGAGGACAGAGGAAACCACGCGGCTCAGTAAATATGTGACACCCGGCCTCTCCCCTCTCAGAGAGCACGCAGTATTCCAGAGACACATTTAGCTAAGACCTTAATCAGGGTCCCTTTATGAGGGCCTAAATGTTAGGATCAGGGAAAAATATGACATTGACTCCCCTTGAGAAGCTGCCAAATCTCTGGGAGCTGAGCCTCAGTTAGGTGGACGCTGTGGGTACAAACACAGTGAACCTGCTCTGAGATTTCTGTGACCCTCCAGTATATCTGACAGGATGGCCAGGGCCACTAGGCTGCCCAGAGCAGAAGTTTCCTGTCGATCACATGCCTGCTCTTACAGCCCCTTGGCGCCTTCCTCAGCCATTCTGCCAGAGTCTCACCAGGCACCCCATTTAGGGTCAGCAAGCAGGCAGAGTTTATGATGCTCATGTGCCATTTGGGTACCTGGGGGCAGGCACCTGGCAGAAAAGTCACAGCTTGGGAGATGGATTTGGGAGACCCCAAACACGGAGGCTGAAGCTGGGCTCTGGGGGTGGGGGAGAGGAAGGGCCAAATCCTGACCACATTCGTAGCTGGTTTCAGCCTTGAAGCAGGAGGTTCCCGGTCCCAGGTCACTGACATCGGGAGATCCCTTATTAACTCAGAGGTGGCCTTGACAGAAGACGACCAAGTTGTACTTGTGTCCCAGAGAGGCCAGAAATTACTCCTAGTGGACACCACACTCTTACAGAACACCTAGAGCCAAGCAGGCACTGACTCCTGGAGGTACTTAAGAAAGGTTTCCATGCACAGTGTGTAACAGTGATGCCACGAGAAGCATGTCTCAGGTAGCATGTAGGATCCTCCTCATGAACACCACTCCTCATTCACTTGTCACTAGGTTTATTTAAGGACTAGATTTGTGACCCTGGAGCACCCCTTAACAGTTCTCAAAGTGCTTGTGATTAGTAAGCAGGACATGGGGGTAGAGCTTCATCCCACCTGAAGTCCTCTATTAACATGAGGTCCCAAGTTACTGTAGTCCAGATGCTACCCTATCTGGCACCATGACCTTCCTAGGCGGTCTCCTCAGGCTTTCTCTTTGGGCTGAGGGAAACCTTCCCACTAGGAAGCGTGAAGGATCCCAGGTCCACCCTGAGGACAGAAGCAGGTGCCAAGGCTAGATGTGGGTCCTAAGCTCTAGAAGGGAGGCCAAGCTGGACAGAGGATGGGGCCCTGGGCAGAGCTGATCAGCAATAAGGACTGGCTAGCTCTACAAGATAAGAAATAACTCCAATTTCAGCAGATAGCCACCACCAGCACCCACCTGCTCAGAGCCTGACAGGCCACTGTGGAAACAATGCTTTCCTTTCACACAGGTACCCCAGCACCCACTCCACACTCCTGCACAGGCAGGCTGCAAGCAAAAGCTTCTTGAACTGTGCCAGCCCCTCCTTTCCACCCCCACAGCCCCACCTGGGTTACTGCCCAAGGTTCTCTGACTCTCATCCCTCACCCCACCCTTCCAACCCACTCTAGAGCACCATCTTGCTTAACATCCCTCTAAGGCTGACTCCCTGGGCTCCCCAACAGGTGTGGTGGGTTGCAAGTAACTTGTCCCTAATGATAAAGCAACTAAAGCCAAAACTCTTTTTGTATAAGTTAGAGAAGATTCAGGGTTATCTTGCCCCATTCTAATATAATTTATTGAGTGGGAGAGAAAATAGAGGAATCTAGCCATGAAATCAGCAATTGCCTATAGCGCTCAGCAAGTAACAGTTTCTTTAACACCAGGAACAACTGTGCAACTTCCAACCATTTTAGAGATTTACTTCCTAAATATGTATGTGTGTGTACACATAAATATTTACTGGGGCTGTGTATCATGACAATCTGGCCACATCCACCAAGTGCTTCTCACAGGTTAATGTCATCTGACACATGAAGACTGACCATCTTCCTGCCTCAACATGAGGAGCTGGTCTTTGTAGTAAATTTAAGACTGAATAAGCTGGACTCTCAACATGGTGGCAAGAGACAGAACAATATGAGTCTGGGGATCAAGTAGGCTGGGCATAAATCTCATTTCAGCCACTCACCAGCTAGGGAACCCTGGGAAAGTCACTTATCCTGAACCAGTTTCCTTCTTGGTTAAAGTCCTAAAAGGCTCCCATAAGATGTAAGCAAGCACAGATGACTCTTGTGCTCAGTGCCTAATGCATAGCGGGTACTTAATAAATGATGATTTCCAATCCCTGTTCCCCATTTAACCTCACTTACTCTTCAGTTCAAGCCAAACCAAACCACTGGCTGTTTTCCACACATGCTGCTTAATTTACCATCCCATGCCTTTCTTTAGGCCTTGCTGTTCCCTCTGCTAGAAATGCTCTTCACCCCATAGGAAGGGGTGTCTCAGGTCCCTGTCTTTCCTTCAAGACACACCTCAAATGCCACCTCCTCAGCACGCCTGGTGCCCCAACCTCTCCTTTCTCTGAATTTTCACTGTTTCCTCTGTGGTTATTACTGTCTATTTTGAGTAAGGGGTACATTCCTTAAATTCTACCCAAGCAAGGAATGTCTTACTCATCTCATGTTCCCACCATCAAAGTTCTCAGCACAGAGGATGCTCAAAAATCATTTGGGGACTGAAATAATAAATGAGGTCACAAGTCTGTTTACTCTAGAATACTTAAGAATTATGCTCTACCTCTGCTCCTAAAAGGGTGCGTTTCTCTAGATCCAGTGGGCCAATTCTGACTTTGGGGTTTCCATGGCCTCCCTTCCTACCACCTTGCCAGGCTCTCCTCCCTGCCACCCAGGCCAGGATTGTGTGCCCCTCAGGCATCCATGTTGCTTAACCACAGCACTCTCCATCCTCCCATCCACACCCCACCCAAAACCTCAACCTACTTGAACAAGGCTCTGCTGCCCACAGCTCTTCCCTGCCTCCTCCTGGGGCTGGAAGCTTGTTCTGTGGCCCAGGCTACAGACAGACAGTCAGACTTCCTAGTGTTGTGCCCAATGCCCTCCTGGCTGGCTCCCTCCTACACTCACCATCGCCTCTTGGTTGCTGTGAGCCCAGTGTCTCAGACCACATGGCTCTGGTTCTCCAGGACGCTGTGTTCTCAAACTCTTCAGGAGGTGTCCCATGAGTCTGTCAAAGCCTTCATGCCCTCGTCAAGTGGCGGGGCCAAAGTAGGCATGAGCAGAGAACACACACAGCACAATCACTTCTTCGGGATCATAGCCTCAGAGTTTCAGCCCACAAAGGCATTTCCTCAGAGCCTTTCTCTCCCACAACCCGTTACTGAGTGGGACTTCAGCCTGGAACTTGAGATAGAGAAGCTTCCGCCCAGCTTTACAGCTGCCCTTCCCCAGCCTTCCACCCTCCTTCCACCTTACATTTGCTGCAAGTCACCTCTCTGCTCAGAAGCCACCATTTATCCCCCTAAAATCCTACAGCACTTTGAGTTAGACCTATTACCTTTGAGCAAACCCTGCCTCCCCTGTTATTTCACAAACTCCTCTCTTGTCAATACCACTTGGACAATACCCTCTTCAGGCAGACTCCAATACACACTCCAAAACAGCTGCCTGGCCCTAGAGGTACGCTTCAGTTATTTGGAATTTCTTACATCACATCAAACTGAAATATGCCTTCTCTTTAATTCCCTCTATCGTCACCACCATGGACCCTCAACTCTGCCCCCTCTGAGTAACACAGAACATGGTAGCTCCCTTACCCATCTGAAAACTGCAATCACAGCCTGTTGTCTTCCTGTCTGTCCCAGGTCCTTCCAAAGCTTGCAGGACAGGGGCTCCAGCTTTGCAGCAGTAAGGGTCCTTCCTCCACCTGCTTCCAAAGTGTGGCGCCCAGGGTACAACCTCCAGATATAGCCAGTTTGGGCCAGTGCAGGGAAAAGTAGGATGATCCCCCAGCAAAGTCTAAACTCAGGACTTCTAATAATGCAGCCAGGCTAAGCCAATTTATGTGGGTTTTTCCACATGGTCGGGGAGGAGACACACCAATTGATTTTTGGAGCCTGAGGGCAGGACTTTGCGCTTACCCTGCCACGTCTCATCAAGCTGGTCTGGGCTCTGAGCTCTGTTTGTCACCCTTATCCTGTACGTTGGTGACCAGCCATCTGAAACCAGGCTGTTCCCCACTCTGCTGTGCACTTCTGCTTCCTGGACCTCCGGCTCACCTTCACCATGGCTGTGTGACACATTTCTGTGTCACACCTGGAGGCTCAGAACATGCTACCTCCCCACTGAAATTTCAGAATAAGCCCTCTGGATGATGTAAATCAATCCTCTTGACAAAGTATTTTTGCCAGGCTTCCTGAGATGAGGATGATAACAATAATATTACCATTTATTGACCACTGTCGATGTGTTAAGCACTGTAGCCAACATTTTATATGCATCACCTCATTTAACCTTCACAAGAACCAAAGGAAATAAGCTTATTATTGTTCCCATTTGACAGCTAAGGAACTTAAAGCTCAGAAAGGTAGAGACTTGCTCAAAGTAGCAAGAGCTAGTCTGTGTAGAGCCGGGATTTAAATGGAGGCCTGTCTGATTCCAAGTACACATTCTAGAGCTACCAGAGTCCTCAGAGATCAGGGAAGCTAAGTCCTCATGGTGGAGAAACCACTGCCTTCCATGCTGGAAGGAGCGGGGGTGGGCAGGAGGAGTCAGTTTCCTCCTCTCCAGAAGCAGGACAATAATCCCCGCCTGAGGCATTGTGCAGCTCCAGTGAGCTGGGCAGCGAAAACCTAGACAGACACACAGGACGCTTGTTGTTGTTACCGGGTGAGCAGCGTTGCATCAAAGAACCAGATGTCTTGGCCGGTCGCAAGCAGAGCTTATGTAATATAACTTTTTCATGACATCCCGTCAAGGTCAAGTGTCAGAGCCAAGAACTATTTCTTTGCTTTAGTAAAATGTTGAATTGGAAAAATCTGCCTTTCCCACCCAAATTCAAGTTCTAACTTCTCCCATCCCCCTACTGTCATCCTCTTTCCCCAATTCCCCGCACCCCTACCCACCCCTGGTTGCTTATTGCATTTGGAGTTTGATACCACATGCCCCAGTAGGCCCGAGATAGTCCTGCCATCCCAGGATCCCCTCCAGTTGAGCATTTGTCCGCCAACTTTCACTCTCAAAAGTGTCCCAGTTTGGACAATAAATTAAATCTAATATTCTGGAATCTTAAAAGAAACATATATCGCTTTACTTCTCTGGCACCTGTTTCCCTCCCATAAAATGAGAATAACACTACCCACGTCATGAGACAAACCCTTTGTAAAACCCACCAAAGCCGAAAGTTCCACCCTATCCTTCTCTCTGGAGGGAGCTTTCTGTGGGGCCAGTCCGCTACGCCTCTGTTGCCTCCACGAAGCAGTCCAGCGAGCTAGCTATTCATGCGAAAACATCTTTGATTCAGGGAAAACAAGGTCTTGTGCTGGTGGAAGGAAACTGTTGGCCCTGAAGAGAGGAGTTGCCACGTATGCATGCAGAGAACAGAGGTGACCCATGTTTGGTCTACCTAGTCGGAGCTGTGGCTCTGCCCTTCTCTGTCCCCTTAATCCCTACAACAGACTCTCTCTCTACCTCTCTTAGAGAAGTTTGCTAAGACTTCTTGGGACACCCCAGTACAGTCACAGGAGTGGCCCTGCCCAGCCGAAAGGCCCAGCTACATCTGAGTGGTACATTCCAACCACACACACAAGTCACTGTGGATTTATGTCTTTACCCGGGAGTCAGAGCAGGAGTTCTGACTATGCCCGCAGAACACTCCCAGTGACCAGCAAGCACTGGCTATCCCCAAGCAGGCGAAGCAGCCCTGGGATTTGGATCGCCTCCTCCCCTATGGCTGTCCTCACCAGCAGGAGGAAACAGAGATACCAAAAGCAGAGCCACCTAAGAATGTCACAGCAGCTATAGGCTGGGAGGGGCGGGGAGGCCATGATAGGACCCATTCCCCATAGCCTCATCTGGGTTAACAATCTCTTCCTAGAGATTTATTAGTAGACTGTCCCCATTCGCTCCTGCTTAAGTTGTTTCTGAGACATGGACAACCAAATCTCAAGTCTGCAATCTATGGCTGACCCTGATACTTTACCGTGGCTGAGCAGTAAAAAATCAAAAGACGAAAACTCAAAACAAAATGAGGTAGAAGCTTGCCAGACCCAGATACACAGCTCAAAAGAGCTAAGAGGCTTGACAAGTTTCCCCTCAAAGTTGAATCCCAGCATTCTTTGTGTCTTTGTTTTCATTTGATAATTACCACATGCCAGGCAATGATCTAAATGTTTCACCCAGCTCTGCTTAGCACCCAGCTCTCCTTAGCAAAGGAGAGCTGCCACGGCAAAGGCCATGGCAAAGGCAGAAGTCATCCTGCGAGGCAGGAGGCTTAAGAGCCTGGCCAGGCAGAAAGGTGTGAAAGGGAGGAGTGAGGAGGGGAGGAAATCCACCCTCAGGGCCACTGAGTCTCTTGGCAGCAGGGCAGATCCTAGATATGGTCCTGTCTTCTCATCTGACAGCTGTGGCCCTCACTCAACCATCTGGATGCCTGACACCGGCCCAACACACAGGCCTCCGCTTGGAAAAGGTCCTCACGCCTGGTTGCCTTCCCCAGATTAGCTCTCACCACCACCCCCACTCCCGAACTACACAGGCAACTTCTTGTGACTGGTTGGACGTGTCCCTAAAAGTTTGTCTGGGAAAAAAAAAAAAAAGGTGTTTTAGTCTTGGAATACATCTTGACATGGAGCTGACAGATTGGTAGTTGCACTCCCAGAAAAACCATTTAATACACACGTATCCACCCTGAACACTAACAAGTGTAAGCGTGCCGATACCATAAAAGCACTCCCTACTTCCCATCAGCCCACGTACAGTAGGCCACAGGACAGAAAGGACTCAGGAGCCTTCACACCCCCATTGGCAATGGCTGCCAGTAGACACTTCCCCTCTGAGTCCTTGACCTATAAGACTCCAGCCTTATCTGTTCTGCAGACTGAATTCCTCCCAAACCCGGTCTTTTTCCCATTTTTCTTGCCTAACGGAATCTCCATCTGGACCTTCTGGCAGCTCTCCTCTGGCCAAACCCACTGTGCTACAAAGGGTAGAGCCCCAGGCTATAGGGCCAGGTGGCCTGGGTTGTGCACCAGAAGCTGGGTGACCCTGGGTAGGTTTCTTTGGGCGTCACCATCCTCATGGGTAAAAATATAAGGGGCATGCAAGAAACTACCCAAGGCTCTCTCCTGATTCCAAAGGAATCAACCACCCTCATTTCCCTTCCCCCTTCCAAGAAGCTCCTCCATGCTCTCATGCTGCTAACAATTGCCTCATTCTTCCCCCAGCAAACTAGCACAAAATGTCAGTGTCCAATTTGACTCTTTTCTCTCTCCCTCAAATCCAATCAGTCCCCAAATCCTGCAGGGTTTCTTGGCAAGCTCACTCGCCTATTTCCTCCTCTCCATCCCTACTGGATTGCTTTAATTTAGGTCCTAATCTACCCCAATGGGTTATTCCAACAGTGCATTCTCGTAAGTTCCTTCCTGTCCCTCCAACCTGTCCTTCCCAGCCCTGAAAGCACAGCTTTCACTGTCTTTTCCATACCCCTTCAATGTCATCAGAATTAAATTTAAATTCTTTAGCTCCACTTTCAAGGCCTTCCATGATGTCTCCCCAGCCTGAGACTCCAGCCTCACCTCTCCCAATGTCCCCTCCCCAAGCCACATTATGACTCTAGCCATGTGGGCCACGCCTGGTTGGGCTTGCCCTAGTCTTTCAGGTTCTGCTCTTGTTCCTTCCCTCATCTCTGGCACAAAATAACCTGCCCCATTCCCCCTTTACTGAGGCAAACACTGCAAAGCCAGTCAGCTCAAGGCCCATGTCCACCACAAACTCTTCCTGGAATTCTGCTAAGTGTAGGGCTACACACAAAGGCTGATGCAGCCCTAGAGGAACTAAGAGTTTGGAGGGGGTACGGACAGACATGCAAATAAAGTGTCTAAGCACCAGAGCAGAGATCTATATTTGATGCTATACAAACATAGTATTACAGAGCAGAGTGAAAATGATTTAGGGGTGGAGAGAGGAGACGTGTTTCAAGAGTTTGATCTGGGGGCCGGCCCCGTGGCCGAGTGGTTAAGTTCACGTGCTCTGCTTTGGTGGCCCAGGGTTTCACCAGTTCGGATCTTGGGCGCAGGCATGGCACCACTCATCAAGCCATGCTGAGGTGGCATCCCACATGCCACAACTAGAAGGACCCACAATTAAAAATATACAACTATGTACCGGGGGGCTTTGGGGAGAAAAAGGAAAAATAAAATCTTTAAAAAAAAAAAAAGAGTTTCATCTGCATCCTGAAGGATTAATGAGTTCATTCACGTAGAAGCAACCCAAGTGCCCATCAACTGATGATTGGATAAAGAAGATGAGGTATATATGTACAATGGAATACTACTCAGCCATAAAAAAGACAAAATCGTGCCATTTGCAACAACATGGATGGACCTTGAGGGTATCATGTTAAGCGAAATAAGCCAGACAGAGAAAGACAAACACCATACACAGAAGATAAACAAACACACGGATAAAGAGAACAGATGAGTGGTTACCAGAGAGGAAGGGGGTTGGGGGGTGGGTGACAGGGGTAAAGGGGTGCATATGTATGGTGACGGATAAAAATTAGACTATTGGTGGCAAGCATGTTGCAGTCTATACAGAAACTGATATATAATAATGTACACCTGAAATTACACAGTTAAAAACCAATACGACCTCAATAAAATAAAAATAAATAAATAAAATAAGAGTCCATTCATCTCACAGAGCAGAGATTAAGGGGCTTTCCAGGAAGAGGAAATAGCGTATGCAAAGGCAGAAAGGCAGAAAGCCTAGAAATTGTTGAGCCACTCAGTTTGGGGAACACTGGAAACAGCTGGGGAACTAAATGATTGCCTGCCTCTGCAAAGCCTTGAATGCCAAACAAGGATCTTAAACTTTATCCTTTCAGAGAGGCAATCCTAACCCATCTTGTCAAGACCTTCCATCCACACATGCGTTACAGAGGCCAAGATTACTACACGACATGGAACATGGCGATTAAAAGCATCGTGCACAATGAATGCTCAGTTCTCAGTGTGCATAAATGTGTATGTGACAGAGAGAGGAAATGAAAGCGAGAATTAACGAGGAGCACCCAAGCAAGAATTACCCAGGAGCACTAAACAGAAATCATAAATTTCCTGAAGACAAAGCTGAGTATCAGAAGCCCCCTGAACCTCAAAAGTCCTCGAAAAGCTCTGGGTCTAAAACAAAACAGATTGCTCTAGGACAGCGCCTCCTAGATTATTTACCAGGTGTGTGAGTTAAGAATGGCCTAGTGAAGATCCCCAAGATCGAACAAGACCTGGCTTTCAGAGTATACAAATGATACAGCCCACCCTTCTGAGACTACCTGTGGATTCTGTGAAAATTGAGACCCATCGGTGCCATCAAGTGTTGAAACCAAAGAATGATGCCAGGAAGCATAAGGTGGAACTGCTCCGAGGAAGCAGGAAAGATAGTGACTCGGAAACAGACACACACAGCTGCCAAGCGTTTCAGCCTGGTTGTGCCCACACCAAGTGGTGACAGTGCCACGTCTTTTTTTTTTCTTTCCTGAGTGTCACCTCTTGAATGGGGGTGCACAGCCTGGAAACCTAACAAACGTTTAAATGCCTCATCAGTTGTGTCCACTTTAGCTCTTCCTTCTCACATTTTGGAATCGGGAATCCACCAGAGGATTTTAACAGGGGAGCATCATCAACAGATTTGTATTTCAGGAAAAAAAATTTCCGATGGCTGACTGAAAAACAACTTCCAAATTTTACCCCAAATGTTACAGTCTAAAAGGCAGGCCATTCCTTGTCCAAACACGAATTTTCCCAGAATTGTTCCTTCCTCCTCACGTCTCCATTGTCCAGTGGGTCTAGAAACTGACACCACCCACTCCCTGGGGCTCTGGCCCACTGATTCTATCTCTCTGGAGTCTCTCCTACCTGTCCCACCCTCTCAGGCCCAACATAAGGACTCACCACTTCTATCCGGATTGACCTTCCAGTGTCCTAACTGGCCTCTCCACCCCCAGTGTCTTTTCCCTCTGGTCCTTGCTGCCCGCACTGCCAGAGTTCAGGACGGCAGTTCCCACCTGGCCTTCAGCCGAATTACCTGGGGGAACTTCATAAAAACATCCCCAGAGTAACTTTATTGGAAGAGTTTAAAAGCTCCCCAGGTGATTCCGAGGCATAGCTAGGTTTGCAAACTTACTGCTCTTAATGCTGGCTATCCACAGCCAAGGGATCTCACCACTGGGAACTTCGCAGAAATGCGGAATGTCAGGTCCCACCCCTGACCTAGGAATCAGAATCTGCATTTGAACAAGATCCTCAGGCAATTCTTAAGCTTGTTAAAGGCTGAGAAGCACTGCTCTAAAGTGTTGCCTGACCATTCATTCCACAAACATTTACTGGATTTTCCCCATTTCAGGCTAAGCCTTGGGAGGTTGGGAGGGTCAAGAGCCAAGGTCCCTGACTTTAAACTCACAGAACCATCAGTCAACCCCTGCTTGAAACCCATTATTGATTCCCATGCTTTCAAAGTCCAGACTTCTGCACCTGGCCTTCATGGCCCTCTGGGGCCACATTTCATCCCTCTCACCAGCTTTATTGTCGACCACTCACCAGAGGAGCCAAGCTGGACCATTTGCCACTTCTCATGGCTAGCCTAGCCAGTGCTTGACTGCCTACACAGCTCCCACAACCCAGATCACCCTCCACCCACCTCTGCCTGGAGAAACCCAGGAGAAATCCTTTGAGGTCTATCACACACACATCACCCGCTTCTTGAAATTATCCCAGCTTTTCCCTGCTCAGATGAAAGACAGGAATGCCCACAATTCTTTGCTCTTACCTCCTTCATAGCCTTTATCTGATTCTACGCAGTCTTAACATCAGTGCACCTGCCATAGCTACCCTACTAGTAAAAAAGAGACCAGGATTCTCAGTTTGTTTCCTCAGTAGCAAAAAGCTAATAACTGGCACATCCACGAACCTCAAAGTAATAATAATAATAATGTACTAAATAAAATCATGGATGAATGCAGTAAGTGAAAAAGTCACCAATCTCCCTCATCGTCCACTTCAAAGTCGTTTAAACATCAATTTAAACAGAATACAAATGGGCTGCCTCTCTTAAACCCAAGAGAAATAATCTCTAAATCAAATAACATTTTGTGTTATTTGGAAACACAGAGAATTTGGAAACACTTCGGATCTGTATCATAATCAATTAAGGAACTGGGAGGAGACATGAAGAAAGAGACAGGAAGTAGACCAAAATATGGAAAGGGAGATGGATCTATACCAAATATCCAGCTGCTTGAAAAATATAAATAAAATTTGTTTTGTAAGAGGATTAAACACTGGCTAGAACGACTCTTTCAATCCTACCCAAACTTGGAAGTTCTGGTCTTAAAATACGTAATCTTATTTTTACCTGAGGAAAAGCCAGGGGTCTGGAGACAGGATGTCCTGAGGGAGAGGAGCCCACTTTCAAACAGGACCATCCCCCCTTGCAGTCTAGCGGGACGCAGTGGCCTGAGATTTTGACAGGCATGTTGGATTTTCGCAATTACAATGTAGAGTTGGTCTCAGCCAAGGCCCTGTGTCTGGACATACGCTCTGGCAAACACATTTGCTTGGGCAAACAGACGGTAAGCTTCCCCACCACCTTGGCCTCTCTAGATTATGCGGCTGCTCCAGAGCTCTATCATACCACACAGAACTGAGCTGACCGACCACCCTGCGCATCTCCGGGGCATCCTGGCACCTGTAGGGCCGCGAACTGTCCCTAGATCCCGGGCAGGGTTGGCTGGAGATTCGGAGCAAATCCACAGGAGTTATACCCTCCTCCCATCTTCTAGCCAGAGAAGGGGGGAAGGGTCCCCGTCCTCGAGCCTAGGACACACTCCGGGACCCATACCGGCACTGACCCGCACGCCCCAAGTGGTTCTTGGATCTGGGGGCTCTCTGTTCCCCAGGCAATGCCCCTGCGGGGACTCCCAGTCCGGACAGCGCAGCGGGCCTGGGGGTGTGGGGAGAGCCCACTGACCTGGGTGCAGGGCTCCTCTCCGCGCGGCTCAGGTGTGCGGGCCGCTCCCGTGTCCCTCCCACCTCCGAACATGAGGGCCGAGAACCGAGCTGCAGGCCACTGACCCACCGACCAACTGACCCACCAACCAGCGGACCGACCGGCAGCGGCCGGGTCTGGAGCCCACGTGACGGGGGCGGGGACCCGCGGGAGGCTCGTCCCGGAGAGCCCGCTCCCCCACCCCCTCTGGGACGGCCCCTCGGCCACTCCTCCTCTCTCTTGGGCACCGTTGCGGCCGGTAGGGACCGGCCTTACAATCACGCCTCCTTGAACCTACTTCAGCCCCTATCCCGCCCCGGCTTCGACCCCTACCCTGCCCCTGCCCCCGCCCCCTGGGCAGTGCTCCGAGTCTCTCAAGCCCCGCCTCTCTCCGGAGGCTACACCCACTCCCTGGAGCCCTCCCCGCTCCTGTCACCTCCCCCTCCTGCACCCTTCCGGGCCACCTTCCACGGGGAGGCCACCAGGCGGTTCCACCTCCCAGTCCCCTGGGCTTCTCTAGCCCTTCGGTACCGCTCCTCGGTCTCAGAGAATGGAAGCGAGGAAGCAGAAAGGGAACTTGAATCGACAATTACAAGTAGAGAGAGAAGCCGTGGAAAAAACGTATTAGAGGCACACCCAGCGCAGCAGCCCAAAGGTGTTCGGACTTCCCCAGACCCCTACGATCCCGTTCAAATTGAGGTGGGCCCGAGGGCAGCCTCATTCCTTGTCTCTGTGACCCCCTCAGTTTGGAAAACTGAGTCACACCCTAGGGTCCGGTCGCTTGAACCACGCGACCTGGCGTGGAGGTCCCTCTAGCGGTCGGTGCCAACCACAGACACTGGAGCCCGTTCTTGTGAACAGCCGAGGGCAAGAAACACTCCCCTGTGCCCAGCACCAAGGTGGGGTTCCGTAGGCTCAAGAAAAGCTTTGGCGATGTCTGACCACAGGAATGAATTCTAGAATCAAGGTAGGACTGGGCCCTGGGGACCCAGTTCAATGCCTTTCCCCACTGTATGGCCTGAATCCCATTTGGTTGTACTGCTAGGTTGTTGCCCTGCCTGGGCCTCCGAGGGCTAGTTGCTCAGTTCACCTGATTAAAATCCCTGTGGGCCTCAGATGGCACTGACACC
Source organism: Equus quagga (assembly GCF_021613505.1). Classification (NCBI taxonomy): domain Eukaryota; kingdom Metazoa; phylum Chordata; class Mammalia; order Perissodactyla; family Equidae; genus Equus; species Equus quagga. Next base: position 21,442,964 of record NC_060280.1, read on the forward strand.
AGGGACTCTGGCATAGTCCCCAGCTCTGGCAGGAGTCACTAGCGTCCTGGCCTCAGTTTTTATCTAAATTTCTACAGGCTGGAGTGTTGACAAATCCCACAAGACACATCTTTCAAATTGCTCTGGTGGTCTGAAGTTACCAGGGTGCCCAGAAGACTTTTACCTGTGAACAAAATTTAAGCCACACTGGCAAATATGAGACTCTGGTCACCACAGGAACCCGTCCAGAAGCAGACCCAGGGCAAAGCCAGCAGAGGAAGGCTGGGGCCCACAGGAGTTGTGTTACAACAGGACACCCTTCAGTTCTTTCACTTCCTTAAAATAGCAGCAGAGAGGCCTTTGTTGACTGAGGCTGTCACAGTTCACACGGGTTCATGGGTGTTTCCAAGTCGCACATGTTATTGTCCCAGTGAACCCACTTCCCTGACCCCGGCCCCTAGTCTGTTCTTAAAACTATACAATTACTTTCAAAATATTACTTTAAAAAATAGTGTAACTGACTTTCAAGCTTATTGACACTTTGTAACCACCTTGGGAGAGGGTACTTGAAAAATACTGCCTGGGTCCCACCTCCAGAGGTTCAGATTTAATGGTCTGGGGGGTGGCCTGGCATTAGGATTTTTAAATGCCACTCAGGTGATTCTTATGTGCAGTAAAGTTTAAAAACCACTGGTATAGGTCATAGGGACTTCAACGCTCTCTAAAATCCGTGGGGAGCTGAAAAGTTCACCTGAGAGAAGCCCAAGGAAGTGTTCACAGGCCTGCATGCTGGCCAGCTCTGGTTCTCAGGAAACAAAGTGGCACATTAACTGGAGCTTCCCAGAGAGAAAATGTCTTGACCTAAAAGAGTGATTCTAGCTGCAGGAATTTAAGGCACTAGAGTGGGTTACTAATGGCAGGTACGCCCTGCAGAACTGTCAAATGAAAGCATACCACAGATGAGAGGCAGACTGCGTGTTACAGGCAACCTCTCCTCTAGCCTCCGAAGGAAGTCTGTGTGCAGAAACTGCACGTAATTCCACTCGCTGATGATTCCACACCGCCCTCCTCTGTGAGGCAGCCCACATGCCTTTTTCCCTGTGAAATAGGTAATGCTATTTTACCCGTGGGGCAGGTAATGTCCCCAAACCCATGAAGTGGGTAATATCACCATGTTTATTTATTCATACCTGCCTCATTCCACAACGGACTTGGGCTTTCCGTATCACTTTATTAGAACTGTGGGCAATTGTGCTGTATCCACGGGGTGAGTAATTCCATTCTGCCAAAGATCTACTCAAATGCTACGGGGAAAAAACAAACGAACTCTCTTCACTGCCTGTGGTCCCAGGCTGGGCTTGGCAGAGTTGCGAAAACAGCTGCAAATGCACAAAGCAAACCCTCTCATGTGACCAACCTGGAAGGACAGAGGCCTTGGCACATGATACAGACTGGCACCACAGCCTGCACTTGTGACCCAAACAGGCTGATTAAACAGACGCGTGGGAAAGATTTTGAAGAAGCCCCTCTGGACAGGCACAGCTGCCTTCTGTCCCCTGCGCCACATGGCACGCCTGCCGTGGCAGGGAGTCACTTGCCTGCTATCTGGCTTCCATCCAGATTCCAGAATATTTACCAGGGGCCTCTGTGTGTTGGGAATGGTTCACAGTAAACCCAAGCATAGGCAGCTCTCCCTGAAACATCGATGCTGAGGGTTTCTAGGCAAATATAACCTGCTGAGGTTTATTTGCTGAGTGTCAGTTTTATTGTATTTCAAGGAAGAAGAAAAGCGGGGGAAAGTAAGACAAGATGAGGGTAGAGGTGGGGTCTTCACGCTTAGGCTGGTTTTCTGGAAGAAGTAGCTTTTGAAAGGCCTTTTCAAAGGTCTTGTGCAGACATGAAAACAGGCGAAAAGGACAGATCATTATTTTTAGCCTGAAATAATGAACGTATTGCTTGTAAAAGGTTGAACAAAGAAATATACAAATTTGATACTTCATTGGGCAATGGGAAGACTATGAGCTTTGCAGTATTTTCTAGTTCCATCTTTCATTTTGTAGCTGTTACTTTGAATGGCTCATCTAAACTCTCCTCATCTTTAAATGGGAATTATAAAGAATTGTTCTGCATATCTCACATGAGTGAGATGAGAATTAAATGCCGTGATGTGGGGGCAAACACTTTGTAACTGGAAAGTGGTGTTCAACTGGTAACGTTCCTATGTTATTATTTTATCTACCTACCTTGGCGGAGGGGCAAAGCTAGGGGAAATGGAGCTTAAACATCAATAAGAAATAGTACTTTCGTTGGGCAAAGAAAAATGGAAGAATATCAATAAGCATTTGTGAAAGAAGAAAGAGCTTCAGCAAAAAGGCCAGAGGAGAGAAAACCCAGGAGTATTAGGGGCTGGTCTACATTTCTAATTGCTAAAGAAGGGCGAGAGTTAAAGTAAACGCTAGTAAAAGAAAAGGCTGGAAGTAACAGGATCAGAATGTGGAAGGCCTTGAGAGCCAGGAGGTTTGGATGGTTAATGGAAGTTGTTGAAAAATTTCTGAATGATAGACTCTCATCTAAGCTTTTGGAAGATCCCTAAGGCCATAACATCTGGGAAAGGATGCATATGCATTCCCACTTCTGGACCCTATCCTTGTATGTGATTGGAGGGACACTATATTGCAAAAAGGTTGTGGCCTCAATGTCCTGGAAAGCAGCATCCGTGGCCGTGGTGCTGTCCATCTCAGCTGTAAGGCATTACTCCAGAGGCTGCTTTCTCTTTGTCTGGACTTTGTAAATGATCTGGTTTCCATCATTCCAGGCATAGAGCTGCTTATCTCTGGGGTTGTAATGGATCATGGAGTGACTTCTCGGCCGCCTGGGGAAGAACAATTTGGGCAGATCCTCCTCACTGATAGTGCCCAGTGGATCATAGACACAGTTGATGCGATGGGGGCCGTGGCCACCAGAACTATAAACCACATAGAGAACCCCACACAAGAGGAATGAGGCTTCGGCATCCTGGCTTCTGCATGGAGTGTCCCATGAGTGTTCCACTCCCAGTGTGCCAGGCTCAATTTTTGTGATAACCAAATGCCCTTGGATGCCTGGCCCTGAGTGGATGGCCCAGAGCCCATGCTCATCCACAGCCAGGTCAATGTAAGTCGAGGGGGAGTGCTGGTAAACCAGTGCTCGGCCTGCCCCTCCTGGGAGCAGCATTCGATCTTCCACTGTCCTCTTCTGCAGATTATATTTGATTATCTCATTGGGAGTCCCTTGGTTGTGAAAAAATAGAAAACCTTTGTAGATCACTTGGCCTGTTCCCTGCCAGGATTGTGTTAGGATTAGCTTCCGGGGGGCTGGCTTGGTGCTGTCCTCCACGAATGCCCGTATGTTTGCAAATTCCCAAAAAGTGTTGCCTCTGGATCCAATGAAGAAATAAACCTTTGGAGAGTCGCTGACAGCATCTTTCATCCAGGAGCCATCTGTGTCCGTAGTCTTCTTCACTATTTTCAGAGACTTTATGCCCATCAGCATGTTGTCACAGCCTAGCCAAACAGGAGAAAAAGGACAGGTTACTTTATAAACATGAGATGTTTTCTTTTCTCACAGATTGCTTTTTTTTCCCCTTTAGTGTCTACAATAAAATTATCACACAGAGGGCTGGCCCGGTGGCACAGCTGTTAAGTGCACACGTTCCGCTTCGGTGGCCCAGGGTCTGCTGGTTCGGATCCCAGGTGCGGACATGGCACCACTTGGCAAGCCATGCTGTGGTAGGCATCCCACGTATAAAGTAGAGGAAGATGGGCACGGATGTTAACTCAGGGCCAGTCTTCCTCAGCCAAAAGACGAAGATTGGCAGATGTTAGCTCAGGGCTATTCTTCTCTTCGAAAAAAAGAATTATCACACAAAGATCAATCATAATTTATTGTAGGATTCAATGAATCAAAGAATTAAATGAATAAATGGATCTCTGTTCAGGGAGTTGCCATCCAGTTATAAGAGTGAGCACTTTCTTCAAAGTGATAGAAACAGCTATTGGCTGGGTCAGAGACTCTGTCACCCTCTAGAGCATTGGGGTTGACACAGTGACAATAACTTAGGTGTGAATCCACCTAATTCAATTCCATTTACCACGATTTTATTGGGTATCTACTGTATACTTAGCTTACAATGCTTTCCTGGAACAGTGCTAAGTATTAAGAATGAAAAACATAATACCAACATTATACCTTGAAAAGATCATCTTCTAATGATGGCTTCTGCTCCTTAACACTACCAGAACATTCTAAGAGTTCTACTCAACCATTCAATTATTTATTCATGAATGCATGCATGCATCTAGTCAGCAGACATGGGATACCTACAAAGGGGAAGATCCTCAGCTACATGTCATGAGCTGGGGGTGCAATAATAAATTAGAAATGCTTCTTGCTTAATAGGTGCATGATTGACTAGAATATAAAGCTTAATGTGAAATTTTTACAAAAGAAGGACAGAAAAGGGAGATGTCACTTGAGGCAGGGGAGAATCTGCATTTGAATTGGCCCTTAAAGGATTATGAGACCTGTGGGAAGAACATTCCTGACAGTTAACAAAACTACACTTGGGAAAGTCCTCCAAGATTAGAGTTAGTAAAGTAGTGTAGAGTTTCAACCAATGCAAGCTAAATACTTGATATTGTCTCAAACTATGTGCTTAAAACAAAGTAGTAAATTGAAACCAGCTCTGTGCCTGGAACCTTGAGGGTGAGGCTAAGGAATATGGATTTTATTCTATAGGCAGGTAGGGAGCTATTGAAGTTTTTGAGCAAGAGTGAAACATAGTCAAGGCTGCTCTACAAGATTCATTAAGCTGGCAGTCACACATGTGATGGATATATGGGAAAGAGACCAATAGGGAGGGCCTTTCTATAATCCAAACAGGATGATAAAGGTCTAAACTAGGTGGAGGAAGATGAAGTGAAAAGAAGAGGTTTACATTTTTTTAGCTCCTCACTGCCACTTCAGACTATTATTCTTCCACTTTCACGCAAAAATCCTTCCTGCTTTGTATCTCAGACTGTCAGTTCCTTCTAGCCTAAACCATTGACTGTAGTCCAGGACACTACTCCATATGCATCAAAAGCCTGAGCACTTCAACCTCTTCAACTCCATGACAACCTACTTTCAAACCACTTTAGCAACCCCCTCCCATGGCCATACTCTGGGTCCCCCCATCCCTCAGAACTGTTCTGTATTAGAAATCTAGAACTCTAATATCCTACTCTCTACAACAACATCTTATCCTTCTATTTCTTACTCCTTTGCTCTCATCTCCTCTGCTCTTCCATTTCCTCATGCCCTCCAGTCCCTTGACCTCTGCTTTCTCCCAGGCTGTCAGCCCTCTCACCCAATAGCTCTCTCACCAACACCGTCACCCACCAACCCCTAGTTATTCCACAATATCCACTCTACAAAAATCCCCGGTCCTGGATCAGTTCGAACATCTGCCTCCGCCTTGGAGAGTTGTGTGTTGGTGGAGAAAATCTCACAATGGTGCATATTAGTGCCACTACACACAGGAGTCTCCAACCTCAGCTGAGCCCTGTGTAGTACATACTGTACTGCTTTCCATGGTTAGCCCCCCATCTTCCACAGAGCAGCTATCTTAAATCTCCCCCCACCCAACCACTCTCTTCATAACAGCAAATTAACTCCTTTGAAAAAATAAATACCCTCCACTTTCTGTTCCTCATTTATAAACTTTCCTCAGTTGTTCCTAACCTTGCTATCCTCCCACACATCTCAGAAGAGACCTTGTCATTCCTCCTGTCCAAAAAAAATACATTCACTTGTGCTCTGGTCTCATCCTCTTCCGGCTTCTTCTAGACTTCCTCCATGAATTATCCCCTTTCTATTATCTTGGATTTCTCCTTCACTACTAGTTCTTTGCTTGTAAACATCTTGCTTATATTAAAAAAATAATTCTTTCTCAATTAGGCACCCTTTTCTAGTTATTTCACTCTTTCCGACATTTTGTACAGCAGATTCTCCTACAGAAGTCTATACTCGCTGTATCTACTTCTTCATCTCCCATTCTTTCACTTCACCATAACTTTCCAGAAACTACCCTTCATAATGTTACCAGGAGCTTCTTAACTGAAAACTCAGAACTTTTGTGTTCATATCTCACTTGACCTTTCTGTAGCATGACAGTATTGATCAGTTCCTCCTTCCTGAAGATTTCTTTTCCCTGGATCTTTGTGTCACCACTATCTCTGTCTGTGCCTCCTACCTGTTTCTTCTCTGACAGCTTATGGCAGAGACAATGTCTGTGTTCAACAAATGTCATTTCATTTTCCTCTTCCCTAGTAACACATTCGCAGCCTCCGTTGTAGTTAGGCTGCACCCATCAACCTGGGTTCTGTCTAATGGGATGTGGATAGAAATGGTATAAGCCATTTCCACCTGGCCCTTAAATATTCTATCTTCAAGATGACCTTAGAGTCTTGAAATTCTCATGGTGACCAAGTTAAGGAGGATATAGGTCAAGATGAAATTAGTTCTACTGGTCATTTTGGGAAAAGTGGGTCATCAGTTCTAATTATGGACTTGTTGAGACTGCTTGTTAGACAGTCAATTGTGAGGTGAGCAGCGTCATGGAGGCAGGGAGTGGTGGCTTTACTAGAAGCTTGAGGAACCCTGTGGGTCTCCCTCAAATCCCACCAAAGTCTGTATCATGGGTAGGAGAGAATGGTCTTAATAAGAGCTGGGAACTCTGTGGGCCTCCCTCATTGACTACTGCACAGTGAGGTGGTGGAATGATGTCAGGTATATAACAGTCTCTCAAGGAGAACTGAGCACTCTGGCGGCCTCCCTCAAGTCATTCCAAAGGCTTTGGTGTAAGAAGCTGGATGTGCCAGTGAGTTGTCATTTTCTTCTTAATAAATGCTTGGGTTTTCTAGGCGAACTGGAGGCCAGCTAGAGTCAGAGAACAAGAAACAGGGTGAAGAGAGAGAAATGGGACACAAAGAAGAAAGGTGAGCAGCCAGAGAAGTTTCAGAGGTTCTGAGGTTAGTACACATTTTAGCAAACTGCTTGTTACTGCCAGTGTTTTGAGTAGCAGTTCTACCTAAGTTCCTTAATGAATTCAGCACCCACTACTATCCTACCTTTTCTTGTCTCCTCAAGCCTGCACCATACCCACCTCATTCTCATATGATCTTGCCTCTTATTTCACTGAGAATATAGAAGCAATCAGAGAACTTTATCATCTCCTGAATCACTTCAATAGTCTCCTACATGGTGGCCACACTTCCATCCTTGACTCCCACAGTCCACTTCCTGCAGCAGCCAAAAGGATCTTCTTAAAATGTAAGTCATATCATGTCACATGTCTGCTCAAAACCAGCAACTTCCCATCTCAATCAGAGTCAAGCTCAAGTATTTACCTTCCAGGCCATATATGGGCTGTCCCCACACTGCCTCTCTGGCCTTGTCTCCTACAACTCCCTCACCTTGTTCATTTTATTCAGCCATACAGATGTGGATCAAGGCTGCTCCAGAGAGAGAAGCCCAAGGCATCCTGGCCTACATGCCAATCTATATCATCTTCCAGGAAGTATAAGGCATCCTGACCTCATTCAATCTGATTTGTATCCAAAGTTATAGGACCACCCGATAACAAGACCCCACCTATACTGATACCATTTTAATGACTTTTTTACATGATCTTTCCTTTGTCTTGTAAAGAAATAACTCACATACCTATGCCTTATAAATTTAGCCCTACCCTCAACCATTGCAGCTCTTCACTGTCCGTGGGTGCTGTCCCCATGCTTGTAGTTCTTTACTGCCCATGGGTCATGTCCTCATGCTGCAGCTCTTCACTGCCTGTCCCCATGCTATTCTCTGAATAAAGGAGCACTAGTACAAGACCTTGAGAGCCCAAGAAATCTTTCTTTCAACTCCTTGGCTCACCGAGCCCACATCACTACTGGCATCCTTGCTATTCCTCAAATTGTGCCAGGCATACTCTGCCTCAAGAAATTGGCACTCTTGGTTCCCTCTGCTTGGAACCATCCTCCCCAAGATATCTGCATGACTTCCTCCCTCACTTCCTCTAGGTCTGTTCTCAAATGTCCCCTGATCATTAAAGTCTTTTCTGACCACCCTATGAAAAATGGCAACCCCCTTCTCCAGCTCTCCATAACCTCCTTAACCTAGTTCATTGTTCTCCATAGTGCTTATTATCTTCTATCTGACATATTATGAATTCACCTGTTAACATATTTATTGCTTGACTCCCCTCAATAGAATGTAAACTCCATGAGGGCATGAGCTTTGTCTTATCTGTTTCATTTATTACTGTATATCTTGCCCCCAGGATAGCAACTGGCACATCATAGGCCATAGTTTGCTGATGAATGAACAAATGAGTGAACGAATGACTTTTCAACCACTAAATCTAACAGCCAGTTGTACCTGAACCCATTTTCTCTTCCTTCCCTTCTGCTCCCTTGAATTTTGCTGTGGTTCTTGTCCCTTCTCACCTACTCACAGACCTCATACCTGAAATTATCTCCCTTCTCCTGCCTCAATTGTCTCTCCCTCCCTACTGAATCATTCTCCTCAGTAAACAAACAGGCTGTAAGATCATCCATCCTGGAAAATCTTTCTAGTGTGACCCCAATCCTAGGTTCCACTTTATAATAAAACTCCTTCAAAGAGGAGTTTCCTCACCTCCAATTATCCCCTAAACTGCTCTAAGCAGCTTCAGTTCTCTGCTGGTCTAAACTTCCCTGCCCACTCCACTGAATCAGTTTTTGTCAAAGTCACCAACATCCTCCATGTAGCCAAATCCAAGGGTCAATTCTCAGTCTTCATCCTAATCAACTTCTCAGCAAAATTTGATTACTTGATCACTATCTCCCCTTGAAACTCTTTCTTTTCTTGATTCTGGAACACCCCTCCCCTTGTTTGTCCCTCGCATCTGTCTGGGTTTTTTTTTTCTTGGCATCTGCTGCTGGTTCCTTCTCATCTTCTACCTTGAAGTGTTCTGTCCTCAGACCTTTTCTTTTCTCTAACCACAGTCACTTTCCAAGTCTCCTCATTCTATCTCATGGCTCTGAATATCCTGTGAATTCTAAATATTGATGAATTCAAAATTGGTATCTGGAATGACATCCTATCTGGATGTCTACTTAGCCCGGAACTCATGTATCCAACTGCCTACTCAATGTCCTACTTAACCTCTAGAGAAGAACTCTTGCTTTTATCCCCAAATTCTCTTTCTCCCTACTCTTCTCATTTCAGGCAAGAACCATCAACCAAGTTTCTTGCCTAGAAGTCATCCTTGGTTCCTTTCCTTCCATCTCCCCATCACTAGCAAGTTCTGATAGTAAAACCTACCTTTAAAATATGATGTTATGTTTAAATTAAAATCGTCAAATACATCACTCTCCTCCTCTCCTCACCTCTTCTTCCCCTACACTCGGTGAAGCCTCACTGCCTGCCTAGACACTAAAATAATCTCTAATTTGTCTCCCTGATTTGACTCTTGCTTACCTACAGCATGTTCTCCACAAAGCTGCAGGAGGGATCTGTTTAAAAACATAAATTATGTGACTGACCTGCCAAACCCTTTCTCCCATCACTCTTGGAATAAAATTCTAACCCCTTACTTGAGCCTGAAGGACCATCATGTATGGCTCTTCCCTGTCTCTGGGACTTTCTCCTTTCCTTTCCTCCTCTTGCTCACAGTGTTGTGATTTCATTGGCTTTCTTGCTATCCTGGGAGCATGTCAAGTTCATTTCCGCCTCAGGGCTCTTGCATGTGGAATTCTTTCTGCCTGGAATGCTTTTTGCTTGATCTCCTCACCTCTGCTCCCACTCATCCTGCACATCTCAATTTCAATATCATCTCCTTTAGATGCTTCCCGTGACTACTGTATCTAAATTTAAAATGACCTACTATAGCATCTTTCTGATTTCCTTGAGGTCACTTAGCACATTCTATAACTATGTTATCTGTTTTTACTAGCTCTTGTCCTTCTCCCCAACTAGACTATGAGCTCCGCAAAAGCAGGGCCTGTCTTCCTATTGACTGTTGTATCTACTGCCTAACTCAGGGCCTGTGGGTTCATACATATCTATTGAATTAATGAGGAAAATAGCTTCATTCAAGCAGATGTTTTTCTAGGGTCTAAATAGTGCTGCACATCCAGAGTTCTGACCACAGGCCTATCTTAACTAAATAATAATTTGTAAAGCAATTTAAAGCTTTTAAGATACTTTCAAATCCATTATTTCATTTAAAAATCTAATACAAGGCTCTCAACAAGGGAACATACGGCAGGAGTGGGGTTGGGGAGCAAGCTTAGCTGAGAAGAGCTGAGTCCCAGGAAAAGTCATTTTAGTGGGTGTGGGGACCTGGAATTGGCCACCCCAAGATATGTCTCTTTGGCATGAGGATTATTTGAGGCTGATTGCTTTTGATAAACTGGGACAGGGATGGAGGCTCTGAGGAATGGAACTTGCCCTTCCTTAGGACACATTTACATTTGTAAGGTAAATCTCTGTCTGTAAAAGTTGCCTCCCTCTCTGTACCAGGAAGAAGAAAGGAGATGACCTTCTCTCTAGAAACTCTTAATCAATACCAAAGGCAACGACTTAAAATCTGCATTTTATTGTGCTAGTCTGGTAACCTCCTGTAACTGACTTCCCTCCCCCTCCCAACGTTGGCATTTCTTAAGGATTAAGCATCTTTCCTTAGGCTAGGAACTGATTGCTGCGCTCACCTGTGACCGCCCAGCTCCAGCCCAGCTCCAGACAATCGACTTGCCTCCTGCTACGCCCACCCACCGAGATAGCAGACCATTACCTGCTGTGTCCATCAAGCACTGTGCCGACAGGGCAATCTTGTGATTATTGTGGGAGGGACATTTCAGTCACATGTGAAACACCCCGTTTGGGGGTATATAACCACTATGTGCACCCCACTTCTTCGGTGCCCTTTCTTCCTTCGGGAAGAAAGGCCCCGGGCCATGGTTCCTCAGAAAACTTTGTTTAATTTTCTCTTGCTATTCTGTCTCATGTGAATTTAATTCGTTCTCCAGCCAGACGAACCCACATTTGGGGAAAGGAAATGTCCTCCTCCCCTACATGGGCATGTCTTCATTGACTGCTCCCGGTGGCCTTGACTGGCCCACAGTGTGGCCAGGGCCAAACTTTGGGGCCAGTTGTTGAAGTCTCTCAGCCATCAGTTGCCATCATATCCCCGTGTTGACATGATTTGCCAGACTCAGGGATTGCTTCCCTGTGGCCTCTGGGTCAACTTTATCCTGGTTGACCTGGATTATAGGAAGTCAACCCCTGGGGAAGGCAGAGAAACCTGGGCTAGCTGGCAACCTTACAATAAATTTCCAATATCTCAGCATGGCACTCAAGGTCCTTCATCCACATGGCAGGAGGAGCTAACAGAAGGATCCCCCTCCACGCTGAGCTTTGGGGGCTATGGGCTATGATGGGGAAGAGGGAGGAGTGGGGTGCCCTGTTTACCAGGGCCCAGGATATCTTTTTTCATTTCATAAACTGAATCTGTCTCATATGAATGCTCTGCTTTTCCTGCATTCGCTGGTGATCACAGAGAATGAATGAATGAGGGTTTAAGCCTGTATGTGATCATAGATACCTTTAGTGGGGAAGAGGGTGGGGGTTCCATGGGACATTAGAGAAGCTCAGAAACTGTTCCCTGTTGCAGAATGAGTGCAAAGTTTCAAGAAGTTAATAAATATCTACAGATATGTATAATATTCTTGGTACTATGATAGCTACTTTATTTACATTAACTTATCTAGTTCTTACAATAAGCCTAAGTGGTAGATATTTTAATCTCCATTTTTCAAGTGAAAAAAAAATTAAGGACAAGGTTAAGTTACTTGCATGGGCCACACAGCTCTGGGATCCTCTGAGCTCAGTGTGAGCTTGGAGGCAGGGCCAGTTAGGATACTTGCAGTTAGCGCCAGGGTCAAGGTGGATAGGTGTATGAGTGGGAAGGGGTGGAGAGTGTGTGAGTCTGGGTGTGCCTGGAGAGGGATGGGTGAGAGGGATGGGTGAGAGCAATGGACTCCCTGGGACCTAATCACAGGGTGATATGAAATCTGCCTTGACTAGGAAGCCCCCAGCCTGTCCATCCCTCTGGGAGGAAAGTCAGCAGGCTTGCAGCCCAGCTACAGAGGGACTATGTCTAAGAACAGACACATTCAATGCCTTACCCATGAGAAAATGTTCATTTAAAATACAGCAGAAACTAACACAAACATTCTTCTTTCTCCTTTTACTCCTCGTTTGTAATGCAGAGTCCTTGGAGAAATAGCAAAATAAGAGAATGTTGATAGATGGTTTGGATCAAGGAAACACAGTTCCGGGACGAGAGAAGCAGAGAATTTTCCCTTGTGCTCCCCTCTGCTTCTCCTATCCTTTCCTTTGTAGATGGAACCTGGGACTGGGAGTCAGAGACCTGAGTGGTCTGTACTAGGTCTCTTTTTCTCTATGTGTCTCCCTAAAAGTCCATTTGTCAATCCGGCCTTAGCTTTCCCAGCCATGAAACAAGGGGTTTAGGCTGGATGCTTTCTATAGTGTTTTCAGGGCAGATATTCTATAATTCTTATAAATTCTGCTTCTTTTGGAATTTGGGGAGAATATACTTCCAGTGTTTGAGTAAAAGGGTAAGTTAAAACTCCATGCTGTGCTTCTCTTGAAAGAGATAATTAGCAGGAGGAAAAAGCGGAGGAATGATAGGAAATAAATTTAAACTCTCTGAGTCCAGCCAAGATGCAAAGCATTTAACAGAGACAATGACATTTTGCAAACCAGAGAATGAAAATCTGCGATTTCCTCCTCAGGCAGAATTGCAGACAAGCAATTAGGACAGAATTTGGCCCAACGCCTCACAGTGAATTCATATACAAATATCACTTATTTGATTCTTTTTAGTACTTTTCCCTTATTTAATAGCAACACTCTCTAGACTTGGTGAGACCTGTCCCTGTGTAGGGGAGTGACCCCTCCTTCTGGATGTTGGTAGAAAATGGACAGGGGGTTAGAGGTGGAGGAGTGGGTGACAGGGAGACAGGTAGAGAGTCTGTAAGTATAATCTAGATGGGAGATATCCAAGTAGTGATGGGCATGAAAAAATGGGTATGGATTCATGAAATAGAGAAAGAGAGGTCAGGTTTTGTTAACTGATTAGATTGAGGGAGCTGAGTGACAAACTGGACTCCAGATTGGGTTGACAGAATGCATGAAATAGCAACAAGGAAGGAAGAGCAGGTTTGCTTGGGAAGAAGAGTGATGAATTCATTAAAACGAAGAGAATTCCTGTAAAACCATGAGTATGTTTGACTGCTTCTTGAAATTCTCTGTTATAAACCTTGACTTTTTCAACCACCTGAATTGTATTCATGTTAATAAATATTTGTCAATACCTGTCAAGTGACAGGTACGACGTTACACACTGGGATGACAAAGATGACACCTCTTAGATGAGTGACAAGAGATTTTCACATGTTGAGGTTCATGGAGAAACTATTCTAGTTCAAAACTGATTAGGTTTGAGCTAAAAGCCTGATTTATGGCCTATCAAACATACATTGTACATCTGCTCAACCATTAAGTAAAGAATGCACTCTCTTAAAATAAGAATGCAGACTTCTCCTCCTACTCCCTATTGGTAACACCAGGATCAGTCCCTTTCCTGACCTGCTAATTTGCAACTGAATAGCTCTTTGAAATTTTGATGAGAATGTATCCCGGGTGTGTTTAGTGTATGTTATTTGTTCTAAAACCTTCTAAGACTGTACTGAAAACTATGCTTCTCCGGACCACTTTCTAAGGCTTTCCCAGGTTATAATCCTCACTCTGGCTCAAGTAAACTCACCTTATTTCTCTTATCTATAGAAGGGTTTATTGATTATTTTGTGTCAATGTGAGTAATCAATTATAAAGCTTCAAGTAATTACGACAAAATTGTCAATGTGGACTTTGTTCTAGAAATTAGGGTCGTTTCATACTTTTTGCACACAGTATAAGTTTTAGATATCTCAGCATGGCACCCCAGGTCCCTAATCTGATCTCCTTTGTCACTTACCCTCCACACTGGACTGATGGCTAGTCATCAAATTTGCCATGGCCTCTCACAAGTTTTAGACTTTGCCCATACTTTTCCTTAGCTCACCTTTGCTAACTTGGGCTATGTCTACTCATCCTTCAAAGCAAAATTCTCTGACTTCTGCAGAGCTGTTAATTGCTCTTTCTTATGTGTCCAGAACATTCTGTGCTACCCTCATCCACGGCAGTTATAGGGCTGAATTGGAACTGCATATTCACTTTGTTTCCCTGCAAGCACTTTAGACAGGAGCTGTGTCATACTTGTATTTTTATCCACAGTGCCTGGGACACAACACATATCCCCCCTCACTATTCAACTCTTACTGCTTACTCTCCAAACTCAGGAATTGGTTGGATTCAGATAATGCAGTATTAGTCAGTATCCAAACTTGCTATCCCAATTCATGCTATGCCAACTTAGAAATCAGATAACAAGAGGTACATATGGACATTAGCAAGTGCTATTTTACTGTCCAAGAGCCTGGGTGGCTGGAGGCAGAAAGGCAGGAAGGCCAGCTTATATGAAATGGTACTCAGGAAGCCATGGGAGGATTTGGCTTTGCAGAAGGGCTATGAATCCAGGGGGAGGGCGTACGCAGGGCCTGGCATACAACAAGTGCTGTATACGTTTTGGTGAGTCCCACAGAACTCTTTAGTAAATCCTATCAAAGGCTTTTCTAAGTTCCCAATACTAAATTCAAAGTATTCCGTGGCACCCAGTACAGAGCCCTGACAGCTTCCCTTGTTGGTGATTAGCAATAGATAGTGGGGAAAAGCACAGACTTGAGGCATGGCTGTGTGTTGCTCAAGAACATCAAGTAGAGAATTTCACTGGCGTGCATAGAAGCTGGAAGATGTGTGAGTCCAGCCTGCGTCCACTATGGGGTCTCTACAGGTGCAGTCCAGAAGCTTGGAGTCCAACACAGTCAACCTCCTTCAGATGCATCCTACAGAGGAGGCCAGCTTTCCATAAACCTCTTCCCATAGTTGATTTTCTTCCATAGTATTTATCTTCTATCTGACATATTCCAAGTGTATCTGTTAACATATTTATTGTCTGACTCCCTTCAATAGAACGTAAGCCCCGTGAGGGCAGGGCTTTATCTAATCTCTTACATTCCTGTTGTGTGTCCTGTCCTAGAACAGCATCTGGCACATATTACAATTTTTTCTGTTTTAATTATGAATATGGTAAATATCAACAGATATAACCTGCATCAACAAAAACTCTGATCCTGAATAATTTTTAAAGATGTAAAGGGCTCCTGAGACCAAAATTTGGAGAACTGCTATCCTAGAGAATCCAGGCTGGTCAACACTCATGTGAAGTGAAGCATGAACTGGTCAGTCGTCTGGGGAATTTCTGATCAAACAGCCTGTGTTTTGCATCAATTATCTGACTGTTGCAACATCTTAAGCATTCCAAGGTTATAATTATGAACTTCTTGCTTTTATTTATTTTTCATTTAAAGACTGAGCTGGTTTTTGTTTGTTTGTTTTCCCGTAATATTCTTACCAAAATAAAAAGGATGGAAATGTTCTCAATGTCTAGGCATGGTACTGCCGTTCTTCCATTTGCCTGGTTAGAAAACAATCATTTTGACATTTCGCCATGGATTCTTCCTGTGAGATAAATCTCACTTCATCCTGTTCTCTTCATCCTTTCTCAAAGTGTGACAGGCTAGGGTCTGCTTGCCTCAACCTGAACTTTGCAGTGGCCTTCTCAGTGGTTCTTCATTCTTTCCTTAAAACGATCAGTCACACTAATGCCCAATCCACTGCATATAGAAATTTGCATACTTAAAAACCAATCTCGATTACTGCCCATTTCCAGGAGTGTCAAGACTAATAGCCTTAAGTGGATGCCATTAGAGGTTCTAGTGGAAGGGTGGGCTCCAGAGCCAGATTTGGAACTGCTTTGGCCAAAAGAATGTGGTAAAATGACCAGACCATGGTATGCTTGTGCCCTCTTATTCTCAGGCATCTGCCTCCATCATAATGGCCCAACTTCGCCTATTGAAACATCAGAGGCCACGTGGAGGAGAGCCGAGCCCTCCCAGCCAAGGTTATCCTCAACCAGCCATCCCCTAGGCAACGAGCCACTAATTGCAGATGTATGAGGGAGCCTGCCAAGAGCAGCCAAGCCTGGCCCAGACCAACAGATCTGCTCAGCCGCCCTCTAGACTCCTGAGAAATTATCAATGATTGTTGTTCTAACCCACTAAGTTTCAGAGTGGTTTGTTATGCAGCATTGTTGTGGCAACAGATAATTGGATAAATGATACAGGATGTGGGGGAGGGTATTGTGAGCAGATACAAAGGCTGAGATGACTTGAGTGTGTCTAGAGGATGGTGCGTAGTCCTGGATGCAGCAGGAATGTGGGAAGAAGACAGTGCTGCATGAAACATTCTGAGCCACAGTTTCTTCATGTGAAAAGAAGTCATAATAGTATCTACCTATCAGGGTTGTCATGGGCATTGGACCAGGTGACAGACAAAAGGGCTTAATGCAATCCCTGGCAAATAGTTGCCTCCACTTTCTAATAAACTTCTCCACAAGGTCAGAAAATATTGATCTCTACTCTGTTCCAGGCACTGTGTAAACTTGGGGAACACAGCACGAATAATACCGGATGCATGAAGTATATTTTATGTTTCCAGAATAGCAGATCAGGTACAGCAGAGAGCATCAGGCAGATGGGGACAGACAGTAGTGGCACAAGACAGAGCTGAGACACGTTCAAATATGCTGTGTCCAGTTGTTAGCTCAATATCTACTTTTACAATAAAAGTAATACAATAAAGTACAATAAAATACAATAAAAGTAAATACAATATATAGAGTACATATAATATTTATAGTTTTTATTTAATTAACAAGTATTACTTTCATAAAGAAAAATAAAACAAATCATTTAAATAAAGCTAGGTTGGGGTCAGGTTGTAAAGGGCTTTCTTTACGTTATTTCATGGGGTTTGCTTTGCCCTCTAGGTTGCTGTTGCCATCAAAGTTCATAAAGCAATGACGTGTTAACACTATCAACATAACCATGGTGGCAATATCAGATAAAGCCCTGAAAAAGGGAGAGACTGATATGGGAAGATCAGTTAGGAGGCGCTCGCTTGCAGTAATCAAGACTAGAGATGATGAGAGAGTAGTGCAGATAGAAAGAATAAATTTAGAAGATATTCAGAAGGAAGAATCTACTGGAGGTGATGAATGGTCACATGAGGGCCAAAGGGATGCTCCTGAGATTTCTAGCACAGAAAAGTGTGTGTGGAACCCTTCTGTTAACTGAGAGACTAGGGTAGGAAATGGAGGAGTATTATTGTTTAAAAGTAAACGAAGAAAAGGCAGAGAATTAAAAACTAAGGAGGCGGAAGAAGAAAACAGACCCTTATTGGCCAGGATTTGAAATAATGATTTAAACCAAACTGTTTGTGAGTAGGAATCATCATAAAAAAGCAATCAAGAGACTGGTATGGTCTTCATGTGTGTCCCACAGAGAGCTCAGAAAGAGCTGAGACTTCTGGGCCCAGGCAACTAGTTTCAGAACAGGGGCTTCTACCTGGAGTGCCTCTGTGACAGCCCTGGAGACGGCCTGCCTGGCTCCAGTCTCCCCCTCCTATGCACACTCAACCTCTCCTACTGCTAGTCTATTCTGTACACTGTGGCCAGATTGACCTTCCTAAATCCTTCATGTGAGGCCTGACACTCTCATGCTTCCCACTAGTAAGCAGAATGGCACGATGGAGAGAGGTTAGTGTGTGTAGGAGTCAGCCTGGCTTGGTTTGAATCCCAGCTCTGGCATCAATTAGCGGTGTGACTTTGCACAAATTGTTTATCCTCTCAGTTACTGATTTCCTCATCTATAAAATGGGAGAGAATTATAATACCTATCTCACAGGGTTGTTATGAGAGTTAGATGGTATAATCCAATAGGATATACCAAATGCTTAAAGCCACACACACACAAGCACTGTCACAGTCTCCTGCATTTACACCTGTGTGTAAACCCTCATGCCCCTCCTTTGTGGTAAATACATCTGTTGCAAATTAGAGTTTTACATCTCTTAATGTTTTGTTCCACTCATCACAGACTAATGGACCCTGGGAGCTGGCTCACAGATAGGTTTTATTTGGCTTCCAGTGGTTTTTTTGTTCACTTATTTGTTTTGGATTTTGTTTTGTTTGTTTT
Organism: Equus quagga; assembly: GCF_021613505.1. NCBI lineage: Eukaryota > Metazoa > Chordata > Mammalia > Perissodactyla > Equidae > Equus > Equus quagga. The sequence goes on from NC_060280.1 coordinate 21,461,287, forward strand.
TAACGGCTTTGAATATGGGACCTGCACATCATCAACACTACCTGAACGGATCCCTCAGGCATTTAAATTTGCAGCAACAGACTTTCTTCTTTGAAACATGATCTAACAAAAGATATGAGTTATTTAATTCAGCAGGGAGAGGGTTACTTGAGGTAACTTGCATTCAGCCTTGCAATAAAAGGAGCTGAACTAAAACAGGAAATAATATAAAATCTGCTGTAATGGCTTGTTTTCACTACCTTGAGAATTTTTCTTCACAAGCTATTTACAAGTTAAATAGAGGTTAATACTCCTATCCACACAAGAATGCAGCCTGTGGAATCTGCCAAAGACTATGAGTTGGATAAATCCTCAATCTGGGTATCGGAGGTAATGATGCTTTGCCATAAATTGCCAAGGGCAATGCAAAATTTCTTTTTCCTAGTAAAAGTTGCAGAGTCAAAGACTTGGAATGATTTTTAAATATAAGTTAGATTGTTTTCAAGTAACTTTCACTCACTTCATTCTATGTTGTGTGTTTGTGAAAGAGAAAGAGTCGGGGGAGAGAAAGAGAGAGAGTGTGTGTATTAGAGTTAAGATTCTAAGAATTTTATCTAACCCCAAAACATCCCTGGGATTGTGGCCTTCACCACATGAGCATCATTTGGGGATCACCTCTAGAAAAAGGCTAAAGATTTGAGAACAGCTCTATAGGAAGTGGCTTAATTACAGAGCAACTCTATTTATTATTCCTGGTATCTGGCTGTTTGTAGTTGCCTGAGAAATATTCTAAGAATAAATGAGAACCATTTAGACTGATGTTAGAATTTTCTGGAAGTCTTCTTAGACATAATGTAACCACGGGCTCTCTAGGACCAGTTCAACTGAGCCCATCTTACAAACAGAGTAATTAAGAGTGGTTTTTCAGGAACTGAGACCCTTCGTCCAGTTCAGGCCAGTTGAGACCACCAACGCCTCAACCGGGCCTCTGCAAATGCCTGTTAAGTGATCTTTCTGACATCAAAGGGCTGAAAACTCCACCCTCGGATCATACTAACACCACTATTTTGTGAACGTGCATCCTGTGGAGAGGCGTGAAGCTTGACTACACTTGCACAGATCATCAATTACCTCACTTCTTCTTACTTCCAATCACCTATCTCCTCACTTTAGAACACCCTGTCCTTCATCCCATAAATTTTGCCCCAATACCTGGATTGAAGAGACAGATCTGAGATCTGATGCCTCCTGTCTCCTTGCAGATGGACCTAGCAACAAAGCTGATTTCTTTTCCCAAAAGCGGATGTTGTAATAATTGGCTTTTTTAATGTGCATTGGGTAGGAGAACCCCATTTTTGTGCAGTGACAATAAGGTTGACTTTTTTTTTTTCCTTTTATCTTTTAAAGATTGGAACCTGAGCTAACACCTGTTGCCAATCTTCTTTTTTTTTTCTACTTTTTCTCCCTACATCCCCCCAGTACATAGTTGTATATTTTAGTTGTGGGTCCTTCTAGTTGTGGTGTGTGGGAGGCTACCTCAGTGCGGCCTGATGAGTGATGCTGTGTCTGCACCTGGGATCCGAACTGGGGAAACCCTGGGCCGCAGTAGTAGAGTGCACGAACTTGACCACTAAGCCACGGGGCCGGCCCCAAGGTTGACTTTTCCAAGGAAGTTCCATCATCCTTTCTGTACAGGTTTTCCAAAGAAAGTCTCTTTCTAAGATAGCATGTATGTATGAATGAAACTCTGTGATGTAACCTCTGGCGACCCATTCCTAGCCCATAATCCCAAGGCATTTGCCCACACAAGGGTGCTGACTTGAGTCTTAAGGATTTTAGTGAAAGTTTCATAGCTAGCTCAGTCCCTGAGGCTAAGGTTAGAAGATAGGAAGATAGGAACCTTATAGGACGAAGGTGGGTACAGGTAATGAGTTGCACCAGCTGGGCCCAGCAGAATTTTAAGATGGCCTCTAAAATGCCCAATACCTGCTGGACATGCTCTACATAATCCCATTCCCTTGAATGAGGGCAGGACCTGGCAATATGATAGGATAGCACCCCATGACTAGGTTACATTATAAGATAAAGCTAAAGGGATTTTGCAGATATAATTAAGGTCCAAAATCAACTGATTTTGAGTTAATCAAAGGGAAGATTATTATGGCCAGGCCTGACTTAAATCAGATAAAAACTCTTAAAAGAAAGACTGAGCAATTCCTGAAGAGAGGGACTCTCTTCCTAGTCTTGAAGAAGCAACAGCCACATTGTGAGCAGCCTACAGAGATGAGCAGCCTCTAGAAGCTGAGGGCCTCAGTCCTAAAACCTCAAGAAAGTGAGTTCTGCCAAAGCCTTCAGTGAGCTTGGAAGAGGACCCTGAGCTCCAGGTGAGAATGTAGTCCAGTCAACACCTTGACTGTACCCTCATGAGACTCTGAACAAAGGATCTGGCTAAAGTGCCTCTGGACTCTTAATCCACAGAAACTCTGAGATAATAAACGTGTAAGCTGTTTTAAGCTGCTAAATCTGTGGTGATTTGATACACAACATTAGAAAACTAAGATAGGAATGGTTGTTAACAGAAATGGCCAAAAAAGTGTGTGTGTGGGGCACAGTATGTAAAATACAAATCCGTGCATGGCTGGGGAATAAATTGGCATTCCAAAGTCTATCCTTGGGCAGAGAACCTCTGAAAATAGTAGGGCAGGGGAGTGCTAATCACAAGAGTGATTGTTTACACGTTTGTCTTCCCCTAAACTAGGCTCAGAGGGGCCTCTGCCATCAGTATTTCTTCTACAGGCAATTTTTACAGCCTCCTCCATGGGAAGCCCTGACCCAGGATCTGTGAATACAGAAATGAAGACATCAACATGTTCATGGTCTGGTTGAGGAGTCAAATCCACACAGAAGAGAGTGTCAGTGCTCCCTTAGAGGACTGAATGAGGGACTCCAGAAGCACTCTGCCTAGCAGGGGGCATTCACAGAGTATCCACAGCATTTTTGAGACATAAAGGGTAGGTAGGAAAAACAGTATATATACATTTTTTTTAAATGCAACTGCATGTAGGTAAGTTATAGAGAAGAAGCAGCTAGAGCTCAGCTTGGGCCACTTTGTGAAGGACCTTCCCATACAAAAGGTTAAGAGATTTGAATGGATGTTTTTGTTGTTGATAATTGATGGCAAATGACAAAAAAGTTCTACACAGAGGACTAATATGATCCATTTTGTGTTGTGGGGAGGTCTGTGTGACAGCAGGTAGACTGTGGGAGGCAAGACCAGAGGCAAGAGAAGCAGCAAGAGAGCTCGTGCAAGATGTGGACATGTTCTACTCAGTCCTCTATCCCTACTGTGTAGCAGACGGCCCATCCTACAGCACAGGGCAAAAAGAGTTTGTTGAATCATAAACTGATAAATCATCAAATGAGGGCTCCAGAGGCGACAGGCATAGAAGCCACAATCTACGAAAGTTAAAAGAAAAGTTTTCACTCACCATGGAGCTGGGAGAGCAAATATTTCAGGCCTTCCAGGTCTGAGAAATGAGGGAGAGGATGAGGGTTGAATAAGCAGCAAGTTCAGACTCAAAACCTCTGCTAAGGGGCCGGCTCCATGGCCGAGTGGTTAAGTTCATGTGCTCCGCTGTGGCGGCCCAGGGTTCGGATCCTGGGCGCGGACATGGCACCGCTTGTCAGGCCACGTTGAGGTGGCATCCCACATCCCACAACTAGAAGGACCTGCAACTAAGATATACAACTATGTACAGGGGGGGTTTGGGGAGATAAAGTAGAAAAAAAAAAAAAAGATTGGCAACAGTTGTTAGCCCAGGTGCCAATCTTAAAAAAAAAAAAAAAAAAAAAACCTCTACCGAACTCTAGCTGAAGTGGAAAGGGCAACCTCAAGGCCTGAGGGGCTTAAGGAGTCCAGGGACCAGGAGGAGCTCAGGGATCCAATTCAGCACCACTATTCAGGCTTGGGGTCCTGACTGAGCCCTGGCACTAAAGTTCAGGCACATTCTAGCTCAGGCCATATTAGCACCCAAACCTCCCCATCAGTTTTTTAGGCAGCCTCCATTCATCTACTGCCTCATCCTTGCCCTTCTCCTCCCTTCCCTCACTTCATGCTTACCCTTAGTTGCTCCCTCTCAGAGGATGGTTCATCTCAAGATAATGTCAGGGCTAAAAAGGATCACCCATTTGACCAACTTGATCAACTAACTACTTCATATTATAAATATGGCACTCTCCTGTCTGTCTTCTGAATCAGAGATAAGATGTTCTTTGTTCTATCAAAGCCTAATAACCCCTCTGTCTGTGCTGACATCCTTCTATCCATTCATTCATTTGTTCACTTAGTTATCCACTGACAAATATTTGTAGAACATAGACACTATTCTAGGCACTAGGACAAGGCATTGAACGCAAAATGCAGGATCCAGGCTCTCAGAGGGCTGACTTTCTAGATAGAGAGGCATAAAATAAGCCGTGAGCAAATAAGTGAACTAGAAGATTTCAGAGTAATAAGTGCTCTTCCCCACCCCCAAAAGAAATAGTAGAGTAGGGGCCAGTCCAGTGGTGCAGTGGTTAAGCGCACACATTCCGCTTCAGTGGCCTGGGGTTCACTGGTTTGGATCCCGGGTGCAGACATGGCACTGCTCATCCAGCCATGCTGTGGTAGGCGTCCCACATATAAAGTAGAGGAAGATGGGCATGGATGTTAGCTCAGGGCTAGTCTTCCTCAGCAAAAAGAGGAAGATTGGCAGATGTTAGCTCAGGGCTGATCTTCCTCAAAAACAAAAGGAAATAGTAGAGTAATAGGTAACTGTTCCACAACTCCTCATGGGTTTCTTATCTAAACATATTTCAGACCAACCACCCAATGACCTAAGCCAAAAACCCAGCAAGCATCCTGGACTCATCTTTCTCATTCATTTTTCACTTTTAATTGTCAGTCACCAAGCCACGTGGATTCCAACTTTCAATGGCTCTCAGATCTATCTGTTCTCCATCTCACTGACACAGAGTGCAGACATCGTCACTTCTTGCCCAGTTTACAGCAGTATTTCCATGGCTGGTCTCTCATCCAGTCACACCCTCTTCCTTCACATCATGCCCCTGCTTAAAATTATCTAATGGTTCTCTAGTTTCTCCAGGCAAGTTCAACCTCCTTAGCTTAGCATGCAAGGTCTTTCCTTATCTGGGTCCTGCTGAACTCTTTAATCTTGTTTCCCTACACTCACCTGCCCCATACAGCTTTCACTCAGCCATATCTGCAGCTTGACATGTCCAAGTGTTACGTGCTCTCATGCCTTTGTTATGTTATACCTTCACTGGCTCTCCTCTTGGCTCATCCTCTGATATCTTTGTTCAAAACTCAGATCAAGTGTCACTTCATTTAGGAAGACCCTTCTTCTAATGACCCATGGAGTTCTTACAAGGATTACAATGAGAAGAAATGTGAAACCACACAGCACAATGATGGCACTCAGTTTATGTCTTGTTTCCCTGATTGAGTTTCTCTCATTTGAGGCAGAAAAAATTAGCATATAAATAAAGTTTCCCTATTTGCAATGAAACCATCTCAGAATATAGACTCTGAGGTGGGGGAGCTGTCTCTCTCCTAGTTTTAATAAAATGGATTCATTCACAGGAGATTTTCCTTTTCATTTATGTTTCTGTTGCTTGATACTTTTATTATAACTTGATCTCCTAACCATTATTATTATTTTTTTTGAGGAAGATTAGCCCTGAGCTAACATCTGCTGCCAATTCTCCTCTTTTTGCTGAGGAAGATTGGCCCTGAGCTAACATCTGTGCCCATCTTCCTCTACTTTATATGTGGGACGCCTGCCACAGCATGGCGTGACAAGAGGTGCGTTGGTCTACACCCGGGATCCGAACTGGTGAACCCTGGGCTGCCAAAGTGGAACGTGTGAACTTAACCACTGTGCCACTTCATAACCACTATTTTTAATGGCTTGAAAGTGATTCTGATAGATCACAAGACAGGAGACAAATCCCCTGGATATCACCACTCTCCTGACAGCACACACAGTAATAATTCACTGCAGTCCCCAGCCCTGAGGTTTGTTATTGCCATTTCCACTTTCAGACTATTGCCTGGCACATTTGCAGCTGCTCCCTACTCCAGGGCACTGGGAGAATCCAATCTGCCACTCTCCTTGGGAGGATCTGGGACCATACAGCTCCACCAAGCCAAGGTCTAGCAGGAGACGCCTTTCCTGGGCTGCCCCTGCACTGTAGCCCTGACCTTCTGTGGGGCCTTTAGCAACATCCTGTGAAAGGAAAGCTGCTTTCTGAGAATGGATTGTCCTTCAGACACCTGTTCCCTGCTAAGGTTTCTCTCCCAGCACACGCACACGAGAGCACACATCCAGGTCTCACTTTCATACTCGGTCAGACCCCTACGTGTGCTGAGTCTGTGTCTCTGAGTGTGAGATTCCCGAGAAGGGGTAGGAAAAGAGGCAGTTCTCTTACTTGCATTCAGGAGAGTCCGGATCATTTTCTCTTCTTCAGCTTCTTGGACTAGCTCTTCTGCCAGCGTCTTGTCCTCTGACTCTCTGCACCCGTCCTCTTCCCGCAGGTACTCTAGGTAGTCAACCTCCCGTTGGGCACGCTCAACTCTCAGTGCCAGGTTATGCACCGCACTCTTATACTCACTCGTGTAGGTCTGACACCTTCCCAGCAGAGCAGATATATTCTTGGAGAACTCTTGGAAGTCTTGAATGTATGCCCTCGTTGCTTCAGTACATTTTTCCAGTCCTTGCTTCAGTCAGAAAATAAATTCCCAAATTATTGCTAGGTATTTAAATTGCCCAAATAATATAAGTAGCTATCATTCATAGAAAAAGATTTTAAAAAATACAAATAATTAAAAAGGGGGAAAATAAAAATCACCCATAATTCTTTAATTCAAAGTACTATTGATATTTTACCGAATTTTCAGTTTTCTCTTGCTATATATAGTTATACATATAGACTATAGTCATGCATATATAAATACATATTTTAAATTGTGATTTCACTATATGTATCTTTTATAACACATTTTTATTTTTTTAATTTTATTTATTTATTTATTTTTGAGGAAGATTAGCCCTGAGCTAACTACTGCCAATCCTCCTCCTTTTGCTGAGGAAGAGTGGCCCTGAGCTAATATCCATGCCCATCTTCCTCTACTTTATATGAGGGATGCCTACCACAACATGGCTTTTTGCCAAGTGGTGCCATGTCCGCACCCGGGATCCAAACCAGCGAACCCAGGGCCGCTGAGAAGCAGAACGTGCGTACTTAACCACTGTGCCATCGGGCCGGCCCTATAACACATTCTTAACTTGCTGATGTATTGTGAACATTATTTCAATACCAATTAATACATAGCTATACCATAATTTTAATGATACAGAATTCCACTGAACTGATATCCCATTATTTATTCTATTAGACTCTTTTTGATGGATGTTTATGTAGTTTTCAATTTTTTGGCATTTAAACAATGCTAAAAAAATCTTTGTGTTTACATCTTCGTGTACTTATCGGGTTACTTTCTTAGGTTTCTAGAAGTAAGCTCCATCCCCAGCACCTGGCACAGGACCTACCACACAGTAGTACTCAATAAATACTTACTGAATGAAAGGATAAATGAATGAAGGATGGAGATGGGATTGCTGAGTGGAAGAATATGTATATATAAAGCTTATTTGACAGTTTAGGAAAATGCTTTCCACAAAAATTGTAAAAATGTATACTCCAAACAGCAGTATGTAAGACCGTTCATTTTGAAAGGAAGAAGAGCGAGTGAGAGAGGGGTGAGGGGAGAGACAGAGAGGAGGGGTGAGAGGGAGGAAGGACAGGAGGGAAAGAGAGAGAGCTAGAGACAGGGAATGAGAGAGAAAGAGAGAAAATAATTCCCTAAATCTATCCTCTTTTTTCTCACCCCTCTGATACAAATCCCCCAGGGTGGAGACAGTATCACTTTGTTGCTAAGTGTCCACACTGGCCAACAGTGAGTGCTTCCCGGGACTTGGCTTCCCCTCCAGGGCACCGCCACCAGCATGGGAAGATCCGTACAAATCACATCCCTGTCTTTTTCAAATCCATGTTCACAGCTGTGAAAGTATTAGTCTGTACTTTATACCCTTGTCTGCAGACAAACTCTTCAGGTAGTGAGGAAAAGTTGCAGGCCCTAATCCCAGGGCACGTTGGTGCTAAATGCAGAGGGCCCATCGTTGAGCATAATGCTGGCACTTGTAAGGAGGTGAGCCTGGAAATGAGGTGTCTCAGGAGAGAACATGTAACGCAGCGGTAAGAGGCCCCTGGCCTGGCAACATCTCATGCACTGCGTCCAGGCCTCAGCCTGCTGGCTGGACAACGTTAGGTGTAGGGACCTGAAATTGGCCACCCCAAGATATGTCTCTTTGGCATCACGATTATTTGAAGCTGACTGCTTTTGATAAACTGGGACAGGGAAGGAGGCTCTGAGGACACGTTTATATTTGTAGGGTAAATCTCTATCTGTAAAAGCTGCCTCCCTCTCTGTACCAGGAAGAAGAAAGGAGATGACCTTCTCTCTAGAAACTCTTAATCAATAACAAAGCTAAGCACTTAAATCTGCATTTTATTGTGCTTGTCTGGTAACCTCCTGTAACTGACTTCCCTTACCCTCCCAAAGTTGGCATCTCCTTAAAGATTAAGCATCTTTCTTTAGTCTGGGAACCAATTGCAGCGCTCATATGTGACCCCCCCCCCCCCCACGCCAGCCCGAGGCAACACACCTGCCACCCTGCCCCGTTCACTGAGACAGCAGACCTATCTGCCATTTCCATCAAGAGCTGTGCTGACAGATCAGCCTCACGACTATTGTAAAAGGGACATTTCAAACATATGTGAAACACCCTGTTTGGGGGTATATAACCACTCTGTTCACCCCACTTCTTCCGTGCCCTTTCTTCCTTCGGGAAGAAAGGCCCCAGGCCATGGTCCTCATAAAGCTTTGTTTAATTTTCTCTTGCTATTCTGTCTCATGTGAATTTAATTCGTTCTCCGGCCAGACGAACCCCCATTTGGGAAGAGGAAATGTCTTCCTCCCCTACATAGGAAATGTGCTTAGCCTGCTCTGAGGAATTATTTTATCCTGACTGTAACTAGACAGCCAAACAATTTGGACTTGAAGATTTCTCAGGAAAATGTTGAAAATAAGTATTGAAGACCAGAATGTCTTTGAAAGAAGATAATTCATCAACATTTAATTTGTACAAAACCAAGGCATTAAGCATGAAGTAGTCAAAGTCAACACCAGAAGTATGTCAAAGGCTGGGGTGGAGGGTTACAGTTGTCCCTGGGAGCCTGTCTGTGCTGCAAAAATGTTGGGTTTGCAAATTTTAATGAACTGGCAGCTGTAACATCTGGAGAGGAGGCCCCCAACACTTTCTCTGTTTTCACACTGCTGAAATCGGCTCATTCCTAAATCCAAGTCCAGTTCAGCGAAAGAAGCTGAGACTTGGCCTCTGGGTACAACAATATCATGACTTTTTACAGTAACCTAATGGTTTATCATAAAAAGATGAAAAGAAAAGCTAACATCCTCTATCATCCTGATACAGTAAAACATAAGTGACCAAAATTTTTAATTTTCATATTTTAAAAATTGAACTATCAAATAATAACATTTTGGACATTTATCTCCATGCCAAGCAATGTTCTAAATCTGAATTAATTTACTAAATGTTTAGAACAGCCATGGGAAATAGATTCTATTACCATTCCATTTTACAGATGAGAAAAACTGCCGGATCAGAGCTCAAAGGGAAGACCCGCTCAGGGCCTGGGAGTGGGGCAATCTGGGCTCTGGAGCTGGTGCTCTACACCATGAGACTATAAAAAATTTCAAGTGTAACTTTAGCAATGTAACTAGCATTCACTATCAGGAAAAATGTATCCCAGTAGATAGGGAAGCGTGGAGAAGGTAAAGCGACTTCCAGGAGGCAGGTTCCCTGGATTAGGTGCACAGATGCCACCTACCTCCAAGACTCGGAAGCGCTGGTAGATGTAGTGCACCATGCCTGGGTCCTGGGCACACTGTGGCGGGGGCAAAAAAGCCACGAGGAACAGAATCAGGAAGGCAGAAGCTCGCTGAAGGGACAGCATCATCCTGGAAACCACTCAAGGTGGAATCTTCTAGGCTGTGCTTCTTGAAGAAGACTCCAGTGTCCAAGTGGTGGTCTCCTGCTTTCTAGACGCTGCCGTAACAAATCCTCTAAAAACTGCCGGAGAGCAGAGTCCGCTTGTTATTCTACCAGATGCGTGATCTCACTTTGCAAGCTGGTGATCAAGTCCAGCTGTTGGCAAGCTGGTCCCTGGAGGCCTTGCAGGCCGACTTGGGGTAGAGAGCTCCCTCGGTCCATCCGTGGGCATCACCTTTGACACACACTGGCCCTCCCAAGCCTAGTGGTGGTACCCTATTCCAGGCCCGGGTGAGTGTTCACTGGGGTGGGGGCGAGGAGGGCTTCTCCCCTCTCCCCAGCTCTTTCTTTTTTCCTTTTGCTTTCTTTCTCCCTAGTGGACTCTGCAGTCCAATCACAGGCCTGACCCAACACACACCACCCCCAACTTCTCAGAGTTGGAATCTCAGTTTCATCTCTGGCAAAATTTCCCAGGATCGTTTTCCCAGAAGTCCTGTTGGGAGGAGACCCCACCCCTCCTCCAGAGTCTCTTTGCATTCCTGCAGCTCTTAAAGGCACAGTAAGGAAAAATGAAAGCTCTGATACACCCCTGCCTCTGAACAGCCAGTGCACAGGGCTGATTGCCCTTTGGGGAGAGAAGTACAATGGGCTACAGGCCTGGTCACCCAGCACTGATAGCTGAAAAATCTGAAGACGGAGCTCAGAAGAGTTTTGTTAAGAGGCACAGCAACAGCTATGGAGGCTTCCAGAGCCAATCCATCAGGAAATAGGACACCCGTGTAAGGAAGTCCTTGAGGTTCTCAGTCCCCAGCGGCAAAATTCCCTTCACTTGTAGCTGTAGGTCAGCAATACATAGGACTCAATTCCCGCAGGCCTGGTCCAGATGAAGGTAAATCACATCCCTAGGGCAACGTGGGAAATCTTCCCATTTTTTGCCTTTGCTGTCCAGGCCTTTACTCAACCTCTCCTTCCATGGGTGGGCCCAGGATACCCAGGGTTCTTTCCCAATCACCTACCAAAGTGGGGAAGGTTGGGGCATCTATGGGATGTGGGAAGAACTCTGGCCACGGGTCAGAAGATCTGGGTCTGCATTTGGTCCCTGCAAGAGACACTAAAAGACTGTGTGTGGCCCTTGCACACCCTTGTCCCCATTAGATGTTCCTCTCTACCTCTCTTCCACATGACCTTAGTCCCTAATGGTTCCTCCCTATTCCCTTGGCAAAAATCACAAACAATGGCTCCTCATCCTTAAGAATACGTCCTCCTGTTTCCAAGAACCGTCTTTGAACTATTTCCCAAACTGGCTGAACTTCAGCTAATCCCTCCTCTTAAATCCTCATAAAAAGTACTGCCTGACTCATCCTCCTTCCCCAAGTGAGAATGCTCTTTTGGAAACTTCTCGTGCCTGGCGATTTAGAGCAAAGTCTTATGCCAAAGGTACTCTGGTTGATTTTCTTCCTCGAGCACCTCAGGTCCTAACTTTGAGAGTATGAACTAAAACGGATAAGGTCAAGAGGAGGAAAACTCTGATTGCATCACAATTAACTTTTGGCAGGTGGCATCGTGGGTAATCCTTTTCTTGGTTTTCTACAGCATGTTTACGTTATTTTTACAGTGAAATACACATTCAATACGAACGAAGTCTAAAGAATCATTGGAGCGTCAGTGAGAATGCAGTGGGAGGTCTCCGTACCAGCACAAGTCTTCGGGCTGCTTCCAGGGCTGTCGTTGCCCCCATGTCTCTGGAGTGGACTTCAAAGAGCTTGGCCTCAGAGCCCTTCAGTCCAGTCCTAGGAGGCGTTCCCTCTCCACCCCCCAGTGACTCAGGCCCCATACCGCCGTCTCTTCAGTCACCAGCTTCGTAGGGACAAGCCTGGCCTCTCTGCTCTAACCGCCCACACCTGCTCTTAGTTGACTACTTTTCTGATCCCAAAGATGGCAGAGCCCACAGCTGGCTCCCCTAACCCATTAGGATTGATGAGCCATCCAGCAGGCTCCAAGTGGAAGCCCTCACATTCTTGCCACCAGAGGTTTCCTAAACAGAAATTAAATCACTTTGGAGGTAGTCACAGCTTTGACTGACATACAGCAGCCAACTGTGGCCATCTTCTTCAGGGCAGGCCTTACTCAATGGGTGCTGTGTTGCGAGGATGAAAAAGATGGCTTGTTGCACCTTAGTCTACAGTTGGGATAAAATCGTTTGCTTGGCTCTTTGCCTTCCTTACATTTAACCTCTGGCCTTGACCATTGCTGTAAGCTCACTAGTGAGGACAGAGGCCAAGCACAGTGACCTCCTTTTTCTCCCTAGCAAGTGCCTGACCCTTCTGCTTTCCTGTCCTAGTGTCCTGAGAGAGGAAACTTAACCCCTTTGACAGCCACCACTACTTCCTCAGAGTGGTTGGATCTAGGTCACTAGTCCTTGATCTGCAAGCCCAACTCTGAGTGGACTCTTTTCCCTGAATGACCAGTCAGAACAGGACACATCAATGCCAAGACCAGTCAGTCCAACGGGGCTGATCTCATCCAGCTTTCCACATCCTCTTAGAATTCTCCCACCTTAATCACTGGCAGCTCCTTTTACTGCTGTGCCCCCATATTAACTGACCCCCTGACTTCTAGAGCCTTCTCTGCTCCCAGTAGCCTCCATTTTACTAAGAGATGCTGGCCAACTCTGAAAAGTTTGTGAGGAGGAGACTCTGCCTTCTTGAGGAGGCAGAGCCCAGCTCAACAGAGTCCCATCTGGGACACTAGAATTCATCATTTAGATCAGAACACGATGTCTCCTACTCTTTTTTCTTCTCCACTCTTTCTCCAGCTTTTTCATTTTATCTTTTATTCACCACTCCCGCCCCCACCCCCAGCCCCAATAGCTCCTTGCCTTAACGTCATCCTCCAGTCTTCCAACATTTTACAAGAAATTGCATTGTTTACTGCCTGAATGATTAGAGCAGCCTCAAATTCCCTGCCTATGTCTCTTTAGATAAAACATTGGCTGATTTTATGCCAGAAGAAAAGCTTTTTACAATGTGACCTCAGACAACCCCACTTGCTTCAGCTCTTACCATTCCCCACATTCAACCTCCACAAGAGCCACACCTAATTGTCCCCAAACTCCCTATGAAATTTAACATCATGGTATCTTTGCTTATGCAGGTCCCTCAGCCTAGGTGTCTCTCCCTTTTGTAACTAGTGAACTCTTAGTCATCCTTCAGGTCTTCCTTTCACCTCCTTACCTCCATCCCAGGCAGAATAACCCTCTCTTTCCTCTATTTTCATAACACGTTGAAGTCCGTATCTTGGAAATTTGAGGGGAAGGCTCAACTGGACATTGGTGCTGTGGTGGAGAGGTGGGCTGGCTTCTTCTGGGGGCAGCTGTGTGGAATGAGGATGAGAAGAAGTGGAACCTTGATATGGGCTGAATTGTGTCACTTGCATTCAATTCATATGGTGAAGTCCTAACCTCCAGTACCTCAGAATGTGACTGTTTATGGAGATAGGGCCTTTTAAAAGGTGATTAAGTTAGAATGAGGCTGAAAGAGGGGGCCCCTAATCTAAACTGACTGGTGTCCTTATAAAAAGAGGAAATTTGGACACACATAGAGATCCCAGCAATGTGCGTGTACAGAGAAAAGACCATGTGAGGACACAGCAAGGAGGCAGCCATCTGCAAGCCAAGGGGAGAAGACTCAGAAGAAACCAAACCTGTTGATGCTTTGATCTTGGTCCTCTGGCCTCCAGGAGTGTGAGAAATGAATTTCTGCTGTTTAGGCCACCAAGTCTGTTGTCCTTTGATATGGCTGGCCCAGCAAACACATGAGCACCCACTGAGTTGCAGAAGGAGACAACATGGGGCAAAATGGGGAGACTCTCCAGTGGGGGTCTGCAGATGTCCCTGGCAAGAGGTAAATTGATAAGGGAATTTCTTGGGTGATAGACCAGTGATTTCCAAGTCCAGGCCTGAGGCTTGAGCTCCAAACCCTATTTCCACCCGCCTACTGGACATTTGTACTTTGATATAGAATAGACAACTCAAACTTGGCTATTTCTATTTATCTTTCTACTTAAACTTCCTTCTGTATGTTCTCTCTCAGCAAGTAGCACCATCATCTACCTACTTCTAACTGCAGAAAGGTAGGAATTATTCTAGACTCTTTCTTTCTCTTAATCTTATGTTTAATCAATTAGTCACCTAGACCTATTAATTTTATTTAATTAATTTATTTTGTTTTAGGATTGGCACCTGAGCTAACAACTGTTGCCAATCTTCTTTTTTTTTTTTCTTTCTGCTTTTTCTCCCCAAATCCCCCCAGTATATAGTTGTATATTTTAGTTGTGGGTCTGTCTAGTTGTAGTACGTGGGACGCTGCCTCAACGTGGCCTGATGAGTGGTTCCATGTCTGTGCCCAGGATCCAAACCAGCGAAACCCTGGGCTGCCGCAGCAGAGCGCACGAACTTAACCACTCGGCCATGGGGCCGGCCCCTAGACCTATTAACGTTAACACCTAAATATATATCCATTATCCCTTCTCTTTCATCCTTTTATCCTACTTCTACTTTCTTAGGGCTTCTTTATTTTCTATTTTTATTCATTTATTCAACAAGTATTTTGGGGTACCTGCTGTGTTGCAAGTATTGGACTGTGCACTAGGGATAAAATGACAGACACGATAGACACATTCCATGCCCTCATAGAGGATGTAGGGGAGACAATCACGTAGATGCATAGTTGTACTGGCTTATAATTATTTTAATTTTGCAGTGATAGGGGTAGTACACTGAATGCCATGACAGCATGAAGGTGGAGCACCTGAGCTCTGTGAATCAGGGAAGACTTCCCCAAGGAGGTGATATCTTCCTGAGACTTGAGGGATGAGTAGGAATTAGCTCTATAAAGTGGATAGCAGGAAGGCAAAGTGGGAAAGGCTCTAGGCAGAAGCAATAGCATGTGCAAAGACACATAAATGAGACCTTAGTGGACTTGAGGAACAGACGAAAGTTCTGTATGAACTTCCAATGACTGAATGATGGGGCTAGGAGAGTATTGCAGGTCAGGATCCCCGGGAAACAGACTCTGAGACCAACTTGCCTGCAAGACTTTTCTTGGGGTGTACTCTCTGGAGCAGTACCTGTGGAGGGGTGAATGAAGCATGATTGGGCAAAGAGAGAGACTACACTGCGGTGTAGTTGTAACACAGGACTCAAGTGATCCCACAAGAAACTCTGAAACTAGGAGGGCCTTTGGATATGTCGAGAACTGAGGCAAGGGGACCACACCTTGGCACTCCCACATCTTGCAGTCTTTGGATGAGGGCTGTTCCTGAGGAGGAAGGGTGTATATTCAATCTTGGATGAGGCAGCATCCTTTGGCCGAGGACAATGCCTGGAGAGGGACTCAGCTGTGAGCTGTTAATGGCAACACTCACACAACTTGGGGAATGAGTGTCCTTGTCCCAAAAGATAGACTTGGGCAACATGCCACAGCATCTACTTCAGCAGGATAAGCAGAGGCCAGACCTCGCCAAGTTTGTAGGGTGTGCCAAACATTTTAGGTGTTATAGTAAGAACAATTAGAGAGTTTCAAGTAAGTGAGTAACATACATAGCTTTGCTTAGAAGTCTTGATTGCCAATTCCTCCCCAGTACAGTCTAAATTCCTTAGGCTCAGAGAAGGATTTGCAAGTAAGTTCCATCTAAATTAAGATCTATATAGCATGAACAAAGGTAGGCAAAGGAGCAGGGGGTGTGCGAGAAACAGTCCCGATGGAGAGGCAGGCACACTGACAGCAGTTTAAGTTAAGCGTACCTCTTGCTGGCAAGGCTGCTTCTCAGAATTGAGCAGCTTTCTTTGGACCCAACCTCTGCTACTCCGCTTACTCTGCTTGTCTTTGCTACGTCTCCCCCTCAGTTCGCAGCACCGTGTTTGGACACACACTTCTGCCTATATGAACTCCTGAAATGATGGCACCTTTCCTCCTGGTCTGGGCTCATATTTGCCTCCAGAACTTGTCCATTACCTAAATCATGCTCCTACCTTGCCACCTGGACAAATCACCTGACAGCCTCTCTGAAAGACACTTGGAATTTGGCATGGATGATGTAAGAACCTCGGCTCCATTGGAAAGGCCCACTTAGTGGATTGTAGCATTGGCCTGAACTCTTACAGTATTTTGAAGGGCTCATGCCCTCCAGCCTTAGCAAGCTGGACATGTGTGAGGTCATTTCACTGTGGTTCAACATATCCCCCATGCCTGTGAAGACCACGTCCTCAAAAGTGTCAGATTTACAGGGTATGCAGAGCTCTGGACATGACCCTTTATTTCTCTATTATTGCTAGAGAATGAGATATTCTTCATGAACAATTTTCAGAAAACACAAATTTTCTGCTGGAAAATGTCAAAACATTTTTTTAACCTTAAATATTTTCATGGAAATCTTCTCATTTTGAACTTTACTTTTTAAAGCCATTTATTATTTTCTTAATGACATAAGGTGACATTATGAAGATTAGCTATTGTATTGTGTCCAGGGATCTCACAGAGATTATTAAAGTACGTAGAGCTATTCACCTTGGTACTTACCAGGTGAGGACAGCTAGAGATTTTAGTTCTTGGATCTGCTTTTTATATTTTCTCTGACACTTTCCCTTCTCCTCTCTGTCCCCATCCAATCCTTTTTTAAAAAACAGACTTATTCTCATGGCGTTTCGTAGCATGTGAAATAGTTAAATTTAGACTCAGGCTTCCGAAATTAGCTGAGGTGCCTCCTAATTGTATTACTCAGCTGCTCTGTGTCTCCGCCTCTCCTGGGATCCTGACATGTTTCAATAACTTGTCCTGGCTGGCCTCTGCAATAGCATCTGTAACTTAATTTGGGCTCATTATTCTGATTTCAATCTGCAGCACCATCCCAGACCATGGCCCCTGGAACCCTGTCCTCTAGGTTCATGGGCCTCAACAGTGTGTAGGGGCACCCCACCCCAGTGACCCCAGTAGAAGAGTCCTTTGGGACCTGCTCAGACAGACCAGGGGTGGAGGACAGACTTCACCCTGTCCTGGAAATGTCACTCTGTTCTCTCTATCTCTGAGAGTTTCCCCAACATTGTCTGCAACTCCCACCCCCACTGGGATTTGCCCCAAAGTTACCCCAAGGAAAGGACAGTTTTAACAGGCAGAGAAGGTTAGGAAGGACTTTTCAGGGTCTGAGGGTTGTCTTGTTTTTTCTTAGGCTATAACGAATTCATCTTCCCTGAATAGTCAGCATATTTTCATCCCCATGAAGTCCTAGAGGCCGTTCCACATTTCAAGGAGGAAACCATCTTCCTTTCCACCTTTCCCCAACCCAGAGAGACAGCCAAAGAAACCTGAACCCTCCAGCCTCCACGGTGGGTGTCCAGGGAGAACTTTGCAAGGATAATCAAACCTCGAAAATTTGGACCACTTTGGGTAGGGGAGGGGCACCGAATGAAGAAGGGGGCCTGAAATACCAAAGTAATTGTTAAAAAAGTCAAGGCTAGTACCTTTCAATACATGGGAAAACCAAAGCTAGAATCTTTAGGAGACTGGTTTTAGTGCTGGAAAGAATAAGAAGAGTTTATAAATGTGCCAAGTGATGGCTACCATGTCTTTATGGAAGTCTTGAGCCAATGTGCTGCAAAAATAAGAGGATATGGCCCTGCCCTCGAGGAGCTTATAATGTACCAGAACTCACACTCTCACACACACACATCCCACACAACTAGAGAGCAATATAAGAGAATCCAGTTGTGAGGATCGGGGTTGCTTGTATGTGAACACGAGGTGCTCAGGGGACTTGAAATAGTCTCCTTTCCTAGGTAGTGTAATTTTCCCCTCAATGTATTGATTTTCTTATTAATTTGCTCCTCTCGTCTTTTCAAATCTTTGGATTATATGGAAAAGAAGGAGGTAGGAGTGAAGCCATAGGGAGTGGTCTGTGGAATTCCATGAGGACTAAATGGTGTTTCAGGATGTAATAAAAAGGAATAGTCATATTGTAGAAGAGATTTAAATTAGATACTAAGAAGAGTTTTCTGACTGAGAATTTTTTGGTAAGAGGTTATTGAAGCAAGTTTCTATTTTTTGAGTGGATAATGAGATATTTGGGGAATCATTTTAAAACCTTTAGAGATTTGTGTGAGAATATAGGGAGTCAGAAGAGAACCCCCAGAAGTCCCCATAAATGTAACAAAAAAAATGACAGTCATATATAAATGTTTGTGATATCGCCAACCATCGTTGGATACACTTTAGCTACTTTTTGACTCCACACACCCTTTGCTGTGCCACCAACCTTTCCATTTATCAATAACGCCATAATTTGACATGAGTGAGAAGATCCCACGATGCTCCTTTCGCCCCCATTCACCTCTTCCTACCCTCCTCCCTCACCCTTGGCCTGAGTCTACTCAGTGCACAGTCTTCTCAGTTCTGGCCGTCCTCCTCCAACTCCCCAGTGCTGTACTAGAAACGCCTTCTGGCCAGAATCCTCTCAAGTGGCTGGCAGTGGTGCTGTTCCCTGCCTGAAGCAAAGAGCCAGGCTCTGTCTCCCCGCAGCCCCCAGGACCGACAGCTGCCTGCCCAGCATTCGCCTGGTGGAACAGTCATAGCCTCAGTGTGCCCTTTGAAATAAAAACCATGTGCACCGGAGAGTCCCTAGAACTCTCAAAACCTCCCATTGTGATCACTCTAGTTTGGCTTTTGAAACCCACTGGGGCTTACCTAGGAATTGATTCTCCCTGGAGGCCAATATCTGGTCCTACCTGACACTAGTCAAATGCCGGACAAGCCAGGTGTGGCTGGTTGCGCTCAGATGGCCTATTCAGAGTTTGTTCCTACAGTACTTGGAAACCACATTTCTGCCAAAAGCTTCTGAAGTATTGCTGATATTCACTCAGCTTGGGGAGGGTTTGGGAGTAGAGGGTGGACAGACTACAGAGGGGAGACGGGTTAATGAGCCACACTGATGGGGATAAATGGCCATGATTAGTGTCTTCTGGTGGTGTAAAAGGTATGGCTGCAGCTGGAGAAGACTTGCTGGCCAGGAGATGACATTATGTTGCCGGACGGTCACCTGCACAGGACTCCTTCCTAAGTAGGCCCCAGGGGTGGGGCTGGTCAGCACATATGGGAAAGCTGGCTCTTACACAGGCTCGGTGTCTTCCCCAGCATGGGACCTATCTTGGTCTCTGCTGCACAGGTTCCCCAGAGAGTTCTGCAGAGACCTATGAACATTGAGCCCACAGAGAACAGAGCCCCACCCCTTAAAGCTGAGGGGTTACCTGCTGTCCTCAGAGAGTGCCTGCTTGGGTGTTGTCAGTTCAATGTTCCAGGCCCAAACGTTGAGTCAATTTCTTGTAAAATATTTGTTTGAGCCTTAGCCACTAGAGGGCAGAGGCTCTTCAGGCACCTCTGTCCTGATGTTATCAGGAGCACAGGGCTGAGCCGGCATGAGCCATGGACAAATCCGTGAGCTTGCCAGGATAAAGATTTCTCCTGTAGCCTGAGGCTAGGGATTATAGGCTGTTGCTTGAAGAAGTTAGGCCAGAGAAGGAGGCTGCTCAGCATCCTCCCTTCCCGCCCCTGACTATGAACCAACCACACAGACTGCCTTTCTCTCTTTTCTTCATCTTACACCTACTTCTTCACAGAGAGCTCTCTTTGCCCTCCCTCCCTCCAGCTTACTTGCAGGACCATGATGAGCTCTTTGAGGCTATATTGAGAGAATCTGTACTGTTATTTAATCCCAAATGGAATTTCCTTTCTTCGAGAGTGCCAGTCCTGGCCACACTAGACATCATTGATTGTTAAAACAGATTTAGGAAATTCTCAAAATCAAATTCCTCTTAGATCATTTGTTAAAAATGGAAACCCATGGAAAAGGGAACTGAGAAAAAATGAAGGGGTGAGGAGAGAGCCAATGTCCTCTGGAAATCATAACCCTCCTCCAGGGTTAGTTTGCATTTGGGTTTCTGGGCAATAGCAGTCTAGGAATGCCCAGGCCCCACCCCAGCTAGACAGCTTTTTTAGTGCACAAGCAGTTCCTTCAACTCAGACACACTCAGATATCAGAAGTGGAAGAGCACAGAAGACATTGGACCAACTTCCCTCATGTGAGAAGAATCTGGGAGCCACAGGTGTGGCCTCAGCCCCAGAGACAGGAGCAGAACTCTGGGCCCCAGCCCCAGTCCTCGGCTCTCTCCGTTACCCCATGCTGCATCTTGGTCTTTGCTCGATGTTCCTCAGGCTAGTAATCCAGTTACAAAGACTATGTGAATGGCAACCTTTCACCAAAAATGGTAGCCCTGACAAACCCTACACATGATGCTGTAGTCTCTGACACCATCCTTTCTTGAACCAACATATCATGGCCCTGGAGAAGCGGGATCACTCTTAGTGATGCCTTTTCCTGTCTGCAGACAGGGTTGTAGAGGTGAGTGTCATGTAGAATCTTGCATAAAATGAGGGGACGAGGCTTCCATGACTGAGGGCCATGGGTATCCAAGGAGATAGAAGGTTTTGAGAGAACTAGGCTACTTGTGCTAGGTGGGCAGGTGCACTCATGAAGCCTTGCCTTATCTCCGGTATTCCCGTGCAGCGATTTTGGTAAGACCCAGAGAGCACCTTGCTGCAAAGAGACGTAGTAGGTCAAGTCTCCCAGCTCTGCATGGGGCCATGCTCTCCTCAATCATTTTTCTCTGCCTAGGAGAGACATGAAGGCCTGCCCTAGCCTCTTCTGAGCTGCTCCTGCACAATAATGGCATTTGTGCTTGTGTGTGTGCAGTGACCTGGGGATGCCAAGAACCATGAAGTAAAAATCATTGAGGGGGCTGGCCCAGTGGTGTAGTGGTTAGGTTTGCATGCTCTGCTCTGGTGGTCCAGGATCCACAGATTCAGACCCCCGGCATGGACATAACACTGCTCGTCAAGCCATGCTGTGGTGGCACCCCACATAAAACAAAGGAAGATTGGCAACAGATGTTAGCTTGATGAGGATTTTAGGCTGGTTACTTTTAAAATGCAGACGAGAAGCAGGCTCCGAGGAGTGGAATTTGCTTGCCCTTTGATCAGAGACAGTTGCATTTGTGAAGGAAATCTCCATGCCTCCCTTCCTGTGCCAGGAGGAAGAGGGGATGGCCTTATCTCTGGAAACTCTTAATGGGAAGGCGAGAACTTAAGTTGTTTACTGTCTGGCAACCTCATGTAACCGACCCCACCCCCACTCCCAAAATCCTCCTTTGTCTTTAGCTGAGGATAATATTTAAGCAGTGGCTTCTGCCATTTACTCAATCCGGTTTGATTCTTATCTAAAAGTTGTGGGACTGCCCAATGGCCAGACCCTACCGGCAGGGGTACCATTTTAACTTTTTTTTGTCTTGTAAAGAGATAACTCACATACCTATGCCTTAAATTTAGCCTTACTCTCCACCCATGTTTGCGGCAGCAGAAACCGCAGCAGCAGCGGTTCCTCCTGCCTGTGGGTCCTGTCCCCACGCAGCAGCTCTGACTGCCATGGGTCCTGTCCCCATGCTGGCAGCAGCAGCAGCTCCCCATGCCAGCGGCAGCAGTAGCGGGGGCAGCAGCAGCTCGCCATGCCAGCAGCATCTCTGACTGCCCGCGGGTCCTGTCCCCAAGCAGCAGCCCTGACTGCCCATGGGTCCTGTCCCCATGCCGGCGGCAGCAGCAGCGGCTTGTCCTGCTCATGGGTCCTGTCCCCAGGCAGCAGAAGCTCTGACTGCCCATGGGTCCTGTCCCCATGCTATTCTATACTATTCCCTAAATAAAAGAGCACTACTGCCAGATCTTAAGAGTCTAAGAAATCTTTCTTTCGACTCCTTGGCTCACCGACCCCGCATCAAGCTCAGGGCCAATCTTCCACACACACACACACACACACACACACACACACACACACACACACAATCAGTGAGAGGCTGGAGCAAGGCAGAAAGTTCAAGGCAGGGCTCGTCACGGCCACACTTTTGGTGTGCACTTGAGCTCTTTGGGGGATTGCCAAAGTCCACTTAAGCCCAGAGGAGTGGTAGCCAAGTACAGTCACAGGTGCACTGCTCTTCTCCCGCAGGTGTGCTTGTGATCTGGTGCACTGGGGACTGACGAGGGTCTGGGCAGGGACCCCTGAGGGCCAGGAGTGTGAGGTCCCACCAGAAAGGTGAGGTCTGGAGGTTACAGGCTTGGTCAGTGACAGAACAGATCCTCAGCTCCACAGGCAGGACTGTCTGCAACCAGCACTCTGCCTGGAGGGAACTGGTTTGAGTTCCTTCTGCATCTTCTAGGGCCAGCTGGTCTGTACCACTGCTTCTGTCTACGGGACAGGGCAAATGTTTTATGATTAAAACCCAAAGCAGTGAGATCATGCACTAGAATAGTTTCAAGTGGTGGGTAAAAGTTTAGTTATTCTTTCTTCCTGGTCCTTAACCCCTGTATAAGTACAGCTTCCAGCCTGAAATCTGCCTTTCCCAAACCAGTGATTTTGCCTTGTCCTCTGGAGTCAGAGAAGGTCATGAGTTCTTTCCTTATTTACATAAACCCTTCTTCCACAAGGACCTGGCCTCCCCATGGAAGCCTCAGAAGACTTGACAACTCCGCTGGGGTTTCCTGAGTCTGCTCTTCTCTTCCAAGCCAGACAGGGCCTACTTAGGGGCAGTGGGTCCCACTGAGGCTTCACGCCTGGTAACAGTCTTTAAGAAGGCACCTGTGACAGCTGCTTTTACACGGCCTGGGAAAGTGGACCTAATGGAGCCATTCAGCCAAATGTCAATATTTGGTCTACCAGATATAAGAAGTGTTTGAATAATTTACTAAACTTTTCTGGTTTTAAGTAACTCTTTAAAGTCACAGACATACCCTTAGGATTTCCTCTGAGTCCACTGTTTTATGTTTTTGAAATTCCATTTTTATGTCCCCTAAAAATTCAAAATCAATAAACTTTGAAACGTAGAAGAAAATTAAGAATACTGCATTTGGGATGGCTCTAGATGACGTTTTCCCCCACTCCCCTGCACGTATACTCAGTGGTTGTCCTCGTTCTTATTCTGTTTGGTGACAGAGATACATTCTCCTCTGTTTTGAATTTGGGGGGAACAAAAGGACCACCTTTGAGAGTGGGGAGACTCAAAGCCAAGTGGCAGTTGCTGCCAAAATGGTGTTATCTTGACCCAAAGCCCCAGAGGGCTTGTTGAAGCTGCTAAGTGGAAGAATGGAGTCTCAGCAGGCCAGGGAGCTGCTGTGAAAGGTCAGCAGGTGTGAACAGCACTAGTTAGGGCCGGGACCCACCGCAGCAGGACAGGCAGGCAGCTTCCTGTGCATTTCAAGTGTGGAAAACACCAGAAGGCCAAGTTTAAATGTCTTCTTGCTAATTTTACTCAAATACAATCCTTTCAAAACCTGCCAGTGCTGTTCAAGATGTGTGACACCAGCATTGCAGAGAACAAAGTAAAACAATATATATTTTAGAAAAATATTTCCTTCGGTTGAAGTACTTTCAACCCCCGGAGTTCTAAATTGGAAAATAGCATGTAGCTGCTCCTATTCCATCTTATATAGTAGCTGAGACACCCTTTTTCTCTCCAGGGAGCCGGGCCCAGGGCTGCGTGGGTCTTATTCTCAGTAAAACATTTATGCATTCCCTCTTTCCATTCAGAAAACAAAACTTAAAAATATCGACCATAATGTTGGGCCATAACACAAACTCGCTGG
This sequence comes from Equus quagga, assembly GCF_021613505.1. Classification (NCBI taxonomy): domain Eukaryota; kingdom Metazoa; phylum Chordata; class Mammalia; order Perissodactyla; family Equidae; genus Equus; species Equus quagga. The sequence goes on from NC_060280.1 coordinate 21,485,189, forward strand.
TTGTCTAAGAAAGTCCGTGAGCCTCACTGGGTCCTCAGATCAATGAGCCCTCGGCAGGGTTTCAATCTGAGTCTGTAGACACGCAGGCGGGGGGCGGGCATTTGTTTCCCTTTAAGAAATGTGCTTTTCGGCAATGCTCTCCCTTATTGGGTTCTTATCTTGCCTGCACTTTCCAGTGTGCTTTGTCATTTGAAAACTTTATTTTAGACAAAGATTTTAATTTAGTTCTAAGATTCCTGTGGGAAAAACATATTTAAAAATAATTACTTTTTAGAGATGAAGGTAAAACTTGTTTCTAGAAGGTTTATCTACCAGTTTATTTAGCCCATCAGCTCATCTCTGAAGCCCTGAATATAAATATCTTCAGATATTTGAAGAAATGATTTTATCATTATCTGAAAGCTTTGAGTTTGGTGAATTAGAGAAATTGCCTTTCTTTGATAAATTCAAATCTGGATTCTGTCATCACGCAAAAAGAATTTCATCTAAATGGTGAAAAAGTCAGTGTCTTGGAGATGATGTTCACTTGATAGGAAAAACTATCAATATTACTATGTCAAAAACTGGTTTGGAAATAGCTTTAATGCAATGGATAATTATTGGAATAATAACTATAATAAATTTAGTATTGACCTAAGAATTTTTTTTTTTTTTTTTTTTTTTTACTATCTTTACTGTTGGGATCACAAGTTGAATTTTCAAAAAATAAAGAAAATGCATAAAAGTGATACCATGCAGTGTTGTTTATCATAAATAACCCTCATGTTGATAAATATACTCTTTTAACTGTCTGGCAATGCTCATCCAGCCCTCACGGAGAAATTTATCTTATGATAGACTTTTGGGAGTCAATAACAACGACTTAAGGGGACAGTCTCTGTGGCCCAGGTCCTTTTGGCCTATTCTTCTCTTATCTACCAGGAGGAGGTACATGAGAATCATCTGCTGGCCTGTGGATGAGCTGGGACACTCTGATGCCACTGAGGCTTGGCCAAGGTGACTGGACTTCAGGGCTGGCTCCTGATCGTTTAAGGCCTTGGGGGCCATCTTCAGTCTTGGTTCTTAGTCCTTGCCAGGCCCAGAACTCCTGGACACAGTGAGGAATCACTAGAGGTAATATTGCTGGTTAAGTTTTGCAGCCCTTATGCCAAAGGAGCCTAGGCAGTAGGTGACAAGTAAACCTTCTGAGTGGAAGAAGAAAGGAGTGGGTTTTGCCATAGGCCTTGGAGAGCCTTGATCTGTTCTCTCCAGAGAATGAACAAAGGGAGTTTTACACCTGACATCATCGACACTGGAGGCAGGTTCATGGCACAGCTCAGAACTTCTCTTTGCCTCACATCTGGGCCTAGAGATAAGCACCAGGCTCACCTTCTGTAGCTCCTGGAATACCAGCCAACCCTCCCTTTTCTGTTTTCCTTGGAGTTGTCCTGCAGGTCTTTCCTGGGATATTTCCCCAACTGGTGGGGTAATTTTTCTCTCTGATTATTTTCCTTTCCATAGCTTTACTATTTCACATCTTCCATGAAGGTCAGTCTATTTCACATGAAGTTGGATAGAAGGTGGAATAGGATGTGCTATAATGGAAGGGTCCCATTCATATGTGCCTCTTCTCTGGAATGGGCATCTCAGGGACGTACCAGAATTCTCTGAATACTGCCTATGACTTATCTCTGGCTTAGAAGATAGGTGCCAAGCAGGACCCTTGTGGCAGCCATCATTGGGTCTGTGACTAGCGAAGTGCCTGCAGGTGATTATTAAAGGTTATTGAGACGTGTCACCTCTCTTCAGCCCTGAGAGAGGATTGGAGGAGGAAGAGTCAGAAGGTCCCATCAGTGAGAAAACCTGAGTTTCAGAGAGGTCTCACTGGCCACTCTTAGCCTCTGGTTTTGCTCTGTGTCAGCAACCAGCTCGGGAATCCTGTGTGTGAGAGAGAATCTTTGCAGAGATCTAGAATGGGACAGTAAAGCAACAAGTGAGGCCATCCTCTCTGGCTTGAGTATGGGTGGCACTTTCAGGGAACTGTCTGGACACTCCCAATAGCCCTCACTGGCCATCAGTGAAATGAGTGGCCATGGGCAGCTAAATGGCCTGCAGAATTATCAGGATCCAGATACAAGTTTCAGACATTGTTTTTGGCCATATGCCATAGGTGGCCATGGCCACATCCATGTTTACGTCTTTTTCTCAGTTCATTAAGTCAGTTTCTATAACTTTGCTTTGAAAGTTCTAGCAAGGTGGCTGAGTTACAAGGAGACCAGGGTGGGAGTAGAGCAGTGGACTGGACCCTGACTATTCCATATGGCAGGACTGCTGCAAGAGAGGGGGATCAATTGGAGAAGGAACCATGGCAACACTAGTGATGTCGGGACCTCATGTGAGGGGACACCTGGCATGAGTTGTGCTCATTCCAACCAGATTTGATAAAACCCCTTTCTCTTAATTAGCTGCAATAATTCTTTTTGAAGCAAAGTCTTCAGAAGAGGGACAGACAACCTCTACTTAGTATATTTAGCATTTTCATCTCTAAGTATGTTCCCAAGCATGGGAATGTCTTGTTTCCACCTTTACTCTGGCTCAGAGATGCGGGGGAAAAAAGCATCCATCTCAAGCTTTTGAGCAGTCAAGTAGAATGACAAGAATCATGTTTTTCCTCCAGGGTTTCTTGTGACATCGGCAGCTCTGTATCAGTCATGACCACTGCCTTTCTTTAGTTTAAGCTCTATTTAAGTGTCCATGGATAGCCCTTCCCCCATCCTCTGCCCCTTATTACTCCTCCCCTCCCTTCCACCCTTGTGCATGTTAAATATTGCATGTGCTTTTAAAGCAACAGCTATCCAGGAAGCCCTCTGATTCAGTGGCACCATCCCCTCCTCCACTCCCATCGCCACTATCTCCAAAGTGGCCCCAATGTACCACACTTTCTGGTAGTCATTCTTGTGAAATCCCTTCCCCTTGGATCTAGCCTGGCCCTATGACTTGCTCTTGACCAATGGTCTGTGGTGGGAATGACTCTGTTATTTCAGAGGCTATTTAGAAGAACTTTGCAGCATCAACTGGGGATGCAATGTTAGTTCTGAAGGAAGGCAGCTGCTACGTAAGAAGTCTGACTACCTTGAGATCTCCATGTTGTGAGGAAGTGCAAGCTAACCACGTGGAGAGACTATGTGGAAAGAGACGCCAAACCAGCCTCCAGCTGTTTCAGTCAACCCAGTGGAGGAGCCAGACATGTGAGAAAAGAATGCATCATGGATATCCCACCCAGTCAGGCATTCAGATGATACTAGTCTCAGCTGCCATCTGATAGCAACCATGAAACCCTAAAAGAGAGCAATCACCTAAGCCCAGCCAACCCACATAATCATGAGAGATAATAACTCTTTATTTAAACCACTAAGCTTTGTAGTGCTTTGTTAGGCAGCAATAATTGGAACACCCACCATCACAGGACAGGATGGCCATGAAGAGCAGGACAATTTCCAGATCTAACTTTCGTCAGTCTCCTTGGCTTAAGTGTGAGAGTATTACTTTCTTCTTTTCATATGAAATGTAGTTCTATTGATGGCCATGAGGACTAAGTCATTCCATTTAGAGTCATGATTGTTGGAGCATTCTGGAAACATCCACATTGTAGAAACCACCCTCCACTCCCCTCCCCCATTCCTCCTCTGGTCATGTATTAGTGTACTTCCTGGACATCACATCACCTGCTAAATGTGCCCAGTTCACTGGCTGGGAAGATGCTTTTGAAGCAACACACATCCAGGGCAGATCTCCTTGAAGACAAAGGCAGCAAGAGGAGGGGGCTGAGCCTCTGGGCCAGGTGGGTGGGGGAGACATTGGTCTCTCCCCATCTCTTGGAACCAGCTTTCCCCAAGGTGTCTTCCTAAGGTCTAACCCGGGTGTATCCCTTTCCACTGCCTTTTCCATTTTTTCCAAGGTTCTTTAAATTTCCTTCTCTATCCTGGGAAAGATGTTGGAGAATCCCCTTCCCCCCAAGTCCAATGAGACAAGGTTGGAATTTTTCAAAAGGAACATTTACTAGGAAACTAAAGGGAAATCAAAGAGAATACAAGAGAACAGAGGCAGAGTTGCAGATGGGCTCAGGGAGTTTAAATTTATAACCAGCTTCTGGCTGTGGCTGGACTGGCTACCCCAAGCTTTCCAGCCATAAAGCCACTTGCCTGCCATGTGGGCAGGCTGCTGCCTACTGGCCCCTATAAAGCCACCTTCAAGCCTGTAGCATACTCATTAGTACCCCGGGGCTGCTAGCTCTCTGAGTAGAAGATCTTGCAGGGGAACAATAGGCATAGCTACCCCCGCATCCCCCACCCAGGCTCCCAGCGCTGAGGACATGTCAAAGTTTATTGGGATGGCTGCCTGATATCTATTGGGGCCAGTCTGCTTTCTCTGGGACCATTCTTCTGGGCTTATCTGCCTAGCTCTAGAGAGAATATTTCTGCTGACTATCCTGCTGGCACTAGTCCTTCATGCTTTGGTTCTAAAGACTGGTATGTTGGAAGATGTCTGAATGAGAAGGAACAGGCAGAAGGGAACATTGGGCAAAGAAGTTTGAATTCTTCTCATGTCATCAGATACAGGCAGAACCTTGGGTTCCCTTTAGATCCTGGAGGTTGAAAGCCAATCAGAGATGGAAATAGATTAGGCAGGCTGGGGAACACGTGAAGCTGAAGTGTAGTAACACTGCCTCACACAACCAAAGGCCTCCATTCTTTTTAGATCTGACATCAGGGTAGTTCCTTCTATCAGGCAGCTGTGGAAACAAGAACTTTCTGAAGACATGCAATGATCCTGCTTCTACCCAGTTAGTCCCACACTGAACTGTTACTTCAAATGAAGAGTCTGCTGCAAAGGGATTGTATGAAAAGGGAAATGTTATCTTGGAGAAGTGGTGCAAATGTGTAGATGGGGTACCTTGCACTCATAATGGGAGAGAGAGGAACACTAGGTAACAGCCTCCCCTGGGAGGGTTATGCTGAGGCCTTTGGTTTCACTTGTATGGAGGCAGAAGCAGTGAGGATGAGGAGCACAGCTGGTAGTAGGCTGGCTGATGTGGTCACAAAGGAAACTGAGTAATGAATGAGATATCCAAGGAGAGCCCTTGACCTTCACTCTTGTAGGTATTTCCGTTCCCCAAGCGCTGTGAAAGTGATATATGTGTCTAGAAGTGAAAAGGAAACCTGTTTGTGGCTGCCCAAGGCTGTGCCTCTGGGCTGTTGCATATGGAAATACCCCAGAAGGCACTCAGGCCAAGAGGGCCCAAAAGTTGTGCCTTCCATCGGGGACAGCTGTGTTATCTCTCCATGAACTCAGCTCACACAATGGTACATCTATTGCTGAGGCTGTTCCCTCAGTGGACAAATGTGCCTGGGGAAGGGTATTCCAGATGCTTACGCCAGTGAGATGAATGCCTCTCTAACACGGATGACAAGTAACTTTCATTCTAATGCCAACCCCTGTTGTAAGGAAGTGGCTGCTGGCTATCTAGAAAACAGTGTTGGAGATTCTGACTCCTCAGAATCTGGGTTTAGCAGGAGAGAGGGCCATGATCAACTGGTACTCACAGCCATGTGCATGGGAGGGAGCAGTGAATTTGCTGTGAACTAACTCTCCTTGCACTAGAGTTTCTCCAGGGGAATGGCATGCCTATCCTATTACTCTCCTGGGGCTATTCCTTGCAAAGCTGGAGCACTTCTTGGGTGAAATTATTTTCTGGTGACAGTTATTAGCTCAAAGGTAGTCCAGTGTGAATTAGATCTGCTGCCTATTTAGCACCTGGATATATTTTAAAATATTCTGTCCTTCCAGGGCATTCAAGCAAATATCACCTACGAGTGATGCTGCCAGGGCAGGTGCTATGACTCCATCACTAAGGGCTTTGTTGATCACTAAGAGTCCTGGTAGTCCTGGTTACTTTTAGTTGTCTCGCTATATTAGTTGGTTTCTTCCATAGTCTGATCTTGGTTCTCAGCAATGAGATGTGCTTCCCCTACAGCATACCACCTTAGGCCACCTGAAGATGGCTGGACTGTTCATGTCCACCAAACCCAATCTGGAAAGATGGCCAGTTATTGCTGTGGGTACAGCTGAGCATTTGGTCACTGGAGTCGTCCGGATGTTGTTGGATGGGAAAAGTTCCTTAAGATCTTTGTAAGATGGTTGTCCTACTGTGTCCTTGGCACAAGCAGTCCTCTTACTCATAGTCATCGTTTCTGTAGGAAGAAGAAATAAAAAGAATGTTTTGGTTTTCATCCATATATTTTTAATGTGTATCAAACAAGTGCCAGGTGCTGTGATAGATGCTGGAGATACAGATACCGTGAGTAAGACACACCCTCTGCTTTCAAAGGGCTCACAGAGGGAGAAATTACAATGTCAGAAGCTGAATAATAAGGTTGCAAAGAGGAGGGAAGGATGAACTTTGAGGGGACTGAGGAGCTCTACAAGAGGACTCTGAAAGGTAAGTCTTGAGCTGGGCCATTTAGGCTGAAGGGGAGTCCATCACGAGAGGAGGTAAGGCCTTTTAGGCAGAGGAAAGAGCCTGTGTGAAGGCACACAGGCAGGAAAGGGCACATGGTGTGTTGGAGGAGTTGTCAGAACTTGGTGTGAGGAGTGGAGCAGGAGGAAGTAAGGCTGAAGAGATGAGAGAGGTTCTGCATGGTGCCACATCAATTCCTTGTTTCCCAGCTGTGAAGGATGGGCTTTTTCAACAGAGCCCCAGACTTAGGGTAGCAATATCTCTTGTGTTTCAGACTCAGCCCAGCATTCAGCTTAATTTAAACACAGGGCATCTCCCAGTATAGATTAAGGGTATTAATGCTGCAATCACAGAGAGAAAGAGAGCTAGAGTCACTTCCATGGACAGAACAATAATAAAAAATATGCTCATACACTATGGGAGAGCCACAAACATTCTTGGACTGGACTATATGGACTGCGTTTCAAAGATCAAATGTTCACGCATGAGGCTGTAACTTAGAGAAAGTAATAAAAGCCAGAGTGTATACACTGTAGAGGGAAAGCTGTGTCCGACTATGACCTTTGGCTTTGAAGCATGTACCTGGGTGTGGGCACACCCACACCCCTGGGAAAGGGAGTTCCTTTCTGAGTCGAGGAGGAAAATGTGAATGGATATTTGCCTTATATTGTAATTCAAGCACGACTTTCCCAGACCAGCTGATATCAGCCCTGGAGCATCTTCCGAATGGCTCTACTTCCCAACCAACCACCCAGGTCAGGCCCTGGTTCCCAGGGTCCCTTCTCTCAGCTGTGAGACCCACTCCCGCTGGCCTAGTTTGCCAGTCCCTGAGTCCTTCCTTATCACAGAAGGCGAATTGTCAACAGGCTCAGCCCCACCAATGAATGTGGTCTGGAATTAGTTGTCTTGTTATTAGCCAAGGAGACCACGTACCACATCCCTTCAGTTTTGAATACCTATTGTGTTCCAGGAACTAGGATATGAACTCTACAAATCCTTAAAAGAACCCTAGGAGGTTCTCTACTGGAGGATACAGAGATGTAGAGAGATTAACTTGTCCCAAGCCACACTTGTTAAGTGTCAGAGTTAGGATTTGAACCCAAGACTTCTAACTTCAAAGTCTAAGCTTTAGCAATTACATCGTTCCTAAACTCACTCTGTAAGCCCACTTTATACATCTGAGATTCTGCCTGGTTTTCTACACTGTAAATCTAGCCAGATGATGTAACTTTAAGAAACCCTAGCCCAAGCTAGTAGCATGCAACAGGTGCCATATCCCACTTATGGCTTCCTATCTTCTTATTCTATTTCTCTGGATGCCTATGGTTAGTGACCTGCATGTGTCTCTCATTTGCCCCCTCAGTTTATGCACAACCTCATTCTTCCCTGTTCTGACCTTTGTTTCACCTCTCCATTTGAGCAGTCCCTTCAGCCTGCGTTGGGTAGAGCTTTCCCAAAGTGCCGGCCGTAGGGACCACCTCTATCCCTGGTTTGTTACAGCCTTATCTGAAGTCTCCTCAAAGGGCTGGGCTATGACCTCAACCAATATTTCACCAGTCCCCCTACCCAGGGATACCGCTAGCAGAGGCCATGCTGCCAATGGCCAAGTCATAGCGCAGCTTCAACCTGACCTCCATAGCTGGGCTTTGCTCACTTGGTGAGTTTCCATTGTGTATGCGGTTAGTTGGAATTAAGCTCAGCCCGTGGCAATACTGCGGAGTGGTCTACTGGTTCTCTCTTCTTTAGTTGGCTTTGTTTTTGGGTCCTGATCCTGCCTGGTCCAGGATCCTTTGTTTTCCTGCAAAGCACAGGGGACACTAAGGCCCCAGAGTTCTTTTGGTCTGCGAGCCTATAAGATGATGGGATAAAGGAGTTTCAGTATGTCTGGAGGAGTGGTGAGGTCATCTCTACTACTGGTCTCGCAAGAAAAGCTTCTTGGAAACAAACTTCTCCTAGGGAAAGTCACGTATGCAGTCAGATGTGAAAAAAAGTAGTTTAATTGTTCCAAGAGAAGGCAATTTTAAGTATGGCATGGGTGAATTGTGCTGTGGTCCAACCCTTTTTGTCTGTCTTTTACGGGGGAAAAACTCAACTGAACCAACAAAACAAAATAAGCAAATTACAACACCTTTCCAAACTCTTATAATTTAACGAGCTGTTTCTCAGCCAAGATTTCCATAAAATGAGATATAAAGAAAAATTTTTCTATAGTTCAGAAGAGCACTGACCCAGTAGGATTTTGGTGAGGGGATGGGGTGGTGGAGACTGTGGCATCAACACTGGAGATAGCAAAGGTGACGCAAGCACTGTGGCCACAGGCTGGCCTAGCTGGTTCCAGGGCTGGCGCCAGGCCCACTTCAATGGGCAGAAGCCGCAGTATGCCTGTTATCAGATCCAGTGGCCTCCCAGGCAACATCACAGGTTTGGAAAGTATCAGGAACTTCAGTGGCATCAACAGGAAGTAGTGGTTACAGTCTTATCTAACCAGAGGGGATTCTAAGTGAATTCAATTGTCCTGAGACATATAGATGTGATTTGAATTAAATTGAATTGAAACCAAAGATGAGAACTGTCCCAATGAAAACTGTAATGTGAAGTGACATTTTGATAACAAAAATGACAGCTGATATGAGACAGGCCATTGAAACTGACCCCAAATTAAGAACATGAAAAGACTGAGTGGATCATTAGATAATATCTCCCTCTGAATTTGAAAATGGGTTTTGATTACAGGAAGTATCTAAGGGCTTTGAACTAAGAAGCTTGTCAAAAATTGAAGTGACTCATTACTTGATTCAATCTTCTATGTGCTTAATATTGTTAAACTTGCATTTAAAATTTTATTTAAAAAGCATAAAAATCTTACCATTTTGTTGACTATTACTTAGCTATTTAGCACAGCTTGGCAAATATATGAAGAAACATCATGCCCTGCCTGCTTAGAATCTGATTAGCTTCTCCCTTTCCCCAAAGCAGGCATTCTTTATTCTCCACTCCCTCTCTCCACCCCTTTAAGAATCAGTATGCTAAAGAAATAAAGTGTGAATTTAACTAGACTTCCGGTCAGGGGATTGGGGCAACAGTTGGAAAATGAGTGTCCATTTGTCTAATAACTCCTATTTATTGAGCACTCCAGCACCCTGAGAGCTTTGCACACCTTATCTCATTCAATACTTCCCTGACCCTCTGTGACAGATATTACAACTACATTTTTACAGAGGTAACTGAGTCTGAGAAAAGCCAAATAACAAAGGGAGTAAATGTCAAAGCCAGAATCTGCGACCATACCTTTATGGATCCACATGTATGCTCTTAGGTACTACGCCCAGGGTGGCAAATTGTTGCAGCTTGGATGCCAGCTCCATTACTGTGCCTTTCTAAAAAGGATTCTCAGTTCAGAAAAGAATTCTGAACAGTCCAGACCTGGTAGGAAAGTGTGTTAAGATCCATTGTCAAGTCAACCTTGAGGGGGAGAGGTGGTGAATGGCAGCGGATGTGACACGTGAACTGTTACTGAGAGAGGTGCATCAGAAACAAGCAAGAAGCAAGGGCTATGCGTGAGGTGCCATTCAAAAGGAAGAAGAGTGCTGTCAGAGGTTTTCAGGGGAAGGAGCAAGTTAGGGAATTACTGCAAAGCAAAACGTACCCTACCTGATGAAGTTAGGTGGAGGTTATTTGGAGTTTCTTACTCCAAGTTAACAATTCATTGTATTTATTTATTAATTCATTCAACAAACATTTATAGAGCACCAGGCAAATGTGCTGATCACCAGAAACACAAAGATGACCAATGCACACCCTGCTCTTGAAGAGCTCGCGGTTAAATGACTAGAGAATCAAGGATGATGAAAAAGAAAAGAGAGTAAATGAAGTCTTCTCAGGACGCTTGAGCATAACTGCTGTGCGTGTGTGCATGTATGTGTGTGTGTGCACGGAGAATTACATCTACCCAAATCAGGGAGGTAAAAGGAAAAAAGTTATGATAAAAAAATTGGGTAAGGGTGAAGGTTGAAAGGTTCCTAGGATATATGTGATTCACTGGATGGTGAAATGAAATTCCATTTAAAAAGTCTGGGGTTGTCCCCCACTGACAGTATGGCTAGCAGAAGGCAGCCATGAGAAGGGACTTGTCATGTTCATTCATAGCTCTGGTGAAATTCCCTTGGGAGGCAACTCATGCCCTTTGCCATGTCCGTGCACAGTTATCCCCCTACTGCAATTTGGAAGTCAGATCGCAGACGAGCCATCTGTAATCTCAGTTGCTACTGAGGACTTGAACTGATATTCAGTTCCTGTTATTTGGAAAAGTAGCCGAATTATAAATGATGAAGTAATGATACATTTGTGTAAGTTATATTTATTTGAGTGCAATAACACATTTTGTTATCACAATTCTGCTTTGTTTATGTTTTTAAGGTAAATGACTAACAATATGACATAGTAGAAAATTACTAAATTTATGATTTTAATGGGTATATTTAGGAGAACTTAACTAGCTAAATTTACAGTCAATATTTAAATGCTTAGGAAAATCCAATATTCTAAATTTATAAATTTGATTCTTAAGATGTTGAAATGCTTAAGGTAAACTAATCTAAATGTGTAAGATTTTATTTATCAGCATTATAAGAGTTAACAGTGCTTGAGAACAATTTTGTTTAACACTGACCATGATAGATGTTTGAAGAGTTTGATATAATCACATTTTAAATTTGTGACTTTAGTTTGAAATGTTTAAGGGAATTTAGTCACTCGATTGCTTAAACAGTGTCTAAATATTAGGAAAATTTTATTTGCTAGATTTATAAGGTTTTTTTCCTGAATTTGAAATGTTTAAGAGAATTTGATTAAGTGTGAAATTGGTGTTTAGAAACTTAGGGAAATTTAATCTGTCAAATTAATGAGTTAATTGAGAATTGAGCAAAGAACAAGCGAAAATGAGTGTTTTAATTTCAAAACAAAATGATTAGATTCATAAATCATTATAATAGTTAAGGGTATACAGCCTTTAGTATCTATTGTTCTAAGAATATTACAGATAGTAATTCATTTACTCCTCACCACAATTCTCTGAGGTGGGTTCTATTATTATCCCATTTGACAGATGAGGAAATCGAGATACAGAGTGGTTAAATGACTGCTTTACCAAGTCCCGTGGACTGAACTGCGCACCCTCCCAAGTTCATATGTTGAAGCTCTAACCTTCAGTGTGATGGTTTTGCAGATGGGGCCTTTTGGGGCTGATTAGGGTTAGATGAGACAATGAGAGTGAGGTCCTTATAAGAAGAGACACCAGAGAGTGCTTTCTTTCTCTCTCTCTCTCTCTCTCTCTCCATCCACCACGTGAGGACACGGTGAGAAAGCAACCATCTGCAAACCAGGAAGACAGTCCTCACCAGAACCCAACTATGCCAGTGCCCTGATCTCTGACTTCCAGCCTCCAGAACTGTGAGAAAGTAAATTTCCATTGTTGAAGCCACCCAGTCTATGGTATTTTGTTGTTATGGCAGTGTGAGACGACTACAACACCAAGTGTATTAGTTTTCTAGGGCTGAGAGCTCTAGGTAAGAATCCTTCCTTGCCTATTCCTAGCTCCTGGCGGTTGCAAGCAATCCTTGGCTTTCCTTGGCTTATAGCTGCATCACTCCAATTCCTGCCTCTGTCGTCACACTGCATCTCCCTGTGTGTCTCTCTGTGTCTTTACATCGTCTTCTTATAAAGACACTAGTCGTTGGATTTAGGGTCCATCCTAATCCAGTATGACCTCATTTTAACTTAACTAAATATATCTTCAGACTCTATTTCCAAACAGGGTCACATTCTGAGGTTCTGGGTAGATAGAAATTTGGGGAGACATTATTTAAGCTAGTATCCCATGTCACCAACATCCAGCACATTGATAAACCCAATGTCAGTTGTCAGTCCTCATCTTATTTGACCCACTGACAGATCTGATCATTCCCTTCTCCCAGTAATAATTTCTTCTCTCTTGTCTTTGGACATCTCTTGGTTTTCTTACCACTTCAGTGATGTTCTCCTTCTCAGTCTCTGTTTCTCTTCTTTCCCTGCCTTTCAGTATCGGAATGCCTGATTCTTAGTCCTTGGACTTCTTCTCCATTTATGTCTCAACCATCTTTATCACTACAGCTTGACCTGTCTCTGGAACTCTAGATCCCTGTATCTACCTGCCACTTGATGTCTCCCTGTAGAATATCAATAGATGCTTCACATTTAGTAGGTCTAACTCCTGACTGCCCCACACCGGTGCTCCACCTGCAGTCTTCTTTGGCTCACTTCATGGCAACTCCATCTTTTCAGTTTCTCATACCCAGAACATTGGAATCATCCTTCACTTCTCTCTGTCATACCCTACATCAGGAAATCCTATCACATCTCCTTCCAAAATATATTCAGAATGTAACCACTTCTCTCCACTACCCCAGCCAGCTTCTACACTGGTCCAAGCCTCTATTGTTTCCATCTGGATAATACCAGTAGACTCCTATAGGATCTCTCCACTTTTCCTCTGCCCCCATAGAGTCTATTCTCAACACAGAACCAGAGGGATCAGTTATAAGCTCAGATCATGTTACATCTCTTCAAAGTCCTGCAATGGCTTCCTGTTCATCTCAGAATACAAATCAAAGTCCTTATGAAGATCTAGTAGGTTCTATGTAACCTGAGCCCTGGCCACCTATTACCTTTCCGATCTCACCTCCTATTACTCTCCCTCTCACTCACTCTACATCCCCCAAATTGATCTCACTGTTCCTTGTTCAAACTTCCTTAAGGTCTTGTATTGGCTGTTCCCTCAGGCTGTATATCTACATGGCTTGCTCTCTCATCTCCTCCCACTGTTTGCTCAAATGTTTCAATTTTCCTTGAGGCCTATCAGTACCTCTATTAAAATTAACCCCCCTTTAGGGCACATGTGACTGGTGATGGATGGCAACTAGACTTTTGGTGGTGAACATGATGTAGGCTATACAGAAGTCAAAATATAATGATGTACACCTGAAAAGTCACGACATAAACCAAAAAAATTAACCCTCCTTTAAAAAAAACAACCAACCAATCAACAAAAGAAACCACTAGTACATTTCTGATCCCCCTTACTTGCTCTATTGTAGTTTTCATAGTACCTATTACTTTCAATATTACATAATATTCTCATTTATAATGGTTATTTTCTGTTTCTCTCCCTAGAACATAAGCTCGACTAGGGCAATAAGTTTTGTCTATTTTTTTCTCACAGATGTATACACACGTAGGTAGTCAATATTTGTTGGCAAATAAATAAATGACTCAATCCCCCATTTCCCTCTGCAAAGTGATTGTTTCAAAGGAAATGTGATTGATCATTACTTGAACAGAAAGCCATAATACAATAAATGGTGCAGCTAATGCAAAGAGGCATCTTGAGAGATAAGCAGCCAGCATGATTCCAAGCAGGAAGGAATTCTGAGCTTTTAGGAAGAAATGGTCAACGGTATCCAACCCTCTTTTTGTTGTTGTTGTTTTTGGATTATCTTTTTTTTTTCCTGCTTTTTCTCCCCCAATCCCTCTCAGTACACAGTTGCATATTCTAGTTGTGGGTCCTTCCAGTTGTGGCATGTGGGACGCCCCCTCAACATGGCCTGATGAGAGGTGCCATGTCTGCGCCCAGGATTCGAATCAGTGAAACCCCGGGCCGATGAAGCGGAGTGTGAGAAATTAGCCACTTGGCCACGGGGCCAGCTCCTCCAACCTGCTTTTAAACTAAGACCATTCTCTGGCAGAGACATTTATGAGAAGTGTCTGAGCTTTTGTGCTGCCACAAATCTCACCTGAGGCAATGACTGGGTGCTTGATTGTATCATCCTAACTCTTATGGGCATTGCCTGGCACTTGGAGAACTGGGTGCTGGAAGGACGGTAGGGTTTATTTACTCTTCAATAAAACGGAGCTTCTTTGGCTCTGAGAGCTACCACTGGGCTACTATTATACATTAACAGAACCACTATACCTGTAGATTTGAAAAAATGACATGCAGGATCCATCTAACAAATCAGTATTCATTTAACAAGTTGTAAGATAGAAGAAATTGGAATTCTATCCAATAAGAATTTATTCAATGCTGACTTTGTGCCAGGCATTTTGCCAACTACTGGTTATACAATGATGAATATGCTCGGTCTCTAACATCAAGAAGCAGTTGGATGTGCTGTGGATGACACGTACACAGATAATATCAAGTGGCACCAAATGCTATGTTAGGGGTAGGCACAGATAAGAGACATTTAAGTCATAGTGAGAGGATCTTCAGAATGCTTCCTGAAGAAGAGGACATTAAATCAGATGCTTAAAAGATGAGCTGGATCTAGCCAGGCAAAAAGGAGTAGAAAGAACAGCACAAAAATAAGCTAAAGCAGTGGCAAGGGCGTGAGGTGAATAAGAGCACAGTGTGGACCCCCAGTAATTGGGCATGGCCTCAGCATAATGTGCAAGGAGGAGATGGAGGTGGGTCCTAGAGAACCTTGAGTGCCAAGACAAGGAACCTGATCTTGGTCTTCTTCTGGACAAAGGGCAGTTACTGAAAGATTTTAAACAGGGGAGGAACATGGTCAGACTTGTGTTTTAGGACTTGGACCCTGGAAGCAATGCAGACACTGGACTGGAGAGCACACAGGAACAGAGAAAGCAGAGCTGAGTGCCCATGTTGGAGCAGTGGAAGCACCCTCTTGCTGTGAGAGCCTCCATTCATCCAGTCCCTATAGAAGCGTTGGTCAGTGAAGATAGAAAGGAGATGGTTGGCTTCAGCTCCTGAGAGATCTATTTGTCTGGTCCCCAAACATGACCAGAGTGGTTTAAATTCAGCATTTCATAGAAAGTGACAAATGGAGCTCTGAAAAAGAACAAAGAGCTACAAATATAAATACCAAGGAGATCCTGAATGAATAGTCGTATACCACCTCCCAACCCCCAGCTGACCATAAACATTAGTGCATAATAAAATGGATGCTAGATCTGTTCACTCGGGAACTTGACTTCAGGATATCACCATTGCCACTTATGGATTGTGGGCATTTTCTGGTTAAAGGGTAAGACCTCAGTGTCCTCTCACTCTTATTTGCCTGAAGTGAGGGAGACATTGGAGAGAAGTGTGCCCTGCCTACTCATGTGTACGTACCTTGCATCTCTCCTCTGGGTGTTTCTACCCACTGTGTGCTGACGGTATCTATGTTAATTCTCCCTTGGGCACTCTCACACTGACAAGTCCCCTCCTGCCTGTTGACCAGAACATACTGGAAACTTCTCTGCAGACCACAGAGGAAAAGCTCAATCATCTTCTGTAGCAAAGGTCACAATGAGCCCGAATCAGCTAAATACATCAATTGAGTGAATAATGAAAGACCCTACATTTCACCATGGGGAGGAAGCACAATCTCAGACCTCAAGCGGTTCACAGTCAGGAGAGAAGACAGATGTATCTGATTAATGACAAAGCAAAAGGCAGAGGTGAGAAGCGGTCAATGTGAATCGCAATCAGAGCACTTCTTGCTGAGAGGGGTGTAGTTCATTGGAGACTTCATGGAGCACGTGGCACTTCAATTGAACCCTGCGGACTATGTAGGATTCATATGGTGAGACTGTGGAGGAAAGGTGCTCTAGACTGAGGAGTATCAGGAAAAAAGGTACAAAAAAGAAAACTAATTTAGGGAATATAAATAGGTATGGCCAGGCAGTGGAAGCTTTGGAAGGAGGGAGACCTGGTCAAATCTGGGTTCTCCTTCCTAAGAAGAGTGGCATAGAATGAGAAGCAAACAACTGAGGAGCT
Source organism: Equus quagga (assembly GCF_021613505.1). Taxonomy (NCBI): domain Eukaryota; kingdom Metazoa; phylum Chordata; class Mammalia; order Perissodactyla; family Equidae; genus Equus; species Equus quagga. Next base: position 21,501,502 of record NC_060280.1, read on the forward strand.
GTCGAAATCACTTCCACAGACCACCTGAGGCACTGGGCGACCTCCTTGTTGGGCACCTGTCCCACCTGATTGGGCGATGATACTTGCTCTGGCAGATATGACCCAGCAGATGGTCATTCACATCCAGAATTTACATAGGTCAAAGGGGCAGCTGTGGAATTGGTAGCCTACTGTGATCCCATGAGGGATAAAATACCCGACCCCATGACACCTTAGGGAGAGGTCTTCACCCACCTCCCCAGGCCCTGCATGTCTCCTCTCCTTCTCCAGGTGTCTCATGGATGTGTTTTTCTTCAACTTGGGAAGAGTTCTCAGAATCAGCTTAAACATCGAGATGTAGTTGTACAGAATAAACACATCTAGTAGACTGAACAGAACTTCATCTTGAAAAATTAATTAAACACGTAGTAATTTTAAAAAATGTATTGTCTTGCAGCTTACTTTTCTCAGAGAGAGATCCTTAAATGTGTTTGTTGTTTGAAAACAGATTATGAGATAAGAAACTTTCTTTGCCCTAAAGCTTTAGACGTTCATATTGATATAAGTTATTAATAATGTCAACATTTTGGGTACTATTCCTACCATTAGCTTTTCATCTCAAAGATCCTCACAAAGTCAAAAAAACAAAAAACCTGTCAGCACAATTAATTTTCTCTAATGTGAGTACCTGTTCTCTTCTAAAAAACAGTAGGCCATGAAATGTACCTCTCCAGAATGCTATTAACATTGGGCCTTTGTGCGAATTAGACACAGGAACCCCTCCAGGCTCACTCACCACTTGGCGAGTGAAGAGAGGACTGACTTCAGCTTCCTGCCTCTCCCCGGCCTGGTGAAGGATCCACCAGTAGGACAGTTTGCATGGCCCTGGGGAAGAAGCTCTTTGGTGGGCTATTAGGGGGCTCACATTATCCAAGGTAAAGCCCAGATCCTATCTTAGTCCAAGAGGCTGAGACCATGAGAGGCTGTATTATCCTACATAATGATGCGAAGTGTCTTCCTTGCAGGCAGTTTCCTACTGGCAGGGACAATTACTATATTAGGTGGATGTTTCTTTCCCTGGTTATAGAATTTTCAGTTTCACATGATCTGTTTTGTCTTGTAATCACTCATGTCATCCTCAAGCTCGGGAAAGTTTCATTAATGCTGCAGCCTGGCACTAGCTGTGCTTTGGGGAATTGAAGAGGGGGTTGTGTCCACGATTGGGGTAAGCAGTGCAGGGAGAGACTGGCAGCTGGAGAAGCAGTTCTGAGACATCTAGAGATGACCAGCAGAGAAACCTGGAGCGCAGCTGGGAGGAGAAGGGGGAAGCAACAAAGGAGATTTGTGAGATGTAGACAAACATTCTTCAGGGAATCGTGGAGCTGTGTGGGGAGAGGAAATCAACTCAGGGCAGACACAAAGGGTAGAGGCTCAGATCAAGAAGAACCTGAGGGCCTTGGACTCTTATCAAGGGGCTGGAAATAAGGGGACAAGGAAGAAAAGTGACTGAGGGTGCAGCAAGGACTGGGAAAGGGAGGCTAATCTTGGATGAATTTTAGGGGTTGCTGTGTTACCAGTGGGGTAGCTGAGCTCTGCCTCTGCTGGAAGCACATGGCCCGTCAGACAAGATGAGTCCACAGAGGGGTCAGGTTGAGGAGACTGCACTCAGCTTCTCTCCCCTGGTGCTCCTGATGAGGGGGGCGGAGACCAGAAACACAGGGGCAGCTGCCCTCCTTGCCCTGACCCGACTCCCCAGGACTCTTGCGTCCCAAGCACACTCGCCTCCTCTCTGCTCTTCCCAGGTCTGTCTGCTTCTCGTTGCAGGTCTCTGTTAAGTGTCACCTCTCCAATCACCCAACAAAAATTAGCTCCATTCACTCCTATCACATCTCTTTGTTATATTTTCATCCTCAACTTATCATGACCTATTTTCTGTTTATTAGTTTGTGATTTGTCTCCTGCCACCAGAACGCAAGCTCCATGGTGGCAGTAATCTTGCCTACGTTGCTCAACACTGCATTCCCAGTGTCTGGAAGAGCACATGGCACATGGCAGGTTCTCAATGAACATCATCTGAATAAATACGTGAGTGTAGAGATCAGGACAACTGAAGACTCTTGTGGGAACTGATGATAAATATGCTAATGGCCAGCCCTTGGGGGTTAGAGCAACACAGTTTGGAGTGTCTTCCCAGCTTACATTGACAACAATGCCCACTCAATCCCGTCATCTGCAGTGCTCCCACCCACAGCAATGAGTCCCTGGAAGTCATGCTTATAAGACACAGCTCTCTCTTTATCCCTTCCCCACCACACACCCCACTGCCTCAGCCGTCCGAACCCAGGGTGGGCTCCTGAGGCTCCTGGAGTGAGGGTGTCATTATGTCTACCCAAACCACATGAACAGAGAGGGAGGAGGGGTGGATCCTCAAGGAAAATGGGGTTCTTTTCTCAGAAGATGAGAGAAGAAATGCTGCATGAGCAAAATCCTAAGGTTTCACTTCTGAGATTTTCACGCTAAGATCACCAGGGAAAATCATGTTCCAATTAGAAGGAATCACATCTCTGCCTCTACAAAGTTTAGTCTTATCAAAGTACAACATTTAAAAACCCACAGAGGGGCCGGCCCCCTGGCAGAGGGGTTGAGTTCGCACGCACTGCTTCGGCGGCCCAGGGTTTCGCCAGTTCGAATCCTGGGTGCGGACATGGCACCGCTCATCAAGCCAGACTGAGGCGGCATCACACATGCCACAACTAGAAGGACCCACAACTAAAAATACACAACTACGTACTGGGGGGCTTTGGGAGAAAAAGGAAAAATAAAAAAAAATCTTTAAAAACCCACAGAATATAACATGACTACTATGATAGAAAAGACTATTCCATCAGCTTTTAGGATTTAAAAAAAAAGAGCTGTCAGTGAATCAGTTTTAGCGCATATTGTTCACTGCCTGTCCTACTGGTTTTGAAAATTATGGTTATATAAAAGCAGATGATTAGGTTGGAGAAGAAACAGCAGAAGCAAAACAACTGAAAGTAAATTAGCAAAAAACTCACATGACAACTCATTTGGGAATGTGAGGTCATAAGGGATGGTGAATTAGTGCCAGCAGAATGAAAACAAAAGAATTTTCTGGAAAATTATTAGTCATTGTTTAGTTTTACAGTCTTAATCGAGCTGAAAAATAACAGCGCAGAAGGGAAAAACCTTTTAGAACCAGCACAGCTACGTGATCCATAAACTGACCGACCATGCGAGAAACTGGTTGTGTCTGACTGATACAGCTGCATCTTCTTCCAAGCTGTCTGGCCAGCAGAGAAGCAGGTTTGAGAGATTTGCTGAGATGTGTAGACATGGGCAAATTCTTTTCTTGGAAGTGGGGGGAGAAAAGGAAGAGTACAGCTGGAACAGCTACAGGCTGCCTGATTCAACTTGATGATGAAGAAAGAGAGCCTTTCCTAAGGGAGTGGAGAGAGGTCCACACCTGGACAGAGTCCCAATAGTCTTGGTATCTAAGCCCAAGAAGCACTGGGGTAGAACTGTGATTTTAAAAGCACTGTATAGAATCAGAAAGATCTCAGCTTAAATCTGTGTTAGTCAGCATTTGCTGTAATAACAAACAACCCCAAACCTTAGTTGCTTACAGCAATAAACACTTATTTCTTGCTCGTGGGTTTGGGGGTCAGCTGCAGCTCTGCTGGGCTCAGCTGGACTTGACTCCAGACAGGCAGAGGTCTGCTTCTGTGTCTTCTTTCCAGGACCCAGGTAATTCCCATGACAGATGCCAAAGGCTCAAGGGGGTGAATAAAAATACATGATGCTTCTTAAAGCCCTTGCTTGGAACTGTCCCCCCACCCATATGGGTCAAAGCAAGTCACAGGGCCAAGTCCAAAGTCACTGGGGTGTACGGCTCGCACAAGAGCATGGAAGGAGCATATAGCAATGGATAAATGATGCAATCTACCTCAACATGCTAGCTCTGCCACTTATTTGTCTCGTGATGTTGCATCAGTTAGTCAGGCCTCAGTTTCTTCGATCTGGGGAGATAATACCATTTCCCTCACAGAGTGAGGGTTAAATTAGATGATGCATGTGCAGTGCTCAGCACAGTGCCCTGGAGAGAGTAGGTGTTCAACAGAGGAATGCTAACATTGTATTATTACTATTATTATTTTTTTCCTTTTCTCCCCAAAGCCCCCCAGTACATAGTTGTATATTCTTCCTTGTGGGTCCTTCTAGTTGTGGCATGTGGGATGCTGCCTCAGCATGGTTTGATGAGCAGTGCCATGTCCGCGCCCAGGATTCGAACCAATGAAACACTGGGCCGCTGACAGTGGAGTGCACGAACTTAACCACTCGGCCACGGGGCCAGCCCCAACATTGTATTATTATTAATCTGAAGTATCATGTTATAGACAAGGCATGCCTGCCTGTCAGGAGTGCAATGACCAGCACTGGGCAGAAGGAAGGACACAGTGATTGACAGGTTAGATGGGCACAGTCCAGGGCAGCAGGTGAGGAGGTGGTGATCAGGCAGGCAGGTAAGGGTTTAAGGTGCTGGGAAGGCCAGGGGCACATTAGACCCAAGGTTCACGAACACTGGGTAATGAACGAATGAATGGATGATTGCGTGAGACGGCTCAGGCTCCCTTTCAAACAACTCTGGGAGAGCAGTTGGTCTGAGTGGTTGTGGCTTTATCTTCCCACCCCTAGGGCAGCCTGGTCACCCTTCTTCCTCCAGTAAGGCTGAGTTTCCCCCTTTGGACCAAACATGCCAGGCCTCACTCCCTTGCCTTCCATCCCCCATGTCTAGTCACCTCTCCCCTCCCTACTGTCAATCACATCCGGTTCTGTACTTCCCCTGCCATGAACCAGCTCCATCTTTGAACCATCTCCAGCCCTCCTCTGGTGCTCTCCATCTGCCATCCTCTACATCCTTGACTTTTTATTAAAACCTTCCATCCGTCTCCTCACCTTAACTGAATCCTGGTTCTTCCTCGAAGTCAAGATTCTCTGCAGCCCTCCCAAAAGAAGGCCGCTTAATCCCTCGTGTTCCATGTAACTCAGGGTGGGGTGGTAGCATTGTCTCTTTTGTTCCTTGATGCCTTTGCCCCTCCTTCTTATAAAACCACCTGTCTACCTTAGACCTCTCCCCCCTGCTACCACCGGTAGCATCTTTGGCCATCCCCCTTCATCCAAGAAGACTAAGGTCCCAGTTTTCCCTTCTACCCCAAGCCCTACCACTGCCCCACACTAATAACCAGGCAAAGTAAGTGTCTCACCTTGGTGCTAACTCATCTCCCCATGAAACCACAGCCAGGCATTATGGTGACTGCGGTGACAGCAGCAGTGGGGGCGGGGGGAGACTCAGATCTCTGGGGAGGCCATAGAGACATGGCCTCTAACTCAGTGTGCCCACTGCGGAATTATGTTGGAACACCTATAAAAGGTGAGTTATTTCGAGAGAATTTTTTGTGCTGTAGTGGAGGAGATTTTGCCACTTTATCAAACGATTTCAGTAAGTCTGGAAAACAAAACCATGCGCTATACAATGCTGAAGACACAGTGGGTACAGTTGCCATTTTCAGTATTGATTGAAGTAGAATAATCGCAGCATGAAATTGCAATAAATAAAGCCTAGGCTTCTTGCTGAAGCCGGCACCAGCACACACACGGGACGCTTTCTTCTTTGGAGCAGAAGGGGTGTGCTGCCGCCCTGTTATCCGCCTTGTGAGGAGGGCAGCAGGGATTGGAGCCCTGAGCGCAGAAGCTACGGGCCAACAAGGCATCTGTGTGCACTCCGCTCATTTCACAGGAGCCGGCAAAGGCAGTGATGTTTCCTGCAAACCTTGAGCCAGGTCCCCGCACCTGAGTATGGCACCCTCACGTTGCAAGAGCTGTTTTTGGAATAGATTCGAGACAGAAGCAGGCAGCTCTGAAGCCCTTCCGGAGGCCTCGGCCTCCTCTCCCCTCTGTCCTTGTTCCCTGCTGCTTCTCCATCTCTCACCTTCTCAGTTTTACATGTAAAGTCACCAAGTCATCTCGAAATGTAAAATATCCCAAAGTCTGCGGGACCCCGAAGCCCAGCTGCATTTCTCTCCTTGTGGACCAGACCGTACAGTCTTTTCTTAAAAGCCCCTCCAGACAGAGTGATCCCTTGCTGTCAGGCGAAGCGTGGGATGCTATCAGTGAGAGTTTTTCCATTCAGCTTTTCAGTGGGTAGAAGTCTAAACACACAAATCTACTGAAATAGGGCACTGATTGTCCAGGAAGGACCTCCAATCTGTGAGTCAGGAAACAGGCTCTCACACCTCATGCTGAGCACGTGGGAAGCTGGGCTCTCCCTCCCCCAATTCCTCCATCTCTCTCTTATTCAGCCAGTTCTGAGCCCTACTCACTGCTGGAGCCTACACAAGGGTCTAAGGACTCAGAATGAATGAGCTACAGTCCCTGTTCTCAGGAAACTCAGTCTATTCAGAAAAACAGACACAAAATGACAACATAGCATTATGGGAGCTATCACAAGGGTATATACACAGAGAGGAGGCTATGCTTGAGTTGAAGCCAAAAGAAGTAGACATTTGCAAGGCACTTCCAGGGGGGTATCTCAGGCAGCCAGAATAGCACGTGCAAAAGCAAAGTGACATCACAGAGCACAGTGCCTCTGCATCCTAGCAGTAGCTCATGTGGTGTGATGGGGCATGAAACTTCAAGGGGCAGGAAGACTCCAGACAGAGAGAGAGGGGCCCGGTCGTGAGGGTTTCTGTGTGCACTGTAAGGAATTTGGGTTCTACCCCATAACAGGAAGCCAGGGAGAGCTAGAGGGAAAGAAAGAACAGGTGTGAGGTGCCAGGGTGAGACACGAAGCAGGCAGGCAGTTCCCAGATGTATTCGCTGGGGCACAAGGGAGCTGGCTGCATCTGTCTCCTACTCAGAGGGGCTCTGATACTAGATCGAGACTGGTCAGACCCCAACACATACCGTTCCACTGCAGTAGAAAGCTTCAGCAGTCTGCCAGCCGGTGTTCTCTCACTTGTGCTGCAGACTCATACATAGTTCCATGTCACCAAACCCCATATGCCAAAGCAAAAGGACACCAGGATGCATGTGCCCCTGGACTCCAGGAGTAAAAGCCATGTCGTGGTCATGGCCAGGTCATGCTGGGACACAGGGTGTACACCCCAGGCAGTGCTGGTGTCAAGGCGTGCCCTATGCTTCCCTCCCTAGCTCCTCTCAAGGATTCGGTCATTACTGTCCACTGGATGAGCATCATTTCATTATTTAGGAGTCATTGCAAGAGGCTCAGGGAGCTGACCAAGGCCAAGGCAGGCTCACAGACAGAAAGGCAGGGTAGGAACTTTCCTGCCTACATTACCAGGAAACGGGGAGGAGAAGCCAGGAAGCTCCAGTGTACCAGCCTTGTGCCTCTGGACAGGGAGCTGAGGGTATCCTATCCTGCTTCCCCTCGAGGGAGTCAACACAAAGGGGCCATGTAGCTACTGGGTGTCAGGCAGGAGGGCCAGGGAGGGCTCTTCCTTCCCTTGTTCTGGGAGTGCCCAGATCCAGGTCCTTAAGGGACCACCCTGTGGCATCTGTGGTACCGAATGCTGAGTTAGGAGTCAGGAAGCTGTCATGATGTCACTGGACCTGCAGACCTCTGGACAGGAGGACCAGCAGGCCCTTCTAAGAGGTCCCAAGGCAGGAGAGTCAGGGTCTTCACAGTGTTTCGGGCCAGGAACTCCATAAGCCCCACGATGCCTGGTTTCTCCTTTGACAATAATGACAACAATAATAGTTAACACCTATTGAGCATACACTAGGTACCAGGCATGACTGACCATGAACTTGAACACTGGACATCCCAACTCCATGACATCACTGGTTGGGAGATTCTCATTTCCTCTGCAGCCCTGACTTAGGGTTGGGCACAATTGTAGGATCAAGTGGGTGCTCTCCAGGCTAGTCAGACACTTGGACAATGCCTGCCTGGGGCTGGCTCCCAGCTTGGAGCTTCCACGTAGCTGCTGCTCACGCAGAGGCAAAAGCCAGCCCTGTGGCTAGTTCCATGCTGGCCATAAGAGCTGGGCTTTCTAGTAACCTTAGCAGAAGGAAGATGTGCTGTGGGCAGGAGGGCAGGACGGGCTGAGCCCAGACAGTAGCCAGAGGACTGGTGCAGCAGTCTAGAAGAGTCAGTTCCCAAATAGGGGACTTCCTCAGGGCCCCACTGTATAGACAGTGCCTCTGGAATCCCAGCTTTAGGTACAGAGTCTGAACAGCTGATTCAGCCCAAGAACATTTTGGAAGAATTGTCTCTCTGGGATCAGGGGCCCAGGAAACTACTGTATCCCTGTGTTCAGCCCCCTGTCCTCAAAAGCGGGTTTGTGTGGAGTAGAAGAAACAGAAAATGGCTTGAGACAGAAACTTGGGCCATGACTGTGTCCAACTGTGAGCCCAGGAAAATGCACGAGAGACAGAAAAGGGCATTGAGAGATGTGGGAGGGAAGCATGCTTGTCCAGGAACTGGCAGGAGCTGACGGAGGGCAGGGCCAGGGGACAAGGGGCACAGTGAGACTGTGGTCAGTGGCTCCTGGGTGGGTCATCACGGAGAGAGGTCAAGGTCTAAGAGGGCAGTGGCTGTGAAGGTCAAGGCTGGACAGCGAGGCCTGAGGCATCGCACCCAATGGCAGTGCCAGCCCCTGGCTCCACATGCTCTCAGAGGCTGCTGGGCCTCACGGCAGCACATTTTAGACACTCCAGTGCTCTCTTCTGCTTCTCTCCTATCCCTGTGCATACTCGTATGATAAATCACACCAATTATTAAAATTTACTTAGCATCCATTTAGTGCCAGACACCGTGTTAAACATGTTACATTATTTTCTCTTTTAAGTCTCACAACAGCTCTATTTGGTAGGGTCTATTATTGTGCTGTCACAGAGTTGAATAATCTGAGGCTCAGAGAGGTTCAGAACCTTGCTCAAGGACACACAGCTCAGCAGTGGTAGAGCTTATTCAAACTTTTAGTTTTTAATTATTTATTTATTTTTTGCTGAGGAAGATTTTCCCTGAGCTAACATCTATTGCCAATCTTCCTCTTTTTTTTTTTTTTTTTGGTAAGGAAGATTGGCCCATAGCTAACATCTGTGCTAATCTTCCTCCACTTTGTATGTGGGACGCCACCACAGCATGACTTGATGAGCTGTGCATAGGTCTGTGCCAGGATCCAAACCTGAGAACCCTAGGCTGCTGAAGTGGAGTGAGAAAACTTAACCACTACACTACTGGCTGGCCCCCAATCTTCTCCTTCTCCTTCTTCTTTTTTTTTTTTTGCTGAGGAAGATTTCCCCTGAGCTAACATCCACAGCCAATGTTCCTCTTTTTGTATGTGAGCCGCTGCAACATTATGGCCACTGACAGACGAATGGTGTAGGTCAGCACCCCGGAACTGAACTTGGGCGCTGAAGTGGAGCATGTGACCTTAACCACTAGGTCACCAGGGCTGGCCAGAGCCTGGGCTTTTAAATACGACTTTTGGGGGTTCCTACATGGAAAAGACCTCATCCCTGGCTTTGAGTTAGTAGATGGTGGCCCATGGTCCCTGCAAAATCCCAGAAGGGGAGACCCTCCCATCTGTCCCCAGCCGCTGACCTCTAGGCCCAGGTAGCAATCCTGCTCTGGAAAACCAAGAACTTCGTGGGAGATCAAAGACAGCCAGTACCGCCTGCGTCGGGGAGGCAGCCACCACAAGCAGAGAACATCCCTTGGCTCTGCCTCCACAGGAAAAGCACACACAGGGGCCTCTGTTGGCTCTGGAAATTAGGCAATTTTTCACTTAAAACCATCTGAAAACAAACTTCAGTGCCTTCAAAATTATACATTCACAGAACATTTCTAGACTCTGGAATAGGATTAGACGGTAATGATTTAATTGATGGTTAAGTGTGTAGATAAAATGAATGTGCTGAATCCTTTCTGTAATTATCTCTCTAAGGAGCCCTGGCAGCTGTAATTACCATCTGAGGCCAAAATTACAAACCAGCTGTAGTTTTAAGCAAAATGTGTTGCAGCCCCTGCCGAATGTCTAAGTGAAAGTGGGTCACCTCCAGCACAGGGGCCCACCAGGACACCTCCGAGAAGCATAGCGGTTGCAGAGGTTTGTCTCCCAAACCTCGGGAATACGTTCTCACAGTTGTTCTGCACCCCGGGCCCTCACCGTTGCTGCACACTGCTCTCTGTCCCCTGCTGCTGGCCATCCTTCCTCCTGCCCCTTCCTCACCGGGAAGATTTCTCAGACCAGCCCGCTCACCCTGGGGGCCGAGAGCAGGCTGAACAAAGGGTCACCCCTAAATCTCAGCTCAGGGATGATGGCAGAGCTCTCCTGGGCCTGGAGGTTAACCGCTGGTGTCACTACAACTCAGAGTCTACACCCTGTTGGTGGCCAATATATCAGATTAGGTTATAAATCGACTTCTGGCCACCACTAACCAGAATGGTTGTCTCCGCTGATCAAATTAGTCTAATTATGACTGAATTCCTTGCAGAAGCTGAGCTCCTGCCTGAATAATTATGCAAAATTCATGTATTGATACAACAACAACTACAGAATTACAGAGTACCTCCTATGTGCCAGGTGCTGCATGGGGGACTGGGCACACACTGGTGAATGGAGCAGATGTGGCTCCTGCAGTATTGGACTGTGGCTCCTGAACTGTCCTTGACTTGACCAGAAACCTGCCAAAGGTTCTGGCCCACACAGTCTCACGCATCTGGATCTGCATCTGGAGATGACGTAGTTGGGTGGAAGAGAGTGTCAGGATGGCGTGGGCATGCTACAGGTGAGGAGAGAGCACACAAGCTGTTGATTTTAGCAGAGCTTGTTGGAAACAGTGGCCTTGGTTCTCAGGCCTCTGCTCTGCAGCCTTTTTCATGCATTCAGCATTCAGCACTTCCTGAGATGCCTACCATGTACACAGGCGGTGCTCCTCTGTGGTTCATCCCTTCTTCCCCAAAACCATGTCCTAGCCTTGCTGTGCAGGGCTCTCACTAGCTGTGAACAAGATAGAACATAGCACCAGGTGACACTTACTATAACTGTCATCAAACAATCTGTTTAATGATTGACTTATGTCTGTCTCCTTAGCTGGACTGTAAATTCCATGGGAGATGGGACCTTTATCTCCAGTGCCTGGCTGAATGCTTACCACCTGTTTAGAAATAGTTGGTTTATGAATGAAAACAAACCACAAAATGCTGGAGAGGAAGAAGACAGATGTGACTGACACACTTCACTACTAGAGGAGGACAAAGGTCTCTAATTCCACCCCTGAAGGTGAAAGGGTGCTCAACTCCAAAGATTTTGTCAGATGAAGGCGCTAGGTGGTGGAGTCTGTGGAATGATGAGCAAATCTAGACTTCCACAGGGATACACTGGAATTCATTCATTCCCATTCCCATTCATTCATATTCTCTCTCTCGCCCTCTTGTTTTCTGCAGGAGACTGTGTGCTTCTGGAAGGCAAGCACCATATACGTTCATTGCTGAATCCTCAGCGTTTAGACCTTGCAGAGTACTGAGGGGTCCTAAATAAGTGTTTATTGAATGAGCGCAGGAATGAAACCGAGAGCACTGAAAGGTTACCTGCAGTGACATCGATGGCCAGAGGAGGGCAGCAAAGGGTAGCAGAGCTGATGGCAAAGGCCCCATGAAAGGGCTATTTGCTCTGTGGGGATCACTTGACACTGGGGCAAGGGTCCTATTACCCATGTGAATATTTAGGGACACTGAGAGCACTAGGACTGGAGAAAATTTCTGACAAAAGTCCAGTGAAGCTCAGCATCATGAAGGAGGGAGATCAATTTTAGTGGGGAGCTAGAGAGGTTGGTGGGGTAGAGGTGTATGAGAGAGGAGCTAAGTCCAGGATCCCAAGTACAGTAGCGTCGCAGTGTTGGCAGCACAAGCCCTGTGCTGAGTGCCTCTGGGAGCATCTTTAGCTTTGACTCTGTTCCTTAAAGTGACAAGTGTCCTGAAAGTCAGGCCTGACAGAATCTCCCATCCTGGTTTGGGCTCAGGAACAGTGGGGGAGAGGGCTGAGACCAGACCAGGGCTGGTTTGGTGGAGGGATATTCTCAAGGTCATCCACAGGTGTGGGAGCTGGCAGAGTGCTAGGTCATTAGAAGAGCTCTTCATCGCAGTCAATTTTCCCTGGAGTGCAGAGTGCTGATGGCACTCCCAGAGATGTGAGGAGAGGCAGGTGGGGAACAGGCCATCAGCTGCCTGCCAGGATCATCTGTCACCTGGAGAGGTTCTCAGTGGGGATGCTGCTCTGGTGAGCTTTGGGATCCAGACTTGATCTGCTGCCCTGTGGTGACTATGTTGGCTTGAGACTTTTGGAATTGGCCAGAAAATGGTTTGTTTCCAGGAAGGCAGATGATGGAGCCCAGGGTTGTTGTGGGCAGACATCAGGGGAGTGGGAGAGTCACAGCTGGAGGTTAGATGGATTTTGCTAGGGGACAATGAGATGGTGTTTTAATCAGTCTGAAGAAGGGCTTCTGCCTGAGCTTGGAAAACAATGTCCTCCAAATCAGGGGAAGGCCTTTGGGCCTTGGTGGATGTGACATGGCCAGCTAACCGAGATGGTAGGACACACGTCCCTTTAGGATGCTACGAGTGTCAGTAGTTTTGGGAGGTCCTTAGCCCAGGAGAATATGAAGAGGCACTTACCCTCAGGTATTTTTGACCAAAGCTTTGATGGAAGCAATTTGCTGCATGATGGCTTGTAGTGTCCCACTTGTAAAAAACACATGGCCCTGTGTCAAGTGCCTGGTATGTTCCTTGAAGAAGCCCACCTTCCCAGCATAGACAGAGGACCAGACTTCTAGGTTCAGGACTAGAAGAGGCCCCTCTAGGGACATGGAGAAATAGGCAAAGTTCTATATTTCTAGGAAATGGAAGTGGTACAGAGAGGCAGAAAGATGAGGATGGGGCAAGGTGGTGCTGAGAGAGACTAGGTAGTAAGAAAAAGGCAAGACTGCATCTGCCTTACTGGTTTCTTTTTGCCTTTTTTTTTTTTTTTTGGTGAGGAAGATTGGCCCTGAGCTAACATATCTGTTGCCAATCTTCCTCTATTTTTGTATGTGGGATGCCACCACAGCATGGCTTGATGAGCTATGTGTAGGTCTGTGCCCAGGATCCAAACCTGTGACCCCCAGGCCGCGAAAGCGGAGCATGCAAACTTAACCAGCATGCCACTGGGCCAGCCTCAGTTACTGCTTTCTTTTCAGCTTTTCTACATGTCCACCTAACATATTAGTAATCATGTGTTTCTATGATACCTCTCTGAGTATCATTTCTGATTGCATAGTCAGAATAGCGTTCTAAAGAAAGCTATTTTCAAATATTTCAAGTGTCTCCATCTAAGCTCTTAGCAATAGACAACGTCTATCATAGGGGTGGAAAAGTTATCCCTTCTTCCCTTCTATGTTCTTTGGCTAGCCTAATAATTAAATTGACATAAAACAGATTAACAGGAGAAAAACGAATTTAATTTCCTACCTACGGGAACCCAAAATATATGAGGCTCAAAGAAGTGACGAAAGCAGAAAACATTTATACCTTTTAGATAAAGAAATATTAAATGTGTGAAGAATTGACACAACAAAGAAACTTAGGCTTGGATATTAATTAGCAAAGAAGCTAAGCAGAGTTTGTTTACACAGCTTCTTAGCCCTGAATTCCCTACCTCTGGCAACAAGGATGTCTCTCTACCTCCTGGTGCAAGGAGAGGAACTTTCACATGGGAGACTTATTTCCTGCTTTCAGGGGAACAGAGAGGAGGGTCAGAGTGTCCTTCTTGCACTGGCTGTTTCTCAAGTAGCTTTAATTCAAATAATCAATATGCCACTTTGGCATATTTTGGGGTGGCCTGCCCTAAGACCCCTCACCACCTTGATTTTTTTCTTCTGAGTTTTTGAAAATCTTTATTCTAAGGGTAATGGTAGAATCTGACCATATCCAAACATTATCCCTTCACTACCAGAATCTCTCTGATGATACAGTAGTTTTCCTAAGGGTCCCTCATTACTTCTACTTTGCCAAAGAGTTCTTGTTTTTCTATACATTTTCTTTCTTCTTCTCCTCCTTATTTTAATATATTCTTTTTCTTACCTATACTCACTGTCTATATTTATCAGAAGATGCCTTGTGATGTACACTGTTAATTGCCTGCCCAGTACCCATTGCCCCTAATTTCCTCCTTCCTAAGTGAACCTTGAACTTGTCCAGGTTCTCACCTCTCCCCATGCACCTAAGTGTCTCAGGGGTAGGGGATCCATCTCCAAGGTTGGACCTGTTTGGCCCACATAATCTCGATCCTTTTGCCAGTGATTGATTCAAAAATCAGCATACTCTGGGGGCCATCCCGGTGGCGCAGCAATTAAGTTCGCATGTTCTGCTTTGGTGGCCTGGGGTTTGCCCGTTCGGATGCTGGGTGTGGACATGGCACCACTTGGCAAGCCATGCTGTGGTAGGTGTCCCATATATAAAGTTAAGGAAGATGGGCACAGATGTTAGCTCAGGGCCAGTCTTCCTCAGCAAAAAGAGGAGGATTGGCAGCAGATGTTAGTTCAGGGCTAATCTCCCCCCGCCAAAAAAAAAAAATCAGCATACACTGGCCATGGCATGTAAGGGGAAATTCTGTTGGGGGCTTGAGGGATATTTTCCTTGCTCCTAATAGAGAGCTTCAGGAAGTGCATTTTCCTCTGGTTATTTTCATGTCTGGACGCAATGCCTGGAACTGCATCCATCTTGCCACCAACCTGAAGATGAATCAAAATGGAAGGCAGGCCCAGCAGCCTGGAAAGATTGACCCCATCATTAACCACTGAATCTACAATCCCTGATCCCCATCCTAGCTCTAACTCCATAGCCACATTATACATTTTCTCCTTATTTAATCCAGTTTGTGTCAGAATTTCTGTTCTTTACATCAAAAGTATTCTGATATATCTTGCCAGCGAAACAACTCAAGAACTTGTCAAAAAAAAAAAAAAAAAAAGGAACTTGTCAGATCCTCTGTTTTCAATGAAAGAGGACTTCCAGGAAATGTCTCCTCCAGGAGCTTCTCCCTCACAATGAGACTTTGTCTCTGTGTTAGTGCTAGGATTTGTTTCAGGAGAGCATCACCCCTCTACCCGTGATACTCCCATAGTGGGGTCATTTCTGTAAGCCCCATACATCTGCTTCTCAATGAGTTTTTAGCCTCAGGTGCACAGCTTTCCAGGCAGGTACAGCACATTAATCTGCCTGTTTCCACATGGTCTGTTGACCTGCTTGGGTGAATGTAGACATTGCTCTGGGTTATTTTATTTGTTTTCTGTGCGGGATGCATTAGGACACTTAAGGCCACTTATAGCTGGGCATTTGGGCTTACCTCCTGTGGCACTGCCTGTCCTGAAACTCTTTTTCTTTTTTTTTTCCCTGTTTTTTATTGCAGTAACATTGGATTATAACATTATATAGCTTTCAGATGTACATCGTAAAATATTTCGAATTCTGCATAGATTACATCATATTCACCACCCAAAAACTAATTATAGTCCATCTCCTCCCTCCTTCCCCTATGGTAACCACCAATCCAGTCTCCGTTGCTATGTGTTTGTAGTTGTTTTTATCTTCTACTTATGAGTGAGATCATACGGTATTCGACTTTCTCCCTCTGACTTATTTCACTCAGCATAATACCCTCAAGGTCCATCCATGTTGTCACAAATGGCTGGATTTCATCATTTCTTATGGCTGAGAAGTATTCCATTATGTATATATACCACATCTTCTTTATCCATGTGTCCCTTGATGGGCACCTAGGTAAAACTCTTTTTCACATCCCACTTATTACCATTCACAGCAACTGATCTCATGTGTTATCTGTTTTGCATTGTTTCCCTTTTCCTCCTGGTGTTCATTTTTAAATCCTCTTGATGAGATCAATTAATCAATCACTAGTCCCCCATGTCTTTGTAGGATCTTCTGCTTTCTTGCCTAAGAATGATTTCTTTTGGTATGTTAAGTCATGGTTCATAACCTCAGCTAAACATCAACCTGATCTTCTGAGGCAACTGTTGATCATTTTTGAGGTGCTTCTTGGTTGCCAGAGTTCCAAAGGGCAAGAGGAAGAAGTAATGAAAATACCACCTGTGTTCTCAAGTCCTTCATTTTCTCACCCAAAAATCATCTGAAGATGCATCCATGTTTGCTCCTAGAGAGTTGTCTGTGTCCACGAAAATCAGTGAGTTTGACCAGTTTTGGCTGACTTACTACATCTTATTCACCATCAGGAAAGCACGTTGCTATCAGATCTTTTGGGTCCATACACAGCCGCTCTATGCCTCTCAACAGGGAGTCACCAACCAGGGTCTTTTTAAGCTTCTCCCTGAGCAGCTTTCCTTACACTCAAGTGCTTGGAGTTTCTCCTTCATCTGTGCTTCGATTCTAGAAACTCTGGCTTCCTCTCAGTGGGATGAATCTCATTTCTATTTGTATTGTTCTGCTCATTCTAGCCTCTTTTCTATTCAGGGAGATTCCTACCATTTTAAGGTTTCATCTTAAGCACAGCTAGACTGTGGCAAACTATGTGAAAACCAATTCAGTGGCCCAAATCCAACATCCATCAAATGTACTTCTGGGCAGTCCCAAGTTCATACGTGTTCTGGTGAGTCTTTGTGTTGCAAGAAACAGAGGCTCACTCAAGGTAGCTCAATAAAAGGCTAGCTAGGTGTGGCAGTGGTGATTTATTTTAAAAACACTCATGGGGCAATAATGAAATGGATTCTCAGAGAAGTTCAAGTGCAGACAGCATGGCAGGAGGGGGTCCTATAATGAACCGAGCAGGAGTTTTGTTCTGGGTCCAAGGTAACTCCTGAAACCTCAGCATCACAACTTCTGGATCTTGGCTCTGGTCTGCTATTAATCAGACTCAGTTCTTCTCTGTTCTCTCCTCTTTTTACTGATTGGCTTCTTAATCCCCTATTGAGCATATTTTCCCGCTCACTGCAATTTCAGTGTACTGTACCTATAGTCTAGTTTTTCATGGTCTACCAAGACCTCTAAAGCATCTCTGTATCTCACGGTTCTGCTGATGCCTCATTTTCTTGATATCTACCAAGACCAGAGGTAGTATCCAATTGACCCAACCCACCTTGGGTATCAGGCATGTCATATGTCACTGGGCAGCTGAGAGACTGGCTGCTGGGAGCATGTGCCCCTCTCGATCCAATCATCTGTGGTCAGGGATACATTTTACAAACCATGGCGGTTCTCTGACACTTCCACAGATATTACGGGTGGAGCTGTGTGTGTATGGAGGGAAGGCTGAGATGGGGCAGGCACTGGGAGTAACTTGTTCAGTGCAATTCCCTTGAGGGGTTCTGCCGCTCATCTGTGTCCCACCCCTACTTCATTTTCCTGACCTCTCATTTGCTAAAGTCTCATCTCCAGCCTTGACGTCTCTCTGCTCAGCCTCTCCAGTCTCAGTTCACGGCCTCATCTCTCACCTCCTAGCCTGTGACTTGGTGAGCTTGATTGTAACTCCTGTGACCTGGCCTGGGGGTCCACACTCAAAAAAATGCTTCTACGGCAGCCTTGGCAGGTACAAACCAGCATTCTGAGCACTGGCCACCCCCAGCATCAGTGCAGGCTACTTGAGATCGGACATGCTCCCGTTTCTTTTTTTTTTTTTTTTTTAAAGATTTTTTTTTTTTTTTTCCTTTTTCTCCCCCAACCCCCCCCCCCCCGTACATAGTTGTATATTCTTCATTGTGGGTCCTTCCAGTCGTGGCACGTGGGACGCCGCCCCAGCGTGGCTCGATGAGCAGTGTCATGTCCGCGCCCAGGACTCAAACCAACGAAACACTGGGCCGCCTGCAGCGGAGCGCACAGACTTAACCACTCGGCCACGGGGCCAGCCCCATGCTCCCCTTTCTTACCAGCCTACCAGTGGCTCCAACCGTGACTCCCCTTCGCCTCCTTTTCCTTGTTTCTTGGAACAGGGAAACCTCCCCAGAAGGTTTAGATTCACATTCGAAGCGAAGGTCTCACACCATCATGAAACTGGGTCCAGTGACTTTTCCTTCTCTTCTACGTTGTGTGCAGGCTGCCATGCCTCTACTAGCTTGTATAATTCCAGTTTGTAAAGTTTTTTCCATTCTCTCCTCAAACTTTGTCCTCTCTGTTAAAGCTGGGTTTTTAGGAACATTGTTCAGGCTGCTTTGTCCCTTTGGATGTCCTGGAGTTTGTCTGGCTGAAGCCAAAAGGACAGTGAGTGTTTGCATTCTGAGTAGTGAGGGGTGCTCTCTCGCCTCAGTGTTGGGCCCTTTAGGACTTAAGAATAAATGCTCAAAGACTGTCCATAGCTGGACTTTCTGGAAGCCAATGGAGGTAGGGGCTGTGAATTAGAGCTGGGAGGAGAGGACTTAGCAGCAAGAAGCTTCTGCTTCAAGGGTCAATGCTGAAATCAGAGAGGAGGTCAGAGAAGAGGTGTGGCACGTCCATTCAAGTGTCAGAGGCGGGGTACGGGAGGTGCATGGGATGACAGGGAGTGGGGCTCTGATCTGAGGGGTGCAGTAACAGGAAGAGGCTAGGTTGTCCAGACAGTAGGATCATAGTTGATGGAAGAATAAGAGCAGGGTCTGAACGCTGGCAAAGCCTCAGCAGGACCCAGGAGGGGAAAGAGGCCCTTTCGAGGCTGAGCCAGGTTGGAAGAGGGCAGAGATGCTTCCAGGACAATGGAATGTGGAGTAAGTATGCAGAGAAAACCTGAGGACCTAGAGATGTGGGAAGAGAGGAGGCAGGTGATGGGCTGGGCCTCGGTTATGGTAAGTGGGGGAGGCAGTAGAGGGCATGGCATAAATGCTGGGTGCTCTGCCCTTGCATTGAGAGCAGCGCAAGGCTTCTCTTAATCCTGCCTGTGGAGTAACATCTGCTTCCATAGGCTACAGTGTCAGCCATGATAGTCATGCCTGAAATAGGATGGAGGAAGATCCTGTGTGCTCTGTGAGAAGAGCTGGGCACAGGCCAGGGCCACGTGTCTCCAGGTTAAAGCCCACACATCAGTTACACTGCCCCCTTCCCCCGCATCTTCAACATGTCTTTCCCTATCAGCCTTTTCCTCAGCCTATAAAAATGCTCAAATGTCTTGCTTCTGAAAAAGCAAATCCCACTCTCAAAACCCTTCATCTTTTTCTATCGACTGGCCTATCTCTTGCCTTCCTCCTTCAGCCAACAATCTTGAAGGAGTTGTCTATATTCATTAACTCTAATTCCTCAGTCCTTGTCTGTCTCCGATCTGAATGTCACCAGGTACCATGGCTCTGCTGAGACTGCTCTCCCTGCGGGGAGGAGGACAGACATAAAAACTCAGTGTCACAGCCCAACCAACCCTTGCACTCAGAAACACTAGTGTGCTCTCTTTCTTAAGATAGTCGAGAAATTTGAAGAGAAGTAGAGGAATGGGACATAGTATTGAGGAATGATTTTTAAATTTTATTAAGTTTAATTTGAAGTTGATTTGAACAGATTTGGCTCAGCCTTCCTCTGTGACCTGATGCTGACCGTCTCCTTGTGCCTCTCTAGTCCTTGCTCCCTCCCCCACTCCCTGTTTGAAGGATACCCCATCTGTCTGAGTTCCCTTGACGACTGCTCTTCCAGAATATTCTTTTCAGTCCTCACTCTTGGCCTCTGCAGGGAGATGGCTGCAATGTGAAGAACTCACCTGTCTGAATAGAGGTCCTTCTCTTCACAGGGTGGGTCACAGCTGAGTCTGGACTCTGTAATACTGATACATAGGCCACTTGGGAAAACCTGCAACCTCCCCTAATTTGGCGAGAGCTTTGTTGGTGAAGCTCAGAGCTTTCTGACATGCTCTTCCTCAAGGGATCTGGGTCTTAAAATTCAGGCTAATTAGCCTTTTGTCAGCAGATTGTGGGCACAGTCATTTTCATTTAAAAAACAGGGAATCAACCTGCCTTCTTCACATGGCCTTGGGCCCAGAATAGAATCTGACTGGCTGTCAGCTAAGAAAAGGGAGGAGATAGATACACTGTGTGTGCGTGTGTGTGTGTGTGCAGGTGTACGTGTACATTTGCGTATGCATGTGTGTGCATCTTTCTATCAGGGGTAGATGATTAAAATCTAAGGAACTTAGTTGTGAATGCAATATACCTTCCAAAAGAGCATCTTTTAGAAGGTAATAAGTGAATGGTACATTTTATCAAATTCTGCTGCTCTTGGCACATACTGAAACTCCTTAATCTCCTCTCCCTTTGCCAGTTCCCCCTCCCTCATCCTTGCACCAAACACCCTGTCCCTTCTCTACCATTCTGTGGTTCAGTGGATGGCAGGACCATCCATCTGGAGACCACGGAGGCCTGGTTATCATCCTGAACTCCTCCCTCTCCCTGACCTCTCATAAACCTTCACAAGGGCACTCTTTCTCACCCATCCCCTCCACTTCTGCCCTCTTCAAGCCTGAACAGGAGCACAGCTCATCTTGACCACTACAGCTGTCTCTGCCTCCAGCTTCATCCCCTCTCACCCATGCTCCTCCAGATGGTCAGCGTGATCCTTTCAAAACACACATTTGAGCATGCTGCAGCTCTTCTTAAAATTTTTCCCTTAAAATTATTCTGTCCCAGCAGAAAGTTGCAATTCCTTATCATGTTGAACAACCTTTCCTTCCCTTTCTGGCCCCATTCCTATCCTCCATGCACCCTGTGTGTCAGTCATGCTGAACTCCCTGGTGTCCAGGCACCAGGCTTCCTCTTTCACATGTTTGTGCCTTTGAATGTGTTAGTATTTCTCCTCGAAATTCCTTTTTCTCTCTGCTCAGCAGGACGATTCCTACTCACATTCAAGAGCCTGCCCCAGCGAGCAGGTCAGTGTGTCTCTCTGGTCACCAGCCTTCCCCAGTAGGTGTTGGGAACTCTCTCATCTGTGTTCCCATACAAATTTTAAAAACATCAATTAGACAATTTACTGTCAGACTCCCCCACCAGACTCCGTGAAGGTGGGCACTGGGTCCTCAGCACTTAGGACAGTACCCAGCACCTGGTGGGGCGAAGGAGGCCACGTGGAGCCAGTTCCCTCAGGGAACTCTTTCATAGCAGTGACACACACATCCATCAAGAGTCCCTCTTCCTTCCTCTGTGGCTTTACACAACACTTTTGTTCAATTATAAACACACAGTTGATATCTCCATGCTGTTTATCATTGTAAGGCTAAGCACAGCTCCAAACCAGAAGGTCAAATATTTGTGATAAAAATGGTCTATTTGTACTCATGCAAATGAGGCAACACCAACATGGGCAGGCTGCATCCTACGCAGAGAAGCCAAAGCCAAGGGATGGTGTTGTTTCCTGACAAATATATATGATGAAAAGCCTAGAATTCTGGTCTTTTGGAGAAAGAGTACTTTGGCTGGCCTTAAAAATGCATGCATTTGGCTATGATTTCACATTTCCCTCTTAATAGTCCCATACTGCATCAAAATTATATTGGCTTTTCTAAAAGTGCATAGCTTTTATGTCAGTGTTCTTCATAGCATGGACCCATGACCCATTAATGGGTTTGTGAAATCAATTTAATGGTTAAGAGCAGTATTCCTTCTCTTAATAAAATAAAAATTTTTCAAAAAATGCATCACAGGTATGTGTAGTCTTTCATGAAACTTTTGTTTCAGTTTTAAATCTTCATGTGTGTCATGATGTGAAATGTATTTCTCACTGTAAATCATAGCCAAGATCATTAGAGGCACCCTGCTCCATTCCATGTATAATCGAGAACCTAGTGAAATACTGTGCCACCCCTTACGTTCTTGACATCCAAGTCTCTGTGAAGCATTGGAAATTCCAAAAGCGAGAGAAATGACAAACTTGGAATATCCCAGAAAAGTTATCCTTATTTGACCCCTGCGATAGCATCAACAAAAACCAGCCACTGAAAAGCTGGGTGGGGTTATGTTTTCTCACTTGTTCAACACTTGGTGAGCATCTTTCACTGCCAGAGACTATGCTGGGTGCTTTCATGTATGTTATGTCACTTAATCACCACAACAGGTATTTAAAACTAGGTAGTAATAGCCCCACCTTATGGAAGAGGAAACTGATCGTTGGAGAGATCAGGTAATTTGCTTAAGGACAGAAGCTCTAAGTGGCAGAGCCGGTGTTAGCTTCCTCTCCCTGTTAGACACTAGGAACAGCACAACAGTCCTAGTCCACCAGGAAGTTTCACTGAGTCATGCCTTCTTCTTTGATTAAACGAATTTGCTCTCTTCAATTTGTGTCTGCTTCGACCACAGTAGCTCTTGCATTTAACTGTTTTACGCATTCAGTTTCCAAATTAGATTTAACTTCAGGAAAGAGTTTAGGAAAAAAATCAAACTGGACACCACAGAGTTAAACAATTAATTCAAGCCTTTAGGTGTACGCTTAAATTTGCTGAGAACTAACTTAAATTTGTACATATATAGGTGCATATGAACAGCAGCTTACAAGTAATCTAGAATCATACAGGACTGCCATGGAGCCTCTAGACTGGGGGCCAGACTCAGCAAGTTCTCATACTACAATCCGAAGGCAAACTCATGTCAATCCTACTGAAGATTTCCTGGAGCTCTGAAGGTTACCTTGTCTCCTGCCAGCAAAACTGACTCCAAATGTCTTTTATCTCCCTACCCTACTCCCTCTCTCCCCCCAAACCACCCAATTCTCTTCTCTGTGGCTGGCTGCCACTCCACCACTTCTGTCTCTCCCAAACCTACTCTTCCTTCAGCTACTTCAACCACAGCCCCTTAAACAACCTCCGACCCCACCCCCACTTGACAGCTACTCAGCAGGCATGTCCCACTCAGCAGCAATACAGAGCTTTAGAAACAGAGGCCACCTAAGGTTCCCTGAGCACAGAGTGGGTAGGAGTGGTGGAGGGGTCCTGGCTTTAACTTCCAAGCCATCCTCTCTAGGATGGGAATGGGTGAAGCCCTGTGTCTGGTCCAGATCTATTTCTTCTTTCACAGCCCTGGTTCCCCATCATTCCCTAGCTCATGAGGTCCCCTTCTGGTCTTTGCAACTGATTCACTAAGCAAAGAGTTGTGAGTCTCTGTCTGCAACTGCTCAAGGACTCTCCTAAAGCTGAGAGACCATCCACCTCAACTATAACACAGGGTCAGGGCTGCATTTCCGGTGTTACTGCTGTAATTAATGCTGTCCCCAGTTCCTGCCACTGAGGAAGTCCATACTATCAGGGCTGTCTCCTGGGCTCTCGTGAATTCAATCACAATCTGTAAAGACAGTGAAGGAAGCTCCATCTGTGCTGGAGGCTTTAGAGAATTATTAGCTTGAAGCAATAAGAGGAACATCTTCCGGGCTGAGTAGTCCTCGAAGACTCCCACGTGATTCAAAAGCCCTTTTCTTTCCTATTATTCCCTTTCTTGCTTTCAAGCATCTCTTCTGACAGCAGCAACTGGAACTAAAAGCTATTTCCCTGTAACAAAGTGCAGCTTTCTCAAGGCCTTTGCCATTAACTCTTTCATGCCCACTGACGTGTGAGAGAGACGCAGGATGGAGGTAGAGAGGGTGGGGCACTGTGTGAGGTGGCTTAGATTCTGCTGGACTCATCAGTGTGACTGTGGCAGTGTCCCAGATTTCCCCTTGTTATTCTGAGAGTGTAGGGTTTCTCTGAGTTACTATCTCTTTCTCTGCAAGGATCCCTGGCTCCTTATTCCTGACATAAGATTTAGTTCTAGGTAAGCCCACATTCACATGATACTTTGGTTCCATACTTGAGGAGCGATGGAAGTGTCACATTATTTTTAAGCAGTAGGATAAGAGCCATTAGTGCTAATCCTGGGAATAGACATTCTGCAAACTTACGGAAGATAAAATTTAAAATGCAAGTAACAGATCAGATTCTGTCACCCCCAGCTACTCACCCATGAACACAATGTTGACGTCACCCTGCAAGCTCCAGGAGGAGAGGCAGAACGACAGTCCTGTGGCTGCCCTGCCGGGTTTCAGGGTCCTGTGATACAATCTTCCATAGCCAAGGGGCCTTGGTTGTCAACTTGTTCTTGGACCTTGTGTGCTGAAGTGAGTCCAACTCCTGCACCCTTCACCTCCACCACCAGGTTGACCCGTCTGCCCAGTTGGGATACTGTTTGGATACTATCTCTATCCTAAAAGTTTGCCATGAGGAGCTCTGCCATCATTCTCTCCAACACCAGAAGCTCACCTGATGCTCTCAGTTCCCTTGTTGGAGGCTGGATCTGTGGCCACAGTCACTGTCACTGGAGGGCCCTACTCTCTATCCCTGTATAGAAGCTTCCAGAACTAGGATGGAAACACCAGGTGCTCAGCCTTGATATCTTGATTATGGAATCTGGGCCTCTCTGCAGCTAGGGCAGTTCCTCCACGTCCATCTTCCCCTCATGGGTAGGTGCCACCTGTTTTAATCCAGCCATGTTTCTTGATGTGTCCCTGACTCTAGTCAAGAAGGAGAGAGAAAGCAGACAAGGCCCAACCAAAAGCACTCTGTTTGGATCCACATCCCCCTTCAGAGACTTCATTAAACATGAATAACAGAAAGGAAAATACAGAATGTTTACATTGTTTAATTTTAGTCAATCTTAATCCCTCCAGATGGCATTTGCTTTCTTGATTGGTTTTATGATCTTTTTCTAATAAACTTTTTCAATATGGACACTTACTAACACTAGGTACGGTATTTAAGCACGTTCCACTCGGGTCCGCAGCTACATAGGAAAAAACCACACCTTTCTCTCTCTGCTCCTCTTCCCAACTGCTTCTCCTTTTGATAATCTGAGCACAACTCATGTAGTACACCCTACACCTGAAAGTTAAGACTGCATTATGTAATTGCTCAGATTTGCAAAGCCCCTGGCTTTTTAGAAACCCCCTTTTCCTTATTTTTAAGCATTTCAATGATCAATGTCATCACATTTCATGTTCTAAACTTTATTTAAAATAGGGGAAAATATATAATTCTACCACTACTGATCACAGACTTTAAACGTACAACTGAGCTTTAATTTATAAACAAAAATAAAATAAATAAGCATTGGGTCAAAAGATAACGTTAGAGTTGCTAATATACTGTTATTCAAAGAGTATAGATTTTCATATTCATTCTAAACAAATGAATTGCAGTACGTGATAGGAGAGGTTGATGGGGAAGGACAGTCATGTGACTGATCTTCACTCCTGAGGACCTGTGCCTGTATCGACCTAAGGGAGCCATCATAAGACAGAGAGCTGCCCATGGCTCCTTCAAGTCCATGTCGGATTTGAATTTCCCTTTGGCAAATAAGATATACATGCAAAAGGAAAGCAGTTTTTTCCCTAACTTTATACAGTATTTGCGTGTCATTAAGAGCAGAGAGTCTCTCTTTTGGCCATAACTGTTTGAACACATGAGCTAAGTAACCAAACATTGATAACACTTCATTAGGAAAACTTTATTGAATGTCTACCACGTGCCATGTACTTTATTAGGTATTGGACATACCATAGTGAGCAAGACAGAAGAGTTGATTTCATGGCAACTTTGGGAATGATTCTCTTCACTCCAAGGGAACATCAGTTGGGACAACAGTGGGTATTTACCTGTGCCTAGATAAGATAGTTTCTGTTTCAAGCAACAGAACTCCTACCCCATATTGCTTACATAACAAAGGGAATTTACAGGCTTACATATTCACAAAGGCCAGAGGTAACACTATGTTTGGGAAAGGCTTGATCCAGTAGCTCAAACATATGATCTCTATTCTGCTACCCATGGGCTTGTCCTCACCCTAAGCCTGGCTCCTCTAGAGGTCACAGGGCACAGCTGCTCCTGGGGTATATGCTTCTTTGTTTGCATCTGTAGAGGATCAGAGTTTGCCACCCCAAAATTGTCTCTTTGGCTTGATTATTTTTAAGTAAAAATACTCAGGAAGAAATATGACCTTCTCCTAACTGCCTAAAAGGATTTAAGGTAGAAGGCCAGCTTCAGGAGGGAACTGATACCATAAATAACTATAGTATAATATGAACCAGATGTGGTAGACAGAGAGAAATCTAGCAAGGCCCATTTGATCAAAGTCCTCTCCATGTCTCATTGTCTTTGCAAGGCATTGCAAATAGTTGTTTAACAAACATTTGCTTTTCCATCTCCATGTGAATTGCCTTTGAAGTCTCAAACCACTACTCCCAACACCTTCCTTTGTATTTAGCTGAAGATGTTATTTAAGGTGGTGGCTTTGGCCATTTTGGCAAGCTACTCAGTTTTCCTGGCTTTCTCTCATTTATGCACACTATTAAATTTGTTTGATTTTCTTCTGTTAATCTGTCTTATGTCAATTTAATTCTTAGACCAGCCAGAAGAACCTACAGGGCACAGGAATATTTCTTCTTCCCCTACATATAGAACAGGAAAGAGACAGCATGAAGCCAGGTACCTGAGGGTTACTGTAGATCTTCAAGAAGAACAGGATTGCCTTTTGACCTTGTTCCCAGCACAGACATAGATGAATCTTGTCAATTTGCTGTTTTCTTGTTTAACTTAAGGGGTGACTCGGGTGTCAAGGATTTATGAGTTTGTTTTGTAGAAGAAAGAGAATGCCTTCAGAGAGGTCACAATCACCAGGTGGCCAGCTCTCAGTAGTTGTTGAAGCCCAGAAGTCAGACTGCCCAAGAGCTTATCGGGAGGAGCACCCCTTTGTTTCTCTGAAGCTGTTCCTGCCATGCCCCTTAGCTCTATAAAACCCCCTGCTTTCTGTTCTTGGGGAGGCAGATTTGAGCAAACCCAGGCTCCTGCCTTCTTGTTTTGGCCAATTCAAATAAATCTTTCTCCATCTCCAAGCACCGACGATGGAGTGTTTGGCTTGCTGTGCATCGGGCACATGAACTGGGGATTAAGAGGTTCAATATCAAGCATCTTTGTCCAAGCATTTCCACCAAATGTTCTATACCACTCTCTTGACTGAATCAGTATATGCAGTGCTAATCCCCACAGTTGGCTTGATTGGTTTAGCCTGGGACTAGGTCTTAGTCCCATTACTGGAGCCAAGGATGGAACCAGGCTTCTCAGAATCCCCAATCAGGAGTCAGGGACATCAGAAAGGGGGATTGATGCTGGGGAGGCAAGTAACAAACATTCACATTGTCCGTGTGGTACCTGTAGTGCTTGGCAGGATCCCTGCAACCTCTCCTCCTGCCTTTTGTTCTTGGGGTGTGAGAACTAATGTCATCTACCTCAACACAGCCAGCTGTCTACAGAATGCATTGTATGTTAACTTGACTTTACTAGTCTATTGTCTTCATTAACATTCTGGAGACACTTGCCAAGACACATAAAAGTTGCAAATAACATTATTGTTCATTACAGGAACTTCCCAACAGACCATCAACTCTTCCTTAGAAAGCATCAATAAACAGTTTATACTCCAAACTCTTTGAATCCTGATCTCAAAATCCTCACCTTGCTGTGTCCACCTCAACTATTATATCAGGATCTTTACTCAAGCCTAACCAAGCTCCCCCATCCCCTGTCTTGTCCCCTTTGTCACACTGAAAGAAGCACATTAAACCATACTTCAAAATCTCAGTAAATCAGATCTTGCTCTTTCCCTTCGATTACCAGGCAAGCAATAAACTCAGCTTTGTCTTATCAACAGGTTGTTCTGGTGATATTTGGGAGGCAGCATTCAACAGGCATATCTCCTGAAAGACTCATTTCCAGGAGCAGTGGCCATCCTGATGTTCTCTGTCCTTTGCCAGCATATTCTACCCTTGCTCCAGGCCCCTTAACCCAGGAAGTATTCTCTTCCCTCAGATATCACGTGGGTGCAGTCCTTTCAGAGGCTGGCATAAACCATTCTAGTTCATTTCATCTGGGGGGAAGAATTGGCCCATCAACTCATTGTAATAGCAGTCACCTATGAATGCCATTCCTGGAGATGCAGATTGCTGAAGGCTCAAGCCCACTGTTAACCACTTTCTTATTTAATTACTATTCAAGTGTGCAGCAGGAAGGCTCCAGGGCAAGGACTGCTGGGGCAAGGTCATACGTGAATGAGGGGAGTCAAGATGCAGTTGACTTTCTGTTCAGGGAGAAATGTTATTTTCTATCACATTACCCTCATCTTTCATACCTCCAGTGTTTACCCTAATGCTTCCATGTTTTGTATGATTATTATCTCTACAGACCTTTGGAGAGTCACTGGTTTTCTATCCCAGCTGAAGATGAGAAAATGCTTAGTATCCTTTTTTTTATACAGATAATTCAATACAAAAGAGAAGACTTGCTTGGGAAATACCAATGCTTTTGGCTTTGTTTGCTGACCATTCCCTCCACCAGCTGGAAACACTATGCCCCATTAACACTAACCATGTCTATTTGTCCAAACTGCAATCTGGCCACTTACATCAACTGGCAGAGATTCTAAGAGGTTTGTTAATATTTTTCAGATCCCAAACACGTAGCACATTCTTATGTTCTTTGCAATCAGTTTTGTTTCAGTGGCCCTGCAGGTGTTTATGGATACTGGCATGCTAAATTCCACCAATAAAAATAATTTATTTTTTGGAAAAAAACAATTATATAAGTCCTTTATTTTGTCCAAAAAATACTTTCTCACTATTTTTCTGTTTTTCATCTTTAAAGGTAGATGGAGCAAATCATTACATTGTGTAAAACTACTGCTAAAATGTTTTCCTGTTGAGAAAAGCCAACTTGTAGACTAACGTCCTTATCACCTCCTGTTCAGTTCTCATTCAGGGTGCAGGAGTCTGTCATTCGCCATAGGGATCTCTGTGGCATTTCTACTTCCTCTATCTCTTATGAAAGAAGAAAATGAAGTACTCTAGGACCTGGCCACCCATATCAGCTCGAGAGGGACCTTCATGATTTACCAAGGTGCCTCAGTTACTGTTCTGAAAATTTCTCAGCTGCACTCAAAATGCAAAGCCATATCATCAGATGGCAGTTCATGAGAAAAGTAGGGGACTGGAATTGGCCACCCCAAGATATGTCTCTTTGGCATGAGGATTATTTTGGGCTGGTTACTTTTTAAAAACTGCAGACAGGAAAGAAACTCTGAAAAGTAGAATTTATTTACCCTTTGTTGAGAGACATTTACATTTGTAAAGGAAATCTCCATCTGTAAAGGTGTCTCCCTCTCTGTACCAGGAAGAAGTGGGGATGACCTTATCTCTAGAAACTCTTAATCAATGCAGAAGGCAAGGACTCAAATCTGCATAATAACCTGACTCTTGTTTACTGTACTTGTCTGGTAAACTCCCATAACTGACTCCCCCACCCCCAACATCCTCCTTTGTCTTTAGCTGAAGATGATATTTAAGGTGGTGGCTTCAGCCATTTTGGCGAGTTGCTCACTTTGCCTGAGCCTCTCCCATGTATACATGTTATAAAGCTTTGTTTAATTTTCTTCTGTTATTCTGTCTCATGCGAATTTAATTCGTTGTTTGGCCAGAGGACCCAGAGCGGGTAGAGGAATTGTCTTCCTCCCCTACAGTACCAAGGGAGGAGGTGACTTCTTCTCACGTCCTTCTAAACGGAGAAAAGGTAATCAAAACTTAGAACTTAATAAGGACCATCTCCACTTGAAGAGCCTACTGCAAATTCAGTCTCCATAACTTTTACATCTTGCCCTGAACTGACTTCTACTTTAGATTTCATTGAATGGAGAATTGTGGAACTTTAGAACTAAAGGAACCCAACCGTTTTCATTATATATCTCATTCCATTCATTCTTTCATCCATTCATCAAATACTAATTCAATATCTATGTAACAGGGATAGTATTTCCATTTTCTATAAATTGTGTTGTTCCATGCAATGAATCAATGCCATATATTCCTGCAAGCTGTTAAAAAAAGAAACAGGCCCAAAATGGAGTCACTCGTGCTAAACCCATTTCACCAAACCTAACTCAACTGCAGCTTCAGCTTCTTCTAGGAATGTCATCTTAACCAGTCAGTCTGGAATTACCTGGTCAGACTAGTGAGGAAATCCTGATAGACCCCTGCTGTCCCCCAATGGACGGTGACTGTGCCTGAAGCAATCCACTCTTTGCCAATAACTTCTTGTCCCGCCTCCTTCTGCCTATAAAACTCTTCCATTTTGTACAGCTCCTTGGAATTCTGTTTGCTAGATGGGATGCTGCCTGATTCATGAATCATTGAATAAAGCCAATTAGATCTTTAAAATTATTTAGTTGAATTTTATTTTTTAACAAAGCCAAGGGCAAATAACACAAGGTCAATGATCAGCTAGGCCCTCATAAAACAAGAGTCTCCAAGCCAGGCCTTGTCAAGAGAAAAGAGACACATCTAAATTCCAAATGCTCCCTTTACATGTTGAGAGGAGACCTCGGATATCTGAACATAAGGTGTAGGTAGAGAGGAATCATGTTCTTGATATAAATGAAGTTTCCACCAGCTGGCAAGAGAAGGTAGAGAGGCTTTGGCAGAAGAGATAGGGAGAGAGGAGGAGGAAAGGATCTGATGTGAGGTCCTGGCTTTACCCCTCAGGCTTGAAACTCTGTGTTTCAGATGGACTGAGGAGGAAGGTGAAGGCGTATGTGGCCCCTGAGCCAACATGAGGCTAGAGGAACAATGTTGAAATGGTGACATAACTCTACAGGCATGAAGAGGGTGCCTGTAACGGCATCGAGTTTCCTGCAGCTTCCACGTGTCCCTGAATGCTTGGAGGATGTGGAAAAGAGGTGACAGTATTGGCTAACAGGATTTCAGGAGGGTTCTAGCAAGTGGAGAAGTAACCCTGAACAAGGGGCTGCAAAGAAAACCTCCTAGGCCAGGTATTCAACAGGAGGTGCTGCCAGACCTCAGAGATCCACAGGGCCACAGAGATCCAAGAGCCAAAGTGGGGCCTGGTCAGCCTGAAAGGGGGCCAAGCTCTTGAAGAGCATTCCTCTTGCCTGCCTTGTGCTGAGAAGAGAGGCCACAAGTTACACCAGCCCAGATCCTCAGCAGCACAGGCAGTGATGGAGGCATCTGATGGCCAAAGACAAGCAGGACAACATGCCCAGTCAGATGAAAGCAAATAGATCACTCCCTGCCACCAGGGCCTTTGCACTTCCCTGCACCTAGATGCCAGCTTGGGAAGGAAGAAGGAGAGAGGAGGCCTCTGGAAGAAAGGAAATAGTTCTAGCAGGGAATTAGAATGTTACATTTGAATGAATATTTACATCAAAGAGACTGAGATGACCTGGAAAAGACTGAGCAACATTAATTAGCAAGATCAGGTTTATTTTTTTTCCCTTCCTGTTCCTTACCAGGATGGTACTCATTTTAGATCATAAAGAAATTTATATTTTCTTGCACTATTTTAAAGTACGTTACACATTTCTTGTTCTTTCAGTTTCCACCCAGAACAAACATTTTGTTCTCTGAAACACTGAGCCATTCTGTTGGACTATGAGTGGGGGGAGCATGTTACAACATGGAGATGCTGTGACAGCATGTGGTCCTCCATGTACTGACTACTCGTCTCCTTCATGGCTACCCCAGGTTTATTATGCTCAATTCAGTGACCCCATGCTTGAGCCATGCCTTCAGAAGGCAAAGCATGTGATCACTGGCCTCACTTCACTCCATACTGACCTGACAGGGACTGGAGTTCATGGTATTGCCAAAGATCTGCAATCTGGGGTGCCTATGGGCAACTCAAGTATCTCCTGCTTGCTGAGTGGTAGCACTTCCAAGGGCTTTTCCCCAACCTATGCCTCAGTCCACATATTGTTTTTGTTTTCTTAGATTTTTTCTTAGTTTCCTTTTCTGCTGGTCTGGCTCTCATCGGAACCCAAGCCCTGCAATGCACCAAACTCCCTATTTGCAACTGGATCTGCTTGGCTTTTGCCAGTCACCCCTCCCCTTTATGGGGAATCACTCTTATTTCCTAAATCTGTTGTAAATAACAATTTGCCTAGAGTGCTAGAGCCTCCGACTCCCTCAGTTCAAAATCTGGGTAGCAGTCAGGTTTGCGTGTGTCAATTTCCCCGTCCTGCCAGGACCCTTCTCAGAAAGTCTACTCCCAACACTCCTGCTGGAGTGGGCACCGGCTCACCTTTCCATGACCCCTGACCTACAGTGAACTGGACTGGGGTGGACACCTAACTCAACCTGGGCAATTAGATGCTTTCTCCCGGGAATGTGTGGACCTCGAAGACTCCAAGTGGCCTCTGCTAGGCACTTGATGGATAATACCCAAGCCGGTTTGAAGGGCCTGCTGGTGTAACTCCCAGCTGAGTCTGGGTAACTGACATGTGCTCTAGTTCTATAGCTCTAAGATTACACCCTTTAGGAGGTAGAAGGTGGCAGATGAGGACTCTGTTCATGCCAGGTGTACCGTGCCACACCTGCCTCCTAGTTATGCTGGGAATTGTATAACCCTTAGTTGCAGGGGGTATCAGGCTCAATGAGGTGGTCCCAGCAGACCGGCAGACTAGCTGGGTGCAGAATCCTGTTATCCTTATACATACATGTAGAAAAGGCTGAGCTTAGAGAGAGGAAGACCTATCCACACCTGAGCACCCCTCGAGCAGGACTTTGGGGCTTAGAATCGTTCACCTTTGTCAGTAATGATAATGTTGCTGATCTTCACCAAATATGCT
Organism: Equus quagga; assembly: GCF_021613505.1. Taxonomy (NCBI): domain Eukaryota; kingdom Metazoa; phylum Chordata; class Mammalia; order Perissodactyla; family Equidae; genus Equus; species Equus quagga. The sequence continues at coordinate 21,534,175 of NC_060280.1, forward strand.
GATGGGATTTTCTGTCTTATATCTCTGTTAGAGAAGTAAATTTCATTCCAGCAAATGGCGTCTGTGTCTGGTCTTCCCATCAAACGAAGATTACTGCTTGTTAATACAGAGGATATGCAGCACTACACAGGGATGTAATGAAAACCTGGAACTATTTCTATTATTCTCCCTGGGGCTCCTGATGTAGGTCAGCTCACACACAAGAGGGTGGGAAAGGTGCTGGGATATGGCCAGGCCAGCACCATCTTCTCTTGGATATATGGAGGAAGGGGCTGTGGTCGGAGCCCTGAGAGCTCCATCAACTCCAGAGGCCCCCTGGCGGCGACGCTCCTGTTCCCAAGTCCCAGGAGGCCCGCTCTGATGGCGTTTATCCAGCTACCCAAGCCTTTGACATCATAGAGAGTAAAGGGAGCCATATTGGCTGACCTTTGAGTGTGCAGTGAAGCCATCCAAATACCTGAGAGAGAAACGGGTTTTTTGAACTCATTGGCTTTGAAGACTCCATCTGCCACCTGCCCTGGCAAGGTCAGGGTGTGTTGGATGCAGCCCCGAGCAGGCTGCCAGATCTCTGCAGGGCTCAGGGTTCAGTCCTAACCTGGTCCCTCAGCCCCCAGCAGTGAAGAGTTTCTGCCAGGCCAGCCTCTCTTCATCCTGAATCCTAACTATCACATATCCTCTCCCCTCCCCTCCTCATTCATTCATACACACGTGCGTATGTACACACACACACACACACACACACACAGACTTATTGACAACACTGGGACTTAATTTGCTGTTTTTGTCTTAAAGAAGAAACTTTAAAGGTTCATAGAGCATATAAGAGCAACTTATCTTTAAGGCCAGGGAAGAAAGGAGAAGGAACAGAATTTAAATATGTGCATCTATGTCCAGCCAAGTCGCAAGTGACCCCTTGCTCCCATCTGAGGTGATGGCTCACCGCCGGGTGTGGGGGGTGGGGGGTTTTCCAGCCTTTTATCCTCCATGACAAACACTGTGGATGGTATTTCTTTGTGTGACAGTCACACGAGGACACAGCAATCCCTCAGAATGTAGGACACACATAATAATGATCGTAACTGAGAACTTTCCTGAGCATTTATTTATGTGCCAGCCACTGTGTGTCACACAGCTTAGACTGTTTAATCCTCACAAGCAGCCTGTGAGATAGGGGCTGTTCTGGCCACTCTACAGATGAGAAAACTGAGATTCAGAAAAACAAACACCTTGTGAGGCAGCACAGGGATTGAATCTAGGTCCCTCCAACTCCGGAGCGAGTGCCTCCCGCCGCCAGCCTCCGGCACCCTCCATCCTCACAGCTGTTACAAAGCGCGGTGACCTCTCCCATAGGGCTTTTCATCTCCTCTGGTACCAGTGCCCCAATTCTCCTGGTCACATGTTTATTTTTAAAAAGGCAAGTATCGCTTCCCCTCTCAGGTTGGATCTGGAGTCCTGGGCATGTACTTCAAAGAGACAGGAAGCAACAGGGCAGGGGCAGCCTCCTCGGTTTGCCCTCCGTACAAGGGGCACCGGCATTTCATTTCCTTAGTTCTGTTGCAACAGTTGAGAAACGGCCATTGTATTAGCCAAAGTAATTCTAGCTGCTGTAACAAACGACTCCCAAGTTTCAGTGGGTTTAACCCTGAAAACATCTATTTCTCACTTACATAACTGTCGAACACAGATTTTCAAAGAGCCAAGCACTCAGAGTTTAAGCAAGATCTCCCCCGTGACCAGAGTCATATAGCACGTTTCCCTTGGCAGCGACGGAAGACTCCAAGGCCCGCTTTCTACGCATTCCTTTGTAGAAGGTGCATGCATGGCCCCCCGGGGACCCAGGCTGCAACGCGCCACCCATGGTGGCTCTCTGGCAAGGTCATTGAGAAAGAACTGCACGGGCACCAAATTAGGGCTCAGCCCCACGCTGCACTCCTAATCCTGTCCTTGCCCATTTCCGGTGTCCTGAGAAGCGGAGAGCTTTGACACCCCGACACTCCAGATTACAAATAAGAATTAGAGTCAGCAGTGACTTACAAGGGTGCAAAAAGTCTATTACAACTGCTCCAACTGCCACTGCTAGTGACAGGCTCACACAATTTAACGAGCCCACAGACGGACTCCTCTCAGAATTCCACCAGGAGCTGAAGAAGTGAGATGCAGTGCAGTCAGCATTAGTCCCCCCCGCTACTTCTCAGGTGGTTCACAGGGTCTCCCTTAGGGATTAATTTTGAGTCCAGGAAAGAAAGAGTCAGCTTCTCTGGCCCAGGGGCAGAAGTGGCCTCAGGGAGCTGCAAATTAGGGGGCCCTAGGCTCTTCTTGAATACACCCAGAGGCCCTGAAACTTAGAATCAGTTCATACACCTTGCCCTGCACTTCTCCCTCCAGCACTCTCTCCAACAAAGGAAGACTGCCCCTTCGTCGCCAGGCCCGGGTGTGGGGCCTCTCTCCCTCTCTACAGCTGCCCCGCATGTTCACTTCAACCAGACTCACCTGACTGTCAGTGGCAGCAGAACCCACATTGGGCAGGGCTCTAGCCTTGGCCTCTCAGAATGGCTTTGCAGGGAGCAGAGCTGCCTGCACTGGGAGAACATGGAAAGTCCTCTGCCTGGAACCCATGCTCCCCAGTGACCCTGTTTCCAGGAGCTCAGTTCTCTTCACTTATGGAAAGCAGAAGGAAGAAATGCTTCACAGACAATCTCACCTAAGCGTGATAGACACCTCCCTCCATGTGCTCCTGTAGCACTTGATATAGATGACAATACTTATGATTGTGCACTTAAATGATTAATTTATATACCACCTTCTGTCTCTCTTATGGTCTACAAGCTCTTCAATGGAAGAGATGGTTTCTTATTCACATCTGTATTTTCTGCACTTAATATGGCATTTGACCGTCAGAAATATTACTTAGTAAACACAATTTGTTTTTTGAGAGAATGAGTTAGTAAATAAATGAGTGAGTCAACGAGCAAAGATGAACGGGGGAAGAATAAATGAGAAGTAAATAATGGAGGAGTGAGTGAATGAATGAGGATGTGAGAGGCAGAATGATGGCCCATTGCCTCCAGGTAACCACTCTCCTCTTCTTCCTTGAAAACAAAACCCTGGTTTTTAGTTGGGCACATTTCCACCTAACAAAAAGAATATATTCTTCACACATGTCTGTGTGACTAAGTCAAATGTAAGTAGCAGTGTTGCATGAGACATCAAGGAAAATCCTTAAAAAAGGAATGTGTGTACTTTTGGTTCTTGCCCCTTTCTACCTTTCTATGGCCTGGAAGATGTGTGATGGCTGGAGGTTTGCAGCCATGTTGTACAACAAGGTGACCTCACAAAAAAGCCACACTGGGTCAGTAAAGCAGAAAGATAGAAGAAATCTAGGTCTCTGTGGATCACAGAGTCACTATAACACCCTAGACTACCTTCCGCTGGAACTTTTTTATGTCGGAGAGAAATATTTCCATTTCATTTGTTGTTTCATGGTTTGTTGTTTTTAGGATTTCTATCATATGTAGCTGAATCTGATACTAATAAACTTGCCCAGAATCATAGGTTAATGCTAGACCCAGTCCTAGAATCCAGGCCTCCTCTCTCCCAGTCTCGAGTTCTTTCTGATGCCAGGCATAAGTCATTATATGGTGGCCTGAAACTCCACACTCATCCAGATGCCCTACAAATGTCAACCCAAGCCCTAACACAGAATCAGAGAATCTTGATCATTTTTAAAGACCACCAAAGTGAGGGATGATCTTTGATCAATGTTCAAAACCTACCACACTCGTGGGCATTACAGAATCAACCTCAGATTGAATATAATTCCCAACAGCCCTAGGAAATTCAACCAGAGAAGCCCAACTATGACTGTAGACGCTTTTAACTTGCATTTGTGGTAGCCCCTGCTTTTGAACAGTAAAGTACTTATTCTTCCACAAAGTGAAGCACGTGGGGGTCGAGTCTTACCTCCACCAAGGAATGCCAGTGCGCAATGGGTTTCCGAGGATATGATAACATTTCACTCCAGTGGTCTCTGCCCAGCCTCTCAGCTTCGTTGCCTACTTGACACACGCCGATGATCTCATTGTGACCTACACTGTGAAAATGGCCCACAATAGTTTTTTCTTAAAATTTTGGTATGTAAGAGCAAGAACTACTCAATTAAACTAACAGAGGAATTATGGAAGGGGTGGTTCTTTTCATTCCCTAATTTAAAATACAGGCCAAGCTTAACAGACAATAGTACTTGGGACCCAATATTATACTCAGTGGCACAAAGAGGAAGAACAGAGTTTGGCCCTCACACACCTCAGCTTTCGTAACACTGGCATAACTTAGCTTGTTCCCGAGAACTCTATGTTCAAAGACCTCCTTGATGCATGCTAAGGATGCCACCTCTGGTTCTAGAACTAGGTTGATCTCCAAGTCTTCAAATGCATGCAGTGAAAAGGAGGCCATCTGAAAGGAGTTTCTTGCAATAAGGCCTGCTCAAATTCTTGCAAGAGGCAAACAAGTACAGGTAAGGGAGAAGCTCTGTGTCTGACAGTTATGGTTTTGGGCTCATAAAGAGGGTAGAGTGGAGACAGCTCCTGGGTCTTCTTGCAACTCCTCTCTTCACAGAACATGTTTTTTATGCTCTTTCCTCTTTTCCAAGCCCAACTTTGCTACTTATAAGCAACTTGACTTCCCCACTGTAGAAAGATACTTAGCTCCTTTAACCTCAGAGCTAATATTTCTGAAACATTTCCTGGGTAGGCCCCTACCTTGGTCAAATTATTTTTCCTTAGCAGTTTTTAGTTACAAATCCTTTGCATAACTAGAATGATACGGCTCATCTTTCAACTCTTTGGGATTCAAACTCATAGACTTTCTCTCTTTCTTTTTCTTTCCTGTGAAGATGAGTGATTTTTCTCCTATTTGTGTGCAGGGAGTAAGGGGGAGACAAGGGTGGGGAAGTAGTGTGAAGGATATTTGAGTTATGCACATTAAAATCAGTTGCTTGCAGATGCCCCATGAATTCTGCCATGGATTTTTCCAGGCCAGATTCATGAGTTTACTGAGAATTAAATTGAAGCAGAGCTCACATAATCAGATTTGTTGATGCGGGAAACTTGGCAATAGCTTGAAAAATGCTGGCCTAGCCTTCCACGGTTGGTGGGCAATGTCCCCTTCTGTGGCCTGACACTATTGGTGTTGTGTGTCAACCAGAGGAGACAGGATGAGGTCTACTGCCTAGCATGGGCTGTCACACCCATGGGCAGCTGAGCCAACCCATGTGCTCCCTGGGTTGGAATACGGTTATGCTTCCCCCAGGCATAAGGGCACTGAAGCTGCCTTACTGACATTTCAGGGGTATGTGGGAAAATTTTTAGCTACAAATAATATTTGTGAGATTATAGCAGAAGTCAGAATGATTTTTTTAATAATTGTGCCTAGACCACGTGGGAGGTTCCCAATTAAAAACATACTTTGCATTTCAGTCTAATGACTGGTTTAACATGTATAATTCCCTGTTGGTACTTGCTTTGCATATTAAAATAACTGTTTTTCAAATCTGTCCTTTAAATACACAATTGGCTACAATGAAGGCTATAAATATCTCTTCTGTGCTGTATTAATTAGAAAGTCGAGCATCTTATACATTTTAATGTACCCTGTCATCCATACTGATTCTAGCGTTTTTAAGAGAACATTTCTGTGTTTGCTTTCAGATTTAAGTGGATGGAAATGATCTTTATTAAACATATTGCGAGAAGGAAAAAAAGGATGAAGTTATGTATTTAGAAATGTTGATGGTCTGGCTAAAGTAATCATTCTGCTGTTTTGAGTGGAATCTTTCCAGTGAAGGCCAGGCAGGATTGCTCAAGAGAGAAGACTGAGTCCTGTGGGGCCACAATTCTCCAAGCTGAGATCTAGGGGGCATGCAGGGATGGAGAGAGTAGACGTGGGGGAGGGTGGAGGATGAGAGAGAAGTAAGAAAGGGGGAGGAAAGAATGGGAAAACTGAGAGGCACTTTGGTAATCTGATTCTACAGTGTGGTTTGGAAAATAGTGACTCCTTGTCAATCTGCCTTCCACGTGCTGCTCATTCGACTCATTTCCTGCAGCTTGGGACACCAGGTAAGCACTTGTGGCTGCACTCCCCCTCTGCCCTCCCTGCCCTGGGCACAGCAGACTTGCACTGAGAAAGAGCTCCAGGAATCTCACCGGTCGTAGTCCATGACCGCTATGGACAAGTGGATTTGATCAATGTTCTCAGGAGGGACGTCAAAGACTATGGCTTCGTTGTAAACAGGATTCAGAGTGTTCCTCTTGGTGGATGTTTTCCTCTTCTTCAGTCGTCTGCCATCACACATCAGTGAGACTTTCACGTAGGGATCTGTACAAACCGTGACAAGCAGGGGTACTGTGAGGATACGTGGAGATTTAGGCCAGTAGTTTTGTCATTGTGGAGTTTCATAGACTATGGTATGCAGGAATCTTTCACCTGCCTGCAGACTGGAGTTTGAGAAGTTTAATTAATATGATGCCTGGGCAGTGATTAGAGTTAGGATAATTAAGTCATTCATTCATTCAAGAAAAAGTATACGACACTGTCTTCTCAAAATGTGTGGAATTTAAAAATAGTGTGAAAACATCTGTTACCGAATTAGAAAATGCCCCAGCTAGAATTCAAGACCCACCTGGCTGCGACAGGACGAGAAATGCAAAGGCTTTTCCAAGGCCTGGGGAAATGGGCTGCAGGTCCCGACTCTGAGACACCCCAGGGAATCTCTTCCTAAAGATCTGGGCTTTAAGAAAAGGAGAAGCTGAATTCCCAGAGGACAGGGAGAAGTTGGGGGGATAGATTTCCTTAAGTGCAGGGACCTTGAGCCCCCAGGGAGAGAAAGGACACAGGCTTGCTTGTGGTGCCACGCTGGGATGCGGTGACAGGTGACAAGGCTGGTCTCTGCTTCACGTGGCACCTTCCTGGTTCCACCTCACTATCCTCCTGCTCCATGGGGAGTTCCCCTTCTCTCTTCGCCTCCATAACCATGTGTTGTCCTGATTCCTGCACACTGTCCAGGAGGGACTCAGAGGGCCAGAAGGGGCCACACTGTTTTTCTCTGCTTGGAAAAACACTGAGTACAGGAAGCAGAATACATTGCATCTGATGTCCTTTGATTTCAGTGACTAAGAGCCAGGGGACTGTGTGTTTTGTGACCACATTTTGGGAGCCTCTGCAGAGGTTACTTGTGAATTCGTATAGTAGGAACTGCATGTCAGGGCACGTTTTGTTAGGGATTACAACTTAACTGCACATGCTTGACTCACTGGAAAACACCAAACTGCCTAGTTCACTGACAGGTCTTTTATAAGGACATGGGATTCTTCAGTCTTCCACGAGCCTGAGATGGTGATTGCTTATATCTGAAGAAAGACCCAGTTAGACAAGCTCTATCAGCATGTGCACACTGTAGGTCCAGTTCCCAATTATGGTGCAGAAGATCTAAGAGCAAATAATGACGATAACAATGACAGCGAACATTAGGCAGCATTTAGCATGTGCCAGGCACTGTTCTTATGGCTTCATATGTTTTAACTCATTTAACCTTATAACCACTCAGTGAGCCAGATACTATTATTACCTTCATTTTACAGATGAGGAATCTGAAACCCAGAGAGGTTAAGCGGCTTGCCTAAGGTCATACAGCTAGCAGGTCTAGGACTGGGATTAAACCTAGGCATTTGGTTCCAGAGTCCGTGCACTTTATTACTATCCTAGAAACTTCATAAGGTACTACATTAGAACCATATGAGGAAGTCTGAATTTGACAATGTCCCACCTGATGCTCCTGTTATGTCCATTGCCTTTAAATTCCTTGCTTTTATAATGGTAATGGTCAGCCTGCCAGCCGTTGGAAGATAGCAGAGGGAAAACATCAGCTCTCCAAGATCCACATTGTCCTGTTGAGAAAGCACAAACTGACATGTTAGGAAGTGTCTCCAGCCCAGTGCGCCTAAGGATCAGCTGCAGGGCAGCACTGGAAGGACGGCAACACTCCTTTTGTTCACCTGGCGAGTCCTGGTGTCTCTCCCCTTCCTGTCAGTCACACGGAGAAGGATTAATTCCTGCACTTCGGGAGCCCCTCACCCTAAGGAAGCAGAGCCCATTTTTAGATAGCAAAGCTGTGGAGGGTGACCAGGGCTCTCCCACCCTCTATCCAGCCACTCGCAGCCTGGCACAGCCTCACACAGGTCCCTGTAGCCCAGAACACAGCCCTCAGAGCAGATGCCCCAAGTTTGCTACAATACCCTGCACACTCTTGCAAACCTGCCCCCCAACACTCACACAACCCTCCACCTGCCAAGGCACTGCACACAACCTGGTCAGACACCTGTGCAGACTAGCACATGGCTCCCCTGGACCCTGGAAACACCCAGTCTCCACGTGGCTCTGGACAAGGATGCTGCAGGAGCCTGGGAGAGGCAGCCCCTGATGCCACACATCCACGGACCTGGACATACCTGAATATGTGCGTGGCCCTACCAAGCCTTGGACAGGGACCCAAGAAGTCTCCACGCAGGGAGAGATGGGTGGGGACCCAGTTCCCGAAGACCCCCTACTGCCGCCCCGGGCCCTCCCACTTTGTCGCAGCTCTTGTTTTCTCTTGGTGTGTCTCTAAGGAGCCCCCATTTCCCTCTGCTGGGGAAGACATCTCGGGCAATGTGCAGTCATTCAAATAGGTCAGAAGACATGATTTTCTTTCTCTTTTTTAGGCTAGTGAGTGTGTAAATAGAAAGGACAAAAAAAGCCAGTTCATTCAGTTTCAGTTTTTGAGCTCCCTGAGGTTATTGAGCTGGGTACCTGTGTCTAATTAATACAGTTTCACACTGACAAAGCTCTGGGGAGTCCGGTTTTTGCCCTCAACATCCACAGCCTCCCCTCCCCTTCTCGATTCTCCAAGGATGCTTCTATTTTTGGAAGCACAGATTCAGCTCTGGAAGGTCACCTCGCCCAGCCTCCCTGCCTTGACCGCTTCTGCAGGAGGACGAGGAAAGGGAATCTGTTTGGTCGCTAAGGAGATGGATTGCTCTATCCTCGTGCATCTCTTGCCTCGTGTAAATAAATGACCTCACTTTGCAGCCAGGCTCTGCTGGTTCCTGGAGCTCTGACCTCAAGAGACCCAGGTGGCTGGGTCTTTCCCTCCGGGGTGGAGGTCAAGGAGAGAGAAGAGAATTCTACAGGAGAGGGGATGTCACAGGGGGCAGGCGCTGAAGTGCTTTGTGCTGTGGGTTCCCTGCTGCTCTCACTGAAGAGGGAGGATCTGACCCAGCTTCCTGGTGCTGGTAGAGGAGAAAGAGAAGCAACAGCTGGCCCCACAAATTATCCTTTCCCTTCCATACTCCCCGGCCTATTCGTTTGCCCGTTGACTTCTGTCTGCCATAAGCAGAAAGGCCCAGACACATATTCTTCCTCAGAGGCTTTTTCCTGAACTTAGCTTGCTCCTCCTCTCCTCTCATCCTACCCAGAAAATCTTGGTTTAACAAAGTAAAATAGGAAGAACAAAAATCATGCCTAAGAAGCTTCATCATCATTAATTCTTTAAGCACACAATTCCTGAGGGCCCACACTGCGTAAGCTCTGTAGGGTTCGAGATGTGAAGATGCATGCAGTCCACTTCCTGCCCTCAAAGCCAATGCACGTAATTGAATGTGATGTGTCAGGCTACTTTTATGCTAAGCGCATTTCTTTTTTCAACATGAACCCTGTTCACAAATATTTATACTATATGGCTGTTTGCTCATGAGTTAAAACTGAAAAAAAAAAATCAAGCTTCAGACTCAATGATGTACACTAGGGCTAAAGTCTACATTTGTACTTAAAAAAAAAAGGCAAAATAGAGAAATAATTATCGAAGAGAAAACACTTGGTTTGATTTCCCCCTGCTTTAAAAAGAAATCATTTAAAATTTTCTAAATTATGAAAGTAAAAATGATAAAATTCAAATACAGAAAATTTTAAGTAAAACAGTAAAAGACTTCCTTTTCTCATGTACATACCACCTATGTCACTCTTTTCTCTAGAGTAACACAGTGAATAATCATCCAGATTTTTCTTTTCATTCATCGATCATTCACTTATTCTTTTCACATTTGTTGTTGTAGTGGTTGTGTTGAGCACTGCTCTTTTCCAGATGCTGGGAGCTGATTCTGCAATGGTGAACCACAGATATGGTCCCTTGAGGAGAGATGGGCCTGGTGGGATAAGGAACAGGGGTTCATGGCACCTAATGCTAACTGCTTTCTCCCCATCTGCTGATGCCGATTTGGGGTCAAGAACTTGTAGATCCTGATGTTTGTAAACACTCCCTTAAATCAGTAGTTCTCAGCTAGGACCAATTTTGCTCCCCCAAGGGACATCTGACACTATCTGCAGAAATTTTTGATTGTCACAACTGGGGAGGCAGATGTGTTACTGACATCTAGTGGGTTGAGCATAGGGACATTGGCTAAACCTCCTATAGTGCACAGGGGAGCCCCTGACTGCAAAGAATTAGCTGGTCCAATGTGTCAAAAGTGCCAACGTTGATAAAACTCTGCTTACACAGAAGTGCTTAGATTGTTAGAAAAAATTTTCCAGAATGCTGATAAAAGTCAAATATGAAAGGGTGGTGGAGTATTTGGCTGCTTTACCAGCTTGACAGGAATCAGATATGTAGAAGCGTCACTGGAAGCCGCGTGCCCTAGAGGGTACAAGGGGAAGGAAAATGTCACACAAAGAAATGCTTCATTTGCTCCTGCTTTGTGTGGCCAAGTTCAGTATTGTTGGCAAGACATATTGGGAATTTATAGCAAGCATCTGCAACTTCTCTACCAGCTAATCTGTAAACTCCTTCTACGATATGTTTGCCTGTAGTGGTCTATGATAGCTGTGGTTTTTTATCTAACTAGTACACTTTTGCATTCCTCTTCTTAGGTTCTTTTGGTGACTCTTTCCCAATTCCAGTAAGTTCTAGAAGGGTTGCTAGAGGAATTCAGGCTGACAGAAATATTCATGCCCCTGTCCACTGTGGTCTGTTTAGGGATGAGTACCTAACTCAAGCAGGGCAACTTAAAGACCCCCTTGGGATTGAAAAATTGATACTGTGAAAGAGACATTCTCATTTTATTGGGGTCATTCACTGGGAAGATACGAAACTAGAATTGTTGTAAGGTTCTTGTACTATAGATAGTACCAGTAGTATAATATCACTTTAAGTTAGGCTGTGGATGTTAAAGATGTATACTGCAAACTGAAAGGAAATCACTAAAATAATACAACAAGGAGTTACAGCTAATAAGCCAACAAAGAAGATAAAATAGATACTTAAAAATATTAAATTAATCCAAATGAAGGCAGAAAAAAAGGAAAAAGGAATAAGATGAGAAGAGGCAAATCTAATAGAAATAAATAGGAAGATGGTAGATTTAAACCCAATTGTTTCAGTAATTACATTAAATGTAAATGATCTAAGCATCCAACTAAAAGGTAAAGATTGTCCCATTCAATAAAATAGCAAGGCTCAATTTTATGCTGCCAACAAGAAATCTACTTTAAATATAAAGATATAAATAGATTAAAAGTAAAAGAATGAAAAATGGTATGTCACACTAACACTAATAAAAAGATATCTGGAGTGGCTAAATTAACATCAAAGTATATGTCCAAACAATGATATATGGTACCAATGACAAATTACCAGGGATGAGGACAGTCATTTCATTATGATAAAGGGGTCAATTCATCAAGATCACATACGATTCTAAATATTTATGCACCTGATAGCACACCCTCAAAATACATGAAGCAAAAACTGATAGAATTGTGAGAATAAATAAGTAAGACCCAGTTATAGTCAGAGAGTTGACTATCTGAACAACACCAACACTATCAACTAACTCGGCTTAACTAGAGGCATTTAAAAAATACTCCACCAGGGGCCAGGCCAAGGGCCGAGTGGTTAAGTCTGCTTCGGCAGTCTAGGGTTTCACCGGTTCAGATCCTGGGTAAGGACATGGCACCGCTCATCAAGCCAGGCTGAGGTGGCGTTCCACATGGCACAATCAGAAGGACCTACAACTAGAGTATACAACTATGCACTGGGGGGACTTTGGGGAGAAGAAGGGAAAAAAGATTGGGAACAGATGTTAGCTCAGGTGCCAATCTTAAAAAAAAACAAACAAAAAAACACTCTACCAAACAGCAGGAGAATACTTTTCAAGTACACTCAGAACACTGAACAAGATAGACCATATTCTGGGTCATAAAACAAGTCTCAATCAAATTTGAAGAGATTCAAAGTATATTTTCTGACTGCAATGAAAAGGAATTAGAAATCAATAACAAAAAGATATCTGGAAAATGTCCAAGTATTTGGCAACTAAATAACACACTTGTAAATAACCCACAGATCAAAGAAGAAATCAAAAACGAAATTAGAAAGTATTTTGAACTAAATTAAAAAGAAAACATATGTGAAAATTTGTGGAATGCAGCTAAAGCAGAACTTAGAGGGAAATCTTTCTTCCTTTCTTTCTTTTTGGTGAGGAAGATTGTCGCTGAGCTAACATCTGTGCCAATATTCTAGAGGAAAATTTATAGCACCAAAATGCCTATACTAGACAAGAATAAAACTCAAATCAATGACCTCAGCTGCCAGTCTAAGAAACCAGAGGAATAAAAACAAATTAAAAACAAAATAAGCAGAGGAAACAAAATAATAAAGATTCAGTAAAATAATATAAAGATGTAAATTTTAAATAATAGAGTAACCACTAAAAGAACTAATAGATATATGTAACAAGCCATTATTGGAGATAAAATGGAATCATAAAAATACTCAATTCAAAAAAAGGGAGAAAAAAAGGACAAAAGTGCAGATGAAACAAACAGAAAAAATAGATTTAAATATTACCATATTGATAATTACATTAAATGTATATACCTAATAGCTTCAACTGAAAGGATAGAAATTGTCAGATTGGACAACAAAGCAAGACCCAATTATATATGCTATTTAAAGGAAATCCACTTAAAATATCATAGCAAAGATAGGTTAAAAAAGGTTGAAAAAGTTAGGCCATGTAAACACTAATCAAAAGAAAGTTAGAGTGGCTACATTAATATCAACAAAGAGTTCAATATCAAAAAAGGAAAATTACCTGGGAGGAAGGGAGCATTTCATTGATAAAGGGTCAAATCATCAAGAGGACATAACCTTAAATGTGTATGCATCTAATAACAGACCCTCAAAATATATTAAACAAATCTGACAGAATTAAGAGGAGAAATAGGCAAACCCACCAACAGAGTTAGAGATTTCAACACTGCTCTGTCAGTAACTGATTGAACAAAGAAGCAGAAAAGAAGTAAGACTATAAAAGACTTGGACAACATTATCAACCAAGTTGACCTAATGATACTTATTCACTCACTAATACTGCATTCAAAAACAGCAAAATCCACAGTCTTTTCATATCATTTACCAAGATAAACCATATTCTGGATCATAAAACCTCTCATTAAATTCAAGAAGATTGAAATCATACGAAGTATATTCTTTAACATGAAAAAAATTAAACTAGAATTCAATCATAGATATATGGAAAATCTCCAAATATCTGAAAATTAAATAATACTTTTCTAAATTACTCAGAGGTCAAAGAAAAATAATCACAATGTATATTAAAAATTACTTTGAAGTGAATGAGAATGAAAACACAACATATCAAAACTTGTAGGACATTATAAAAGCAGTGTTTATAGGGGAATATACAGCATTAAAAAAAAAGTATCATCTCTAAACAGTGATCTGAGCTTCAACTTAGAAACACAAAAAAGAGGAGAAAAATCAAACACAAAGTAGATAAGCAGAGGGAAATAATAACTATGAGCAGAAAATAGTGAAACATAAAAAATGGAAATACTATAGAAAAATCAATGAAGCAGACACCTTAGCAAGACTGATCACGAAAGAAAATGAGAAAATATTAATTTTCATTACCAAAAATGGAAGTGGACATATCTGTACAGCTACTATAGACATTAAAATAATAACAGGATATTATGAACAACTTTATCCCAATAAATGTGACAACTTAGATAAAATGAACAAATTTCTTGAGAGACAAAAAATAGCATACCAAACTAAAGAAAAAATAGGTAACCTGAATAATCATATATTCTAAATAAATTGAAGTCATAGTTAAAAACCTTCCCACAAAGAACACTCCAGACCACTTAAGGAAAAAATAATACAAATTTTACACAAGCTTTTCCATAAAATAGAAGAGGTAGAAATACTTCCTAACTCATTAGATGAGGATAGCAATATTCTGATAATAAAACTAGACAAAGATATCATAAGAAAACTACAGACCAGTATCTTCATGCATAGACACAGTTATCTTTAGTAACACTTTAGCAAATCAAACCCAGCAACATATTTAAAAGAACATGTATTCTGAACAAGGGAGATCCATCCTGGGAATGTGAGGTTCGCTCGAGATTTGAAAATCTTAATCAAGGTAAATCACCATATCAACATACCAAAAAATAAAAATCCGTATCGATAGATACAAAACAATCCTTTGACAAAAGTCAATAACCATTTAGGACAGAAACTCAGCAAACTAGGAATAGAAAGGGACTTTCTTCTATTAGGAAAGGCATCTATAAAAAGCTATAGCTAACATTATACGGAATGATGAAAGATGAACACTTTCTGCCTAAGATCAGGGAACACAGCTAGGATGTCTGCTCTCACCACTTCTATTCAACATGGTACTAGAGGTTCCAGCCAGTGAAATAATGAAAAATAAAAGACATGCACATTAAAAAGGAAGAAGTAAAACTCTTATTTGCAGATGCAATGATTGTTTACGTAGAAAATCCTCAAGAATCTTAAAAAACTTACTAAAAGAACTAAGTTTTTAGCAAGGCCAACAAGTTCAATACAAAAGCAACATTATGTTTATATACTAGAAATGAAACAAGTGAATTGAAATTTAAAAATACACTTACGTATACACTTAGAGACAAATTTAACAAATTATGTGCAAGACCTGCACACTGAAAACTACAAAACACTGCTGCGACAAATTAGATACGACAGAAATAAATGAAAAGATATTTCACAATCATAGATCAAGAGACTCAATATTGGGGCCGGCCCCGTGGCCGAGTGGTTAAGTTCTGACGCTCCACGGTGGCGGCCCAGGGTTTCGCTGGTTCGGATCCTGGGCGTGAACATGACACCGCTCATCAAGCCATGCTCAGGCGGCATCCCACATGCCACAACTAGAAAGACCCACAACTAAGAATATACAACTATGTGTCCGGGGGCTTTGGGGAGAAAAAGAAAAGAAATAAAAATCTTAAAAAAAAAAGAGACAATATTGTTAAGATACTAGTTCTTCCCCAACGGATCTGTAAATTCAATTCAATTCCATTCAAAATCCCAACATACCTTTTGTAGATGTTGACAAACTGATTCTAAGGTTTATATGCAAATACAAGGAACTTAGAATATCCAAAATCATTTAGAAAAAGAACAAAATTGGAGGACTTAACATTACCTGATTATGAGACATAGAATAAAACTACCGTAATCAGGATAGTAAGGTACCAGCAAAAAGACAGACATATTCATCAATGGAAGAGAATAAAGAGGCCAGAAGCAGACCCTCATTTACATGATCAAGTGATTTTCTAGAAAGGAGCCACACAATTTAATGAAGAAAGGATATTCTTTTCAAGAAACAGTGTTGGAATGAATAGTTGGATATCCATTTGTCGGAGAAAAAAAAGAACCACGACTTTTCCTTCACATATGAAAGAATTTACTGGAAATGGATCATAGACCTAAGAATTAAAACTATGAAACTTGTAAAAGAAAACATAGGAGAAAATGTTTGTGACTTTGGGTTAGACAGATTCCTTAGATGGACACAAAAAGCACAAAGCCTAATAGAAAAAACTGATACATTGTGCTTCGTTAAAGTTAAAAACTTTTGCTCTTCAAAACACATTGTTAGGAACGGGAAAGGTTAAGCCACAGACTGAAGGATTATATTTGCAAAACATATAGCCAATAAAGGACTTACGTCCAAGATACATAAAGAACTCCTACAACTCAGAGAATCAACCTGACGAAAATATGGGCAAAAGATCTGGAGAAATACTTCATCCAAATTAAAGTAAACGATAGTGAGATACCACTATGCACCCACTAGAATAGTGAAAATGAAAGACTGACAATATGAATTGTTGCCCAGGACGTAGATCAGCTGACCCTCTCATAAGCTGCCGCCGGAAAGGCAAATGTTACAACCATTTTGGAAAAACACTGGGGCAGTTTCCCTTAAAGTTACACATACTCTTGCCAAATGACCCAGAAATCCCATACCTAGTTATTTACCCAAGTGAAATAAAATCACACATCTGTCCAAAGACTTCTTTGAAACTGTTCTCAGCCCAAGCTGAAAAAAAAACCCTAAATGCATCAAATGATGAATGGATAAACAAAATGCAGTATATCCATATAGTGGAATACTACTCAGCAACCAAATGGAACAAACTACAAATAGAAAAAACAATATGAATAAATCCCAAAAGCATTAGGCTGAGTGAAAGATGTCAGACATAAAAGACAATACATTGTATGATTCCTTTTATATGAAATTCTAGGAACAGCAAAAATACATAAGGTGACATAAAGTGATCACTGGGTGCTAGGGCCTGAGGGTGGGAGGAGGATACTGGCTCTAAAGGGGCACTGGAAACCTTTGGGGATGATAGAAAAATATGTCTGGCAAAACTTACACACTTAAAATTGGCTAATTTTTATTGTATGTAAATTAAATGTCAATGATGAGGATTTCAAAAAGCCTGAGAAGACAAGTTTTCAAAGGACTACATTTTTGTCTTCTAGTTTTACTGCCTTGAGTTCAGAGAATATGCCTTGATGGTTTTAAGCATTTAAAATGTTATTCTATTCTGTTCTATTCATTTATGCTCAAATGCATCTGAAAATAACGAGTGTTCTCTATTTGTAGGGGGCAAATTTCTATGTCTATTAAATCAAGTTAATTTTGTATTCAAATCTTCTTCTTCCTGTAATTTAATATATTATATGCTTTTGTCTTTTAAAATACGGTTTCTTATTATTCCATTATGTTTCCCAGCCAAATTATTAACAAACACTTAAACTATGGTTAAAAAGTTCACATTTCTTTGCTCACTGTAGTTTCTTAAAACCCACACCATCTTCCCTTTTTAGATACACTTTTCATTTTGTTGAGTATGTCCTTGAATATTTTTTTTTCCAGTGAGGGTTCACAGGTAGTTAAAATAATCTTTATTGTGGTCTAATTCTTACGAGAAAGTTGGCTGGGCATAGAGTTTAGGTTAAAATTATTTCATCTCAGAATCATTTTACATCATCATTGTTTTCACTGATCTTGCTTGGTCCTCAATGATGGATGTTAATTAGAATTCTTTCTTCTCGCTTTATTCTCTTTTTCTTCAGCGATCAGTTGATCTGTTTGTTTATTTTGGACCTTCTCTTTTATGATGTTGGTTTTAGTCACATTCTAGGACATCCCTAATTGTCTATATTTACAACTGAAGGGTCAAAGCAAAAGTCTTCTACTGCCTATGCCTTTTGTAGTCCCTTTATGTCACTGTATGGAGTCTCAAGAGGGGTTAGACGCAATTTCATGTTTTTCATCTGATGTATCTAACTGGAAGCTCTGATTAATTCTTCTTTAATACCACTTATATGATATTAACATCACCAAAATCATTGAACTTTGGCTTTAGAGAAGGTTACACAAGTTAGGCAAAGAGAGTCATTATCAACAAAATTTGATACCCCCATCTCCTCAATAGTTTTGAGTACCACTGTGTTGGGGGTCCCCAAGACCACCCTCAGGTTTGATGATTCACTAGAAGGATTCACAGGACCCAGAAAATTTGTTATATTCAGAGTTTATGGTTTATTGCAGGAAAAGGACACAGATTAAAATCAGCAAAGGAAAAAGGCACATAGGGTAGAGTCTGGAGAAACCAGGCATGAGCTTCCAGTTGTCCTCTCCCAATGGAGTCACACAGACAGCACTTAATTCTCCCAGGAGTGATGTGTGACAACACATATGAAGTACTGCCAACCAGGGAAGTTCACCTAAACCTTGATGTCCAAGGTTCTCATTGCAGGTGGCAAGGATTGCCCATTTGACTGACCTTAGCTAGTCAGTCTCCATTCCCCTCGTCAGAGGTCAAACAGCATGGCCCAGGGTCCTAGGTGAACAAAAACAGTGTTCACCATAAATCACATTGTTAGCATAAAATATCTGGTGTGGCCCAAGGTCTATTATACAAAGAACTCTTATCAGGCAGGACATTCTAAGGGCTTAGAGGTTATCTCTCAGGAACCAGTCAAGGGCCAGTCCTTTCTTTGGAATGTGCAGGGTGTAAGCACTCCAAGCTTGCTGAGTTAACAACCCTTTACTGAACACATACAATGCTCTCATTTCAACTTGCTTTTTCACACATATTTTCCTGTACTGAAAAGGGGAGAGATCGTTGTGGTCCATATGCCTGCATACCCAACCATCACACATTCTCACCACTCTCTGTCACTTTCAGAGACAAACAGTTGATGTCATGGAAGATATTCTGGAAGGACGTTAGTTAACAGCAGAGCACGGTGGAGATGTTAGGTAGGATGAGGGCTGACCATAATGCAATTAAGCTAGAAATCTATAACAAAAAGATAACTAGAATGTTTCCATACATTTGGGAACTAAGAAATACACTTTCAAATAAAGCATGGGTCCAAGTAAAAATGACAATGAAAATTAGAAATATATTGAATGTAATGATACTGAAAATAATACATTTCAAAACGTAGAATTCTGTGATATTGTGATTATAATAAGAAATATATATTTGGTCTTCATCCCTGCTCCTGATGTAGGGCTCCTGAAACCCTTATAGATTCTTAAGTGATAAGAGCACTAGGAGCATCTTCTGTTCTGGTGAGACAACTCTGAATGGGGTCCTGGATGGATCCTGGATGGCAGCTGGTCACCAGAAAGACCAAGCCATCATTTGAAACTTGAAATTTTCAGCTCCCTCCCCGTCATCAGGGGCTAGAAATGGAGTAAATAATTGATCATGCCTACATGAAGAAGCCTCCATAAAATCTCAATAATTGGGTTCAGAGAACTTCCAGATGGTGAACACATCCATATACTTGGAGGGTGACACACCCCATCTCCATGGGGTTGGAAACTCCTGTGCTTGGGATCCTCCCAGACCTCACCCTGTGTATCTCTTCACCACGCTGTTCATCTGTATCCTTTATCACATCCTTTAATAAACTGGTAAACATAAGTGCTTCTCTGAATTTTTTAAGCCTCTCTAGCAAATTAGTCAAAACTGATGAGGGAGTCGTGTGAACCTCCAATTTGTAGCCAAATTGGACAGAAGTTGTGGGTAGACCTACTACTTGGATTGGCATGTGAAGTAAGAGGCAGTCTTGTGGAACTGAGCCCTTAACCTGTGGGATCTGATGCTATTTCCAGGTAAACAGTGTCATAATTGAGTGAAATTGTAGGACACCCAGCTGGTGTCACAGAATTGCTTGGTGTGGTAATAACCATCACACCTCTGGTGTCAGAAGTGTTGTGAGTGTGGTAGTAGCAGGGGAGTAAAAGAGAACCAAAAAGGAAAAGCACTGTAGGTTTTTCCTACACAAATGCTTAAAAATCAGATTAAGGGAAAGTTTTTAGCTTTAAATGCATAAAATGGAACAAAATAAGGCTGATACTCAGTGATCAAAGCATTCATCTCAAGAACTTGGAAAAAGAACAATAAATTAAACCCAAAGTGAGAAGGAAATAATAAACATAAGAGCAGAAATTAATGAAATAGAAAACATATATTCAGAGAGAATCAATAAAGCCAAAAGTTAGCTTTTGAAAGGCTAAGAGAAATTGATAACCTTCTTTCAGACAGACAAAAAAGAGGGATCAGGGAAAAAGGCACAAATAACCATAACATGGTTGAAAATGCAACACCATCACAGAGTTTTACTAAAAGCATTAAAAAAGATAATAAAAGGGGGTTGGCCCCGTGGCCGAGTGGTTAAGTTCGCGCGCTCCGCTGCAGGCGGCCCAGTGTTTCGTCGGTTCGAATCCTGGGCGCGGACATGGCACTGCTCGTCAGACCACGCTGAGGCAGCGTCCCACATGCCACAACTAGAGGAACCCACAACGAAGAATACACAACTATGTACCGGGGGGCTTTGGGGAGAAAAAGGAAAAAATAAAAATCTTAAAAAAAAAAAGATAAAAGGATTTTATAAACAATTTTACACCCACAGATTTAAAAAATTAGATAAAATGGATAAATTTTTCAAAACCCAAGACTTATAAAATTGATATAAGAAGACAAAAAGACTGTATTTCTATGGCTCATTAAAGAATTTGAATCTGTAATTGAAAATCTCACCATAAAGAAAATTTTAGGCCCAGCTGAGTTCACTGGTGAATTCTATTAAATATTTAGGGAAGAAATAAAACCAATATTATGCAAACACTTTCAGACAAGATAAAAAGAGGAAATACTCCCTAAGTCATTTTTTAAAGCTATGACGTTTTGGGTGCCAAAATCTGAGAAGGCCATTACAAGAAAGGTAAAATTATAGACGAATTTCACTTATGAACTGAAATTAAAAAAATGAAATAAAATATTAGAAAACTGAATGCAGAAAAACATGAAAATGATAAAACGTTACTAACATAGGTATTTTTCTCTCAAGTTTACAGGGTTGATTTAACATATGAAAATGAAAAAAAATAACTGTCCATAATAACAAAATAGAAAAAAATCATATAATTGTCTAAATGACTAAAGAAAAATATGATAAAATCAAGCATCTATTTAAGATAAAAGCTTTTAACAAACCAGATACAAAGGGGAATTTGCTTATCTGATGGAGGGCATCTAAAAACAAGGCTACAGCAATGGTGTACTTAATGGTGAAATGTAGAAAGCTTCCTAATTAATGTCAGGAATAACACACATTGCAATTTCTAGTCTACATTATTCTTGAGGTCCTAGCTAGTGAAATAAGGCATGAAAAAGAGATAAATGGTATAAAGTTTTGACATGAAGAATTCATTCTGCCATTATTAGATGATATGATGTATAAAGAAATGCAAAAAACTCTACAAATAAATTATTAGCATTAATAAACATGTTTATTGATGGACTGATGGACATGAGTCAGTAAAAAAAAATAAATTTCACTTTTATATACCAGAAAAAACAAGTAAAAAAATAAAAATAGAAAAAAATTCACTTAAAATAGCATCAAAAAACATCAATACTTTGGAATAAATTTACCAAAAAGTGTCCAATATTTCTTTTTTTTTTAAAGATTTTATTTTTTTCCTTTTTCTCTCCAAAGCCCCCCAGTACATAGTTGTATATTCTTCGTTGTGGGTCCTTCTAGTTGTGGCATGTGGGACGCTGCCTCAGCGTGGTTTGACGAGCAGTGCCATGTCTGCACCCAGGATTCGAACCAATGAATCACTGGGCCGCCTGCAGCGGAGCGCGCGAACTTAACCACTCGGCCATGGGGCCAGCCCCTGTCCAATATTTCTTTATAGAAAAAAGATAAAGCAAGGAAGGTCTAAATAAATGAAGAGATATACATGTTCATAGACTGGACGACTCAATGCAGTCATGGATTACTTACCAACAGGGACACATTCTGAGAAATGTTATCAGTAGGCGATTTCATCATTGTGTGAACACCAGAGTGTACTCACACAAACCTAGATGGTACAGCCTACTATACACACCTACACTATATGGTATTAATCCTATGGGACCACCATCCTATATGCGATCTGTGGTTGACTAAAATGTTGTTATGCGGCACCTGACTGTGCTGTAAAGATATTCCCCAAACTGATCTACAGGTTAAATGTAATTCCACTCAGATTACAATTCGGCAAACTGATTCTAAATTTAATTTGGATGTGCAAAGTGCCAAGAGCAGTTGAGATTCTCTTAAAGAAGAACAAATTGTGAGACTCTCCCCCACTGCATAGAAAAAGTTATCAGAATGCTACTAGACTAGTGTAAAGAATAGACTGAACTAGGGTAACATTTGTGCAGGGCAAATAAGCCAATGGAGTTGTATGGAGAGCTCAGAAACTGACTTGTGTGTATGGACATTGGTCTTATCTACTGGATCTCTTCATGTACTTCTCCACACCACTCCTAGCCCTGCTCTATGCCCTAAAAGGCTGTCTCCTATAGAAATAAATGAAATGTTATGTATTTATTACGAGACTTAAACGTCTGACAGAGTTTGGGATAAATTAGTCATAGGCACATGGACACACACACATACATACACACACACTGCAAATAAAACCAAGATAATTCATTTGTTTATTCTTCATCCAATAAACATTTATGGAATGCATTTATTTGCCAGACACTCTTCTGGGTGCTGGGAATCCATCAGTGAACCAAACAGGCAAAAATTGTTTGCCCTCATGGAGCTTATGTTTCCTGTACGTGAAGATAGACAAGGAGCAAAATAAATTATACACACACAAATACATACATGAATATATATAAATACACATACAACACACACATGTATAATGAAATGGAGAAAAAAAGTAGAGAAGGGAGATAAGTAGCATTGAGGGGTTAAATAAAATAGTAAACAGGGAGGACTTCACAAGTAAGTGCCTTTTGAGTAAGGACCTGGAGAAATGAAATGAGGTGAGGAAGCTAGTCATGCAGCTAACTGGGCAAGATTCCACACAGACCAAGGAGCCAGTGCAGATGCCCTGAGTGGGAGTGTACCTGCTATGTCTGAGGGAGGGAAAGGAGATAATGAAAAAGGAAGAGAGTAAAAATGATGAGGTCAGAGAAGTTGTGATGGACCAGATCATCTAGGTTATTGAAAGGATTATGGTTTATGCCCTGAGTGGGAGTGGAATCCATTAAAATGATTGAATCAAAAAGTAGCACACTGTGACTTTATTTTAACAGGATGACCCAGGCTGCTGTGTTAAGAAGAGTCTGAGGGGATAAAGGAAGAAGCAGGGCCATCAGTTAGGAGGTTATTGCAATGAATCTGGTGAGAGGTGATGTGGCTTGGGCTAGAGAAAGCAGTGGAGGTGAGGATGTCATTAAACTTTGAGGATAAAACAACTGGATTTTCTTATAGATTAAATGATAGAAAGAGAGGAGTCAAGGATGATTCCAGTATTTTTGGCCTGAGTTTATGGAAAGCTGGAATTGCCAATAACTCTCATTTCTAAACAGAGAGGGAAAAGGCACTGGGCTATGGGAGAAATCAAGAACTCAGTTTTGCAGGTTAAATGTGAGATGCCTACTTGACATCCAAATGGGGATGTCAAGTAGCCAATTAGATAGGAATATGGAGATCAGAGGAAAGAGCCAGAAACAAATGACCAACTCCTGGGGGGAAAAGAGAATGTAATCACAGCACAATACATGGTTCAGCTGTAATTAAGTTTACATAATAATGATATAGACATGAATAATTATCTCCACAAATCTATAACTATTTTGAGAAGATAGGGGAAGGAAGTATGTGTGTGTGTGTGTATGTGTGTGCAGTGACCTTATGAGCTAAATCTTCCATAATAAAATTCAAGAGAAATCTTAAACTAAGCTAAAATGAAATCAAGCATTTTATTTAAAATAAGAAGGCATATTTTTAAAGAAACAGTTAAAGTAGTTGAAAGTGTTTGCTTCTGAAAAGTGGGAACTGAGGTTAGGGGAGAAATGTATTTCTCATATATATGTGGTCTTCGACCACAGTTCCTGGCTCACAGCTCCCCAAACCCTTGGAATTTCTTGTTTGTGTTAATGCAGCTGACTTTTGGACCCCGCTCAAGGGCAGGGGCTGGCTGCCAGGAGAACCAGCCATGTGATGTGAGGATTGGAGATTTTAGTCCCAAACCCTGATTTCTGGGGAAGGGAGAGGGGCTTGAGGTTGAATCTATTGCCAATGGCCAATGAGTTAGTCAATCACAACTACATAATGAATTCTCTATAAAAACCAAAAAAGACAGCTCCTCAGTCATTTTTTGGAGAGATTCCGGGATGGTGAACATATGGAGGTGCTGGGAGAGTGGCCAGCACAGAGAGAGCATGGAAGCTCTGCATTTCTTCCCACATACCTTGCCCTATGCATCTCTTCCATTTGGATGTTCACCTGTATCCTTTATTACAGCCTTTAATAAACTGGTAAATATAAGTGTTTCCATTAGTTCTGCGAGCCATTCTAGCAAATTAATTGAATCCAAGGAGGGTGTTGTTGGAATCTCTGATTTATAGCTAGTGGGCCAGAATTACAGGTAACAACCTGGGCTTGCAGCTGGCGTCTAAAATGGAGAGTGGTCTTGTGGGACTGAGCCCTCAACCCATGCAATCTGATTCTATCTTTGGGTAGACAGTGTCAGAATTGAGTGGAATTCTCTGACACCCTGCAGGTGTCTGAGAACTGCTTGTTGGTGTGGGGAAGCCTCCACACACATGTTGGAATTGGGTCCAGGAACCCTGGGTGTAAATGTAAAGCTAACTTAACTGGTATTTACAGTCCCTGAAGCCTGAACATACATATAGTGTAACTGATTGAAGCTGAGTTCAAGTCTTAGCACCTCACTTACTAGTATGCAACCTTAGATGAGCTATACAATGTCTCAGTTTCCTCATTTGGAAACTGGGATTAATAGCTAAAGCACAGGGTTGTCAAAAAGAGTAAATGAGAAAACATATGTATGCACTAATTACTGGCTATGAGGTAGCTATTATCACTATTGCGCTTGATTACAAGTTTCTCACTCTCACTGGTCTGTGTTCTCTTCCAGGGGAAGTCCCACTTATCCACCTCTCCCAGCGCTGACACTTAGGAGTAGCTGAGTCAATATTTCTTGAATTAATAAGTTAAGGCACAAATAAATGGAGGCACAAGAGCTCTTGGATATCTGTTTCAGTCTCAGTAGTCTAGCTTCCTGGGACCTTGGGTCAAATTTCCAGCAAGCCACCTTGCTATGGGACATCTGGTCACTGCGCGCCCCCCCCCCCCCGATATTCCCCACCACTACCAACTCACTGAGAAATCTTGTTCTTACAGTCTCTTTCAAAAGCAAAAACTCTTGTGAGATACAGCAGCAAGAAATCATTATTTAGCAAGTGAAGAGGAAATTCTAGTTGCAACATTCCTCTCAAGTGTCATTAATCCTCACTTGTAATAATGACACTGATGGCCCAAACCTGCCCACCTGTAACATAGCAACTGCTAATGATTTGATCATTCCATTTTCCCAGAAACTCCAACTATATTCCTGATATTTTCTCCAGACATGACAAAACTGACAAAAACATGCTTCTTCAGTGACAGATCCTACCAATAATTAGCATGCATTGTTAAAGTAACTGTTGATTGCACTTTATTTATAGATATTAACATGATTAATTGCATTGGAAGTGTGCCTGGAGGATGACACTTTCTGAGCTGGTGCTAGGGCATGAGTGAACCCAGCAGCCCTCAAAGGGTGTTGGGAGAGGGTTGCGATTGGCCTACTCCTTTTTGTTTCTGAATTGCTCCCTCAAATGATTCTAGGTCTGATTCCATAGGACTGGCCCTACATTAGAAAGTATTTACTTTGACTAATAATATGTTCAGCTAGGAATAGACAAGAGAATAACTTCACATATGTGTAAAGCACTTTATGGTTGACCAAAAGTATTCACATGACTATCTTATCTGATCTGATCCAGTGCCCTGGTTTAAAATGCCGCTTATGTCTGGATGAGTCCAACATTTGTATCTCCACTCAGCTTCTTCCCTGCATTATAGACTCATCTATCCAAAGGCTTTCTTTGGATGTCTAGTTAATTGTTGAATAGGCATCTCAGTCTTAATATTTCAAAAATAGAACTGCTTTCCCTCCCCTGCCCTCCTACCCGAGTCTTCTTCATCTCAGTTTGGTAAAAACATCCTCCCAGAAGCTGAAACTCAAAATCTGGCAGTCATCATATCTATATTCCTCCTCTTCTCTCACCCTCCCACATCTGCAAGTCATGTTCTTTCTCCCTCTAAAAATAGCCAGAGCCTGTTCAATTTTTTCCTTCTTTATAGTGCTACCCCGTCCAAGATACTATCACCTCTCTCACATGAACTACTGCAGAACAGTGAAAGCAAAAGAAGTGAGTCCATGAGGCAGGATGGCTGCTATGATATGCTCACATCATGTGATTCTATACGGCTCACAGTTGCTCAGGATAGAGGGAAGCCTCCACTGCTTGCTTACATAGCCTTATGCCTACAATGCAATATGACCTTGAGTCTGGGATTCCCAGTCTGGTCCAGTGCACTGGTGACTACTCAGAGAGAGCTTCAGAAAAGACTGATTCCACCTGTGGAGAGAAAATTGCAGTTCCCTACATCCCCACATAATTGGGACTTTCCCTCAAAGGTTTCTAAAGTATGACAGTGGCTGGAGAGCTCCTATCCCATCTCTACCACACAAGAAGCTGGCTGTATCCTAGAGCGGCAATGGCAGATAGGACTGATAATAATAATAACACCAAGAGGAATTTAATGATAAGAAGAACAATAATAGCTCAATCCAAGCAACCACTTTGCCTTCCTATGAAAAACAAGTAGCTTTGGCTTGTCTTGAAAGACCTGACAGCTGGTTTTACTCTGCTGCGATTTGAATCTTTCATATTTCAAAACACTACCCAACACAGTCAGGGAAGATATGGTGAGTTTGGCAGACACTCTCTTCTGGGACATACTTAGCCAACAGCACCTCACTGAGGGCTTACTAGGTGCTCAGCTTTTCTCAGCACTAGGGGGAAAAGGAAAAGCTTAGTGACTGGCTTGGGCCCCATAGGAACTGACCATCTGGGATGAAAGGCAGAGCTTTCCACAGGCAGCAGTCAGGGCCCTAACTGGCAGAGAGGGCAACTATAGACCCAAGAGTAAAGAGCTGAGCCCTTTTCCTGGAAAAGTAAGCTTGGTGCTTATCTCAGGATTGTTATGAGGATTGATTATTTAAAAAGTATGGTTTCAGAGGCCCTAAAAAATCATTAAGTCTTCACAGGTTCATTAAAAACAGGTGATACTAGATTAACATCACTTTCTTTTTTGATTTGGCCTATTTGACTCACATATTAGGGCCCTTTTGTAGGCACAGTAAATGTGGACCTCAGCACAGCATCTGGTAAGCTGTCTCCTGATCTCCTTGTAGATGATCTGGATAAATTTAGGCTGGATGATAGTAAAGCAAGGTGAATTCATACCTAGTTGGACAATCACACCTAAAGGGAGCTGAATAATGCAACTCAGGTATTATCCAGTTCTCCAATTTTATCAATAATTTAGAAGAAGACATAGAATTTGGGTGTGACACAATAGTCATAATTGGAGTTCAGAATCAAGATCCATAAAAATCCTGACAGCTAGGTGAGATGGATAATGCCTAACAATATAAATTTATCAAAATAAATTATTTGATGGCCTAAAAAGTCAATGACGTCACCTCTGAAGTAGATGCAATGTAATGCATATGAAAATAAAAGGCTTTCTGGTTTAATCTTATTTTGAATCAAAATGTGATATAGCTACCGGAAAATAATTTTGCTTTAGGCTGTATCAACAGAGGTACAGTCTAGAGAGGCAGGGTGTACACCAGTTATAACACACCTGAAATATTAATTCTGTCAATTTTAGAGATATGTGATCACCTAGAAGACAGTGAGAAGACGACTACTGGGGGGCTGGGGAGGGTAGCGGTCAGGATCACATCAGGAGCTATTAAGCTTTAAGGAAAAGATTCAAGAAAGACAAGATTCTTCTCAACACATATTTGAAGTGGTGTCACAAAGAAGAGGGACTAAACTTGTTCTGAATGGTTCCAAGGATTAGAACTAGGATCAATAAGAGGAAGCCATGGGAAGATTTAGAACATTCTTCTCTATCACAATACAAAACCATAGTTTGTTAGTCTCTGAAGGTGGTAAGTCCCCCGTCTGCTCGGTAGGCTCTTCTGCTTTAGAGGAGAATCAAGTACCAAGCAGACGGTTAAACAAACGTGAAGTCTTTCCCAGCCCTGATATCCCTGATCTCAGATGTTAACTGGTAGCCAAGAGGAGACAATAAAGTTTTGGAGCAAGGCAACTGTGTTATCAGAAGTTGGATTAAGGAGAAAGGATTTGGTGGAATGTGCAATTGTATCTGAGGGGAAGGTCTGGAGACTGGAGGTCAGAAACAGTGAGGGCTGTTGACTAATAATGCTTAATTCAGCATCCTAGGAACGTGCATGATTTAAAAGGGGACATGGGCAAGAGGAAGTGAATTCCAAGCCTTGGTTCACCTAGTGCAGGAATCTTGAGTATTGGAGAATTCCTGAACATAATTCTTTCTCAACATGCTTCCCTAATAGATAAATTGAGATTCACATGTGATTTTTTTAATTTTCCCAAGGAGCATGTCTAATCAGAGTGTCCTTGATGAAAACAAAGATAGCAGATTTCAAAAGTTAAAGGGCTACGGAAAAGGCTTTAATATTTCATTTGAATGTGAAATAATCTTTTCTGAAAACACTTTTTTATAGATCCATCAATTCTCACTAGAAAAAAATCAAAAGTAATTGGAGATGAAAATGTGTTCTTATTTAAAGAACAAATATCATTTGGGAATATCAGAGCATCCTTAGAAGCTTGGGCATTGTGTGCTGGCTCTGACTGCTACGTGTTTCATTGGCTTTTGAAGAAAGCGAAACATTAAGATGAGCTGGAAACAGTTACGAATTCACCCTGCATTCTAAGCACCCTTGTCATCCTGAAAATTTCCATCAAAACTAAGGATTCACAGTTTACAGGAGAAGGGAGGATCAGGTTCTCTAGTAAAGATGCACTCTAAAGGGAGGCACGGCAGTAAGTGAATTAAACCCACATGCTCAGTGGTATGAACAATCATAAAGAAAACACATTATTTTTATTCTACCATGTATGTAAACCTGCTCCAAAGATAATCACAGGACATCAGGTGTTTTTAACCTTTTATTGGAGACAAGCAGTAGGCATCTCACCTCTCTTCTGTCCCCATCAACTGTTCCTCCATCTCTACTACTACGTAACTCTTAGAGCTTGGTACACGGGTCACCAAGTCATTTCATTTGACATTCAAAACGTGTCTTGATTACAACTCTTCCTCTCCATTCCCTTTGCAACACTCTGTGAAAGATGACTCAGAAGCAATGCTACCTCTTCCAATCCATCCCCCAAGTAAACGCAGATCTGATCATTTCACTTTTTGCTTAAATCTTTCAAAAGATTCCAGATGCTGTTAGGTTCAAATGTGAACCTCTTAGCACATCCTCTAAAAGACGACTCCGCCAACTGTTCTGTTATTAACATGTCCAATTCTCCAATTGGTCAGATTATTCTTAACTCCCTACACGCTCCTTACCCTTTCATTCCTTAGTGTGCTGTTTCTTCTTGCAAATCATCTGGCTCACTTCTCTGTTTACAAAATGTTCTTTTGTATCTTTGAAGCCCCAGCTTGCAAGTTATCCCCTCTGTGCCATCTTCAGGTCTCTCCAAGCCTGTGCTCTCTGTTCTAGCAACTTTGTCCATATTTTCCTTACCACATGAAATTAGAGATATTTGTGTTAGACTGTGAGATGATGAAGGCAGGAGTATATCTCCTTCTTTTTGGCACTTTTATCCGGGGCTGCAGCCATTTACGGAGGAGAACCCCAGGACAGAGAGGTTAAGTAACCTGCCCAAGGTCACATAGCCAGTTAGTGCTGGAGCCACACCCTAACTGGACAACCTGACTGCAGAACCTACAGAGCTCCCAAGTGGGAAGCCCTTGTATAGCCCACGAGGATCTTAGGGGATGGTACAGGGGAAGGTGGTGAAAGTCTCCTTTTTTGTGTGGTGGAGACTTGCGGAGGCTTGGAGAAGCTGACCTGGGAACTGCAAGTCTCCAGATCCTTCCCTTCACCACACAATGTTTCCAGCCTCAGGGCTGACCTCCTCACACCTTTTACCAGCTGGAACTTGTTGCCTTTGCGGCCAGTGGGAAAAAGAAAATAAGAAACAGAGATAGGCTCCCTCGACTGAATCCTATTTGGGTCTTTAGCAAAAAAGGATCTGCCTTTCCTCCAAGCCCAAGCATCAGACCATTTCCTTCTGTGTCCACTGCAATTTCCTAACACTCTAAGAAAATAAGAGATTTTGTTACAATAAAGGGTAGTGTAGAGGTAATCAGGGGACATCTCAGATATACTTCCAATAAGGGCAATAATAATTCTCTCTCTCTCTCTTTCTTAAAGATTAAATGAACTAACATATGTAAAGCATTTAGCACAGTATTTGAAGTGTATGTGTTAACTCATTATCTGTGTTGCTCGCACACCTCTTAGAGCAATGCCTGGACAAAACTATAGGCCAATTCTTATATGAATATAGTTGAAAAATCCTCTATCATATATTATTAAATAAAATCTGTTGATATTAATAATACTCCTTGACCAAGTAGGGTTTCTTCCAAGATGCATGGATGTTTCAAAATTAGTAAATCATATTAATGGATTGAAGGAGAAAAATCATGCAAACATCTCACTAGAAAAGAGATAAAATTCAACACCTATTCCTAATAAAACAACAATGTAACACCAAGAGCTGAACATTAATCAGGATCAGGACAAGAATTTCTACCATCACTCCTATTATTCAACAGTTTGGGAAGTTCTAGCCAAGGCCATAAAATAAGAAAAACACATAAAACGTAAAGTTATTACCAAGAAGGAATGAAATACGATTCTTCACAGAAGATATGACTGTTAGTTGGAAATCAAAGACAATCTAGTGAATAACTATTGAAACCAATGAAACAAGGTGGCTTATTCTAAGTATGTAAATATAAATAACTCCTAAAAATGACAAATCAAAAGATAACCCAATAAAAATGGGCAAAAAGCTAAAACATAAATTTTATAAAAGATATATGAAAAGCAAGAAAAGGTGCTCAACATCGTTAGCCATAAAGGAAAACCACAATGAAATATCATTACTAGAATGGCTAAAATAAAAAAGATGACAACACTAAATCTTGGCAGGAACTGGAATCAACTGGAACTCACATGCACTGCTGGAGGGAATGCAACACGGTACAGCAACTTTGAAAAACTATTGGCTTTTCTTATAAACATATACCTGTACTATAACCACGGAATTTTACTCCTAGGTATTTACCCAAGAGGAATAAGAACATATGTTCACAAATACACTTGTACAAGAATGTTCATGACAGCTGTATTCATATTAGCCAAAAATAAAAACAAATTTAAAAAAACCCAGAGGCCAAAACTAAAAAC
Source organism: Equus quagga (assembly GCF_021613505.1). Classification (NCBI taxonomy): domain Eukaryota; kingdom Metazoa; phylum Chordata; class Mammalia; order Perissodactyla; family Equidae; genus Equus; species Equus quagga. The sequence goes on from NC_060280.1 coordinate 21,565,656, forward strand.
AACCCAAATGTCCAAAAGCAGAAAAATAGATAAATAAATTCTGGTAAATTCATACAGTGTAATATTACTCAGTAAAAAAAGAGAACAAACGACTGATATCCTTCACAATACGGATGAATATCAAAAACGTTATGCTGAGCAAAACAATCCCCCCCCACACATGAAAGAATGAAGTATAAGAACAGGAAATTATGGTGATAGAAATCAGAAAGAGGCTGCTGTTTGGGGTAGAGGTGGAGGGATTGCCTGGAAGGGGGCAGGATGGAACCTTCTGGGATGACGGAAATGTTCTATAATTTGTTTTAGATGGTGGTGACATGGGTGAACACAAATGTCAAAACTCCTCAAACTGAGCACTTAAGATCTATGCATTTTATCAAATATAAATTATACCTCAATTTTAAAAATCTTTTCTACATATACCAGTGAATAAAACAGACTTAAAAAAAAAAACTATTCCATTCTCAACAGCAGCAAAAACATAAAGTACACAGGAAAAATCTTAAAGAGAAATGTATCGAATCCAGATAAACATATTTTACAGAATGTTACTAAATGGCTTTTTTTAAAAGACTGGAGCATATTTAGATATTTTATGTTCCCAAATGGGAATATTTAATATTGGAAAGACGTACATTCATACCAAAATTGTATATAAATATAAGCAAATTCCAAAGTAATGTCACAATTCATTTTGAAACATCTTTCCTAAATGATCTAAAGATTTACTTGCAAGATTAAATGGATGAAATAACCAATCTTTTTATCATTTATAAGAATAAGATGGGAAATTTGTCTTACTAGACAGTAAAATGTATTATTAAGAGGCTATAATTATAATATCAGCATACTGCTACCAGACAAGTGAAGAAGATGAATGGAGAAAAAACTATAAAGTACAAAAATAGACCGAAGTATACAGACAGTTCCCTATTTTGGTACATATTTGGTACATATTTGGTACATAATTATCCCATAATTTTGGTACATAATATTTGGTGCATAATTATCCCATAAAAACATATGGAACACAAATATACAAAAACTGGTAAACAAACTTAGCTGTTATAAAGGGGTTTCTATTCTTTAAGCACTAAAAATTCTATTAAGACTCTACTCACACATTACTTTAGTAGCACAATTTTTAACAATATGTTCCCAACATTTTCTTTCATTCACGATAGATCCCAGAATCAACAGGCTAGGTGTACGAGAGCATGTGTTTGAGGATAGCAGTGAACTGCTTTCAAATTCTAATTATTTTCATATTTATCCCAATTTTATTACATTTTGGAGGCTAATATTTTTTGTGTTTGTTTGTCTGTTTGCTGAGGAAGATTAGCCCTGAGCTAATATCTGTTGCCAATCTTCTTCTTTTTGCTTGAGGAAGATTGTTGCTGATGTAACATCTGTACCAATCTTCCTCTATTTTATATGTGGGTCACCACCACAGCATGGAGGCTGACGAGTGGTGTAGGTCCATACCCAGGAACCAAATCCAGGCCACCGAAGCAGAGTGCACTGAACTTAACCACTAGGCCACAGGGCCAGCCCCAAGGCTTATACTTTATGATTAATATCAGCACTTTTTGATTTCCCATCTTCTGTGTATGTGTGTTTGAGCAGGAGGAATGTTTTTGCTTTCTTTTAAAATTCCTTTGCTTAGACATAATTTACATCCCCCAAAATTCACCTGTTTGAAGTATAAAATTCAATGAATTTTAGTACATTTACAGAATTTTACAACCACCACAATCTAATTTTAGGACATTTCTATCACCCTAAAAGGAAACTTTATGCCTATTTATAGTCACTCCCCATTCCCACCCCCAGTCCGAGACAACCACTAATCCATTTTGAATCTCTGTAGATTTGCGTCTTCTAGACATTCTATATTAATGGAATCATACAATATGGGTTCTACTGTGTCTGGCTTTGAAATAAGGGCAAGATGAGATACAACTTTTAAACAATTATACAGCTACCACTAATCAAATGAAGATAAAAATACTGCTGAAACTGACCCTTTTCAGTAATGCCACTTGAAACAGTTTTCAAGAGCTTTATCAGCGGATGCATCAAATGCCAAATTTGGGTTATAAAAGACAGTTAGGGACTGGGCTGGTGTTATAGTGGTTGAATTTGCCCACTCTGCTTCAGTAGGCCAGGGTTCACAGGTTTTGATCCCGGGCGTGGACCTAGCACTGCTCATCAAGCCACACTGTGGCAGGCACCCCACATAAAATAGAGGAAGATTGGCACAGATGTTAGCTCAGTGAAAATCTTCAAGCAAAAAGAGGAAGACTGGCAACAGATGTTAGCTCAGGGCCAATCTTCCTCACACACACAAAAAAAAAGATGGTTTAGTTACATCAATACATAAGGCTCAAATGTGCAGACTACACAAAAGTTAAAAATCCGAGTATTTGTTACTTGACAATATTGGTGGTTAGGAAATGTTGGTTTATTCAGATGGGGTTGAGATAACTGATTATTTGGGGGTAAATTGGTTAAGATCACTAGCATATATGTTCATCAAATTTGTTCCAAGTAGATTCAAGTTTTAAAGTAGAGATTGGAGTTTAGATGTGGCCTCTGGAGTCAGACTATCTGGGTTTGATTCCAGGTGCTGCCACTCATATGTGACCTTGAGCAAGTCACTTCACCTTTCTATGTCTCAGTTTCTTCATTTGTTATAACAATATCATATGCCTCATAGGGTTTTTGTGAGGAATAAAGAAGATAGCATATATAAAGTTCTTACAACAGGGCCTGGCAAATGGCTAAGTATTCAGTAAATGTCAGTCCTTGATGTTGCTGTTCCTGTTACACAGGTGATTTTTGTAATCTCAGGACTGCGTGCGGGTGGAGGTGAGACTTTCTAAGCATAACTCTAAAGGCAGAACCTCCAACGGAAGAACATTATACATGTGAATACATAAACATTTAACAATGCCAAAAAGCACACAAAGGGGGCCGGCTTAGTGGCGCAGCAGTTAAGTTCACACATTCTGCTTCTCGGCAGCCCGGGGTTTGCCGGTTTGGATACTGGGTGCAGACATGGCACCACTTGGCATGCCATGCTGTAGTAGGCGTCCCACATATAAAGTAGAGGAAGATGGGCATGGATGTTAGCTCAGGGCCAGTCTTCCTCAGCAAAAAGAGGAGGATTGGCAGCAGATGTTAGCTCAGGGCTAATCTTCCTCAAAAAAAAAAAAAAAGCACACAAAGGCTGACACCTTTAATTTCAGACATCTTAAAGATTATAAAGAAAAAACAAAAGTCAACTCTAATACAAAAATAAGTAAAAGAAAGAAACAGACAAGGCACAAAAGGAGAAAAACCAATGGTCAAAAAACATACAAAAAGATGTTTATCTTCATCAACATCGTAAGAAACACAAATCATGTCAAATTATCATGTTGTATTTTCACTATTAGATTAGAAAGTAAAATTATAACAGGAAAAACCTGTGAGATCTACAGTAACTAAAACAGTAAATACAACAGTTAGAAAAAGCAAAAATTAAAACAGGTGAGAAATCCCCTGAAAACGTCAGTAAAGAGAAAGCAATGAAAAGCAGAAACCAATGAAAACTGGTGAGAATATTTTACAAGGAAAACTTAATTAGCTCATTCATTCATTTATTTAAAAAAAAAAGGTGTCACCCACAAGATGTCGGGCACAGCACCAGGTGCTAGAGCCTGGAGGGAGCAGAGGTGAATGAAAGAGTCCCCTGACTCCGTGTGTTTCCAATCCAGTTTGGTTGGAAGTTCAAATAAAATACAGCCTACTGTTAAACATAGTGCAAACATTACCAGAATGTGCTATACTATGAAGTATTAAAATATTTTTAGGCTTGCAAAGATAAAAAATGAGAAATGTGAATTTTTTTTCATTTTTGGCTGAGAAAAAAATATGATGTGTTTTTCTTCATAAATTGTGAGGAGAATAAAAGATGTACTTTTCAGACTGGGGTGTCTATTTTCTTGACAAGTCATTTGTTCTGTGGAGCATCAGGATTTGCTACCCAAAATGCATCTCTTTGGCTTGACTATTTTTAAGAACAAAAGATTCAGGAAGAAACTTTGACCTTCCCCCTAACTACCTAAAAGAATTTAACATAGAAAGCCTGTTCTAGGAAGGAGCTATCACCATAGATAACCATAATATCACATAAACTAGCTGTGGTAGACAGGGAGGAACCTAGCAAGGCCCATTTAACCAAAGTCCTCTCCACATACCATTGTCTTTGCAAGGAATGGCAAACATTTGTTTACCAAACATTTGCTTTTCCATCTCCATGTGAATTGCCTTCTTTCCCTTTGAAGTTCCAAACCACCACTCCCGACATCCTCCTTTGCCTTTGGCTGAAGATTATATTTAAGATGGTGGCTTTGGCCACCTTGGTAAGTTACTCAGTTTTACCAGGTTTCTCTCATGTATACACGTTATTAAACTTGTTTCATTTTCTTCTGTTATTCTGTCTTACATCAATTTAATTCTTAGAACAGCCAGAAGAACCTAGAAGGTAGAGGAATATGTCTTCCTCTCCTACAGTTCCTATTCTCCCACCCCCATTTGAAGCTTTCTAAGTTATTTCATCAGGTTTTTTTCCTTCACAGTCATGAAGACAAAACTGCTTACATTCCATTATCATAGCTTTCCATTTTGTAAGCCTCCTAGTTATTGCAGGGTTTCACTGTCTAATGTAGTGAAGGTGGGGTTAGGGTGCAGTAGGTCTGGGAGGAGGGAGCCTGGATACCGAAGGAGTATGCTCACTCAGGCAGTCCAGGACACAGAACAAGAGACTCCTAGCAATCCAGAAACTCTGTCCTGGGAGGCAAGTCTTCACTGACTGGCTAGAAGGTTCAGTTTAGGACAGATTCTTTTTTCTTCTGTTTCTCCCTCTAGCATTTTCTCCCTCATCCATCTGTCACAGCTGCAGAGCTCCCCAGCCATGAAGGAATCTGACCCCAAAGTCTATTTTCATCCTAATGATGTCTTACATTTAACAGAAATAAATGTAACCACTGAAGACGACTAAGTCTGCTCACGCAGGTTAGAGTTTTCAACTGGGTCACAAAAGATCTCAAATATCCGTATGAAATGTAGAAAGGCCAGTGAAGGTGGCAGAGAATTTCCAACAAGCCAGTGAAAAACTGGAGGAGATCACTGTTTTTGCCGTACTCCTCTAATGTTTCAAATTAAAGAGTCGGTTTAAAGTTAAACAGATCTAGAGTTTAATCCCAGCTCTGCCAGCATTAGCCGTGTGAGTACGGGCAAATTACTCAACATTTGTTTCCACATCTGTAGAGTGAGGGTAATAGCATTTACGGGGTTTTGTGATTATTAGAAATAATATATGTCCCTGACACTAGAAATTCAACCAAATGTAGCTATTATTTACCAGCCAATCAGACCTCCTATTCTTTTTCAAACCTCTGAACTTTATCCAAAATGACTCTGCTACTTACTTCAGGGAGAAAACAGGAGTCATTAACAGGAACTACCTCAACTTGCTCTCTCAACATCCTTACAAAGACACTCGTATTTTCATTCTCCTTCCTGCATTGGAAGTTGTGCTGCTCATCCTACCAAGTGGGATTGATCTCCCAGCCCACTAAGCCCTCTCAGAAACTTAAGGGATTATCTCTGCCCTTCTCATTCATCACCCTTTCTTCTCCAATGGGTCCTACTTAATCAGTGTTTAAACATATTCTCATGGCCCTCTTCCTACTACTGTCTGCCACTTTCTTGTCTGGCCAAACTTCTCTAAAGGGCTGTTTAGGTAAAACTGCTCCAATTCCTTATCTCTTACTGTCTCCTCAACCCACGTCTACCTGGCTTGCGCACCAGGTCTCTACCCGAACTGCTCTCACAGGGTGCCCTCTGTGTTGCTAAGGACATTTCTCTGTCTTCATCTTGACCTCTTGGAGGCATTTGCCGTATATGATTACTCCCTCCTTGTGGAAACACTCTCTTCCTCTGGATTCAACATTAGATTCTCCTGCTTCTCCCCCTTCTTTTTGATTCTACCTTTTCAGTTTCCTTTGGGGAAGCTTCTTTGATCTTTAAATGTAATAAGTTTTCATGGTTTGGTACTAGGCATTGCTTTCTTTCCACTCTAGATCATCTAAGATGATCCTTTCCCATGCCTTCAACATGCTCAGGCTAGCTTTATCTTTATGTTTCAAACCCATGCATCTAACAGCTTAGCCAACATCTCCATTTGGATGGCTCATAGACACTTCACATTCACTATGTACAAAACATGACATTCCACTCTAAACCTGTTTCTAGTATTCCCCAGTCCAGTAAATGGCATCACCATTCACCTTGATGCTAATGTGTGAAACCTGAGCATCATCATTTTCCTTTTATGATTTCCTTGTGTTACAAGCACTCAATTTGATTGGACCATGTGGATGAGGGCACAAAAATTTAGTTAGTTGTTTTCTTACTAATTTCTCTAGCTAGTCTAGTGAAGTCATTCAGAAGCAGTACCAAGAATGGATTCTTGGAGGCTGATTAGGAGGCTATGCAAAAAATCCAGCAGAGAAATGATCATAGCTTGGGCCAACACAGTAGCAATGGAGATTCAAGCTAAATGTAGAAAATGAGATTTACAGGAACTGGTGACTGATGGAATGTTAGAGGAGAGCAAGAGAGGGTACAAGGGAGCCATTCTAAGTTCCCCAATATAAGTAACTGGTGAAAAAAAGCTATAATGGACAACAAAAAATGCGACCTATTCAATGAACAACCAGAAAAAAGACAGAAGAGGCAAAAAAAAATCAACCATGTTAACTTTCTATTTTAGAAAGCTAAAAATACTAAGATGGTAGAAATAAATCCATATATAAGTAATGACAATATGTGTACATGGATTAAATTTCCAATTAAAATTTAGTTCTATGCTATTTACAAGAGACATTCCTAAAACATAACAACACATTAAAGTTGAAAATAAAGAAATGAAAAATATATATGAGGTAAATACTAACCAAAAGTTCATATAATATTGGACAAATGGCCTTTAAGGTGAAAAACAGCAGGGATAAAGCAGGTATGGTATACTCTGCTGATTTTCTACCCAACATCCAATCTCTCCATTTCCCAATTAATGGAACCCCAATTTTGTTTGAGGCAGAAATGGGCCCAGTTAAAAACACTCAATTTTATGGACTCTTTTGCAGCAAGGGATGATCAGTGATCCTTTCTGGCCAAAACTATGTAGGTGAAAATCTACTGGATGGTACTTCTGAGAAGGCTATATTTTCCTGATATAAAGTAACAGTCTTAGCTGACACATGAGTTTTGTCTTTCAACCTTCCACTATCTTCTTGTACGTATTGCCAAATTTGAAAGCAAAATTGTAAGAATGGTAGAGTAGGAAGTTAGAAGGATCTAGGTCCTTGAAAACTTCCTTGAAAAGCATGACCAGCTCTGAGCTGTCTAACACCAGATTTCTTATTTCTTGAGAAAAATGACATTCTCTGTCACTAAGCCACTCTAGTTGATTTTCCATAATATGTAGTTGATCTCATTTCCAACAGACATAATGATATAAGGAACAATTTGTCAGAAAGATGTAATGATTCTGAACCAGCATATTATGTACCAGAAAGAAAAATCAGCAAATTCACAATCACAGTGGGACATCATAACACACCTCTTTCAGTAAATGATAACCCAAGTAGACAAAACATGTAAAGAGAATGTAAATTATTTGAGAAACACAATTAACAAGCTTGATCTAAGGGATATGATAGAGGTCTAAATTCAATAATAGGAGAAAATACATTCTTTTTACACATAAGTATACCTAATCAACTACATTGTTGCTATTATTATTTGAGCAAGCTGTTATCTGTTGGATCAACTAAGAATAAGAAAAATAAAAGTTTTTATTCTAACATCACTTAATTCTTTGATGCTCTTCCTTTCTTTATGTAAAACCAACTTTCTGAGCTATATTATTTTCCTTCTTTCTAAAGAATTTCTTTTAATATTTTTTGCAAGGACAGTCTACTGGCAACAAACTCCTTCAATAATTTATTTCTCCTTCACTTTTGAAGGATAATTTCTCAGGGTATAGAATTTTCCATTGGTGGTTTTCTTCTCTCAATATTTTAAATATTTCACTCCACTTTCTTCTTGCTTGCATGGTTTCTGAAGATAAGCTGGATGTAATTCTCATCTTTGCTCCTCTATGTGTAAGATGTTTTTTTCCTCTGCCTTCTTTCAGGATTTTTTCTTCACTTTTGATTTCCTGTAATTTAAAAATGATATGCCTAGGTGTAAATTTCTCAGCACTTGCTTGCTGTTCTCAGAGATTCTTGGATTTGTGTTTTGGTGTCTGATGTTAATTTAGGGAAAATTCTCAGTTATTACTATTTTAAATGTTTCTTCTATTCCTTTCTTTCTTCTCCTTCTGTTATTCCCATTATGTGTATTTGTTGTTATCCTACAGTCCTGGGATATTCTATTCTGGTTCTTTTTTCAGTCTTCATTCTCTTTGCTTTTCAGTTTTGGAGGTTTCTATTGAGATATCCTCAAGTAGAGAGATTGCTCCTCAGCTGTGCCCAGTCTACTCATAAGCCCGTCAAAGGCATTCTTTATTCCTATCATAGTGTTTTTTAATCTCTAGCGTTTCTTTTTGGTTCTTTCTTAGGATTTCCATCTTTCTGCTTACACTGTCCATCTGTTCTTGCATGCTATTTATTTTGTCCATTAGAGCCCTCAGCATATTAATCATACTTGTTTTAAATTTCCGGCCTGATAATTCCAACATCCTGCCATGACTGGTTCAGATGTTTGTTCCATCTCCTCAAATTGTGTTTTTTGCCTTTTGGCATGCCTTGTAATTTTTTCCTGATAGCCAAACATGACATACAGGGTAAAAGGAACTGCCACAGGTAGACCTTAGTAACATGATGGTGAGGTGTGTGGGAGGGGAAGCATTCCATAGTTGTATGATTGGGTCTCAGTCTTTTAGTGAGTCTGTGTCTCTGAACTGTGAACTTCACAAGTGTTTTTAATCTTTTTTCTCTCCCTTTTAGGTGGAAGAGGATGGCTAGAGCTGACTGGAGTTGGGTGTTTCCCTTCCCCCAGGTCAGTTAGGTTCTGATAATAGCCAAGCAGGTTAGGCTCTGGTTAAACAGCTTCTCCCAACGGCAGGCCTTGCTAAGAAGAACAGAGTGCTCTGATGTATTTCAAAATGGTTCTTTTCTCCTCAGCCTCCCAGAAGCAGGGATTTTTCTCTGATATTTACTGTGGAAACCTGGTTGAGCTCCTGGAGGTAAATCTCACAAAACTCGGGGCGGGGGGGGGGGAGCGGTGCTCAACTATGACTGGGTGCCCCTGGAGTTTTTAATTCTCAGAGTTGTCTACACTGAGCCTCCAGCAATTCATCAGGTTTTCCTGCCCGACACTGGTTCCAGCAGTAGTTTCCATCCATGAGTCTCTACTCCAGGAAGCTGTTATTCTCTGTGTTCACCTCCAGTCTTGGGGGGTTGCCCTGTGTCCTCACCTCTCTTATGGATTGTAAGAGTTGGTGATATTTCAGTTTGTTCAGCTTTTTACTTGTTGTTAGGATGGAGTGGCAGCTTCCAGGCTCCTCGCATGAAGAACTAGAAACCAGAAGTTGAAAATACCTTCTTTTTAAGGAGCCAGTTATAAAAGCTGACCACATATAAGGCTACAAAGCAAGTCTCAGTAAATCCAAAACAATGATATTCTTCAGATCATGTTCTCTGGGCAAAATGCAATAAGATTATAAATCAATGGTAAAAAGCCAAACAAGCCCACAAATTTGGAAATTAAAAAATACACTTCTAAATAATTCATCAGCCACATGAGGATTATAATGGGAATTAGAAGCTACTTAGAACTGAATGACTCATAGGATGCAACAAAAAACTACACCAAAAAGTTAGAAAAAGCATAACAGACTAGCCACACCAAAACACAAACACAAAACAAAAAAGAAAGAAAAGGGGGAAACATCAAAAATAAAGACAAAAGGGGGCCAGCTTTTGGTGCAGCAGTTGGGTTCACGTGTTCTGATTCAGTGGCCTGGGGTTCACTGGTTTGGATCCTGGGTGTGGACCTATGCACCACCAGTCAAGCCATGCTGTGGCAGGCGTCCCACATAAAATAGAGGAAGATGGGCACAGATGTTAGCTCAGGGCCAGTCCTCCTCAGCAAAAAGAGGAGGATTGGCAGGGGATGTTAGTTCAGGGCTAATCTTCCTCAAAACAAAAAATAAAATAAAGAGAAAAGGATTAACAATACAAAAGCTGGTGCTTTGAAAAGCCCTAAAAAATTAAAGGCTTCACAAAATTGATCAAGAAAAAAGAGATAAAAAACAAATAAGCAATGATAGAAATGAAAAAGAAGTCATAATTATGCCTTTATTAGAAACTTTTAGAAATGTTAGAGACTGTTATAACCAACTTTAAGCAAAGAAATTTGAAAACTTATGAAATGGAAAATTATCTAGAAAAATCTAATTACCAATGTTTGCATCAAGAATAGATCATTTGAGGGGCTGGCCTGATGGCATAGTGGTTGAGTTTGTGTGCTCTGCTTCATCAGCCCAGGGTTCATGGGTTTGGATCCCAGGCACAGACCTACACACTGCTTGTTAAGCCATGCTGTGACGGCATCCCACATACAAAATAGAGTAAGATTGGCACAGACATTAGCTCAGCAACAATCTTCCTCAAGTGAAAAGTGGAAGATTGGCAACAGATGATAGCTCAGGGCCAATCTTCCTCACTGAAAAAAAAAAAAAGAATAGACAACTTGAGGGGCCAGCCCATGGCATAGTGGTTAAGTTTGGCACATTCCACTTTGGTGGCCCGTGTTCACAGGTTTGGATCCCAGGCATGGACCTACACCACTTGTCAGCCACACTGTGGTGGCAACCCATGTACAAAATAGAGAAGGATTGGCACAGAGATTAGCTCAGGTAAATATTCCTCAGGCAAAAAGAACATTGGCAACAGATGTTAACTCAGGGTGAATCTTCCTCAAAAAAAAGGATAGATAACCTGAAAAAATTTTAACCGTTCAATCAATCAAATCAGTTATTTAAAATTCACCTCAAAAAAGTTCCCTAAGACATATAATTTGACAGGTAAGTTCTACCAAATCTTCAACGAACCAATATTTTCTTATACAAAACTTTCTAGAGAATAGATTTAAAAAAGGAACTTTCTTGAATTTACCTTATGAAGCTAGTATAACCCTGATAGTATAACCAGACATGGACAGTATAAGAAAGGAAAATAATACACCAATTGCCTTTATGAATGTAGCTGCAAAAACACTAAAGAAATCATAAGCAAACAAAATAAAGCAATAAATGAAAAAATAGAAATCATGACAAAGCAGAGTTTATCACCAGAATTCAAGGATGATTTAACATGAGATAATATAAGATTATAAGCCACTACATAACATGATGGAAATGAAAAATGGAAAACAATATTATCATCTTAATAGACAGAAAAAACACTTACTAAAATCTAACGCTCACGCATGAAAAAGATATTTAGCAAACTATGAATCTTTAATCTGATAAAAGGTGTCTATCAAACCCTCACAGAGAACACCATACTTGACGTGAAATGCAAGAAATCTTCCCTTTAAGAAGAAGACAAGAATTCCTGTTCTCACCGTTTCTGTGCAATATTGTTCTGGAGGACCTAACAGTGCTCCTGATAAGAAAAACACCAGTGGCAGGAGGAATAAAGAGAAACAAAATTATATTTTGTTAAACATGACAATCTAAAGAGAATCTGAAAACTAATTTAACTAATAACCAAAAGCAAAAGTTTGCAGGATATGAGATCAATATTCAAAGCTCAGTAGCATTTTTCTTTGCCAGCCCCCAAAATTGTAATTTAAAAAAAAAAGCAACTTTCACAGTGGCATCAAAAACTATCTTGTACTGAGAAATAAATCTATAAAAGTTATTGAAAACTTAAGGAGAACATTATTATGGAATGACAAATAAAAGAACACCCTATATAAAACCTAATTGTCATTCTTTATCCCTTTTCACACCACTTTTTTTCTTCTTCATAGTACTTATCACCTCCTAACACAAGTAGTTTTCTGTTTATTATCTGTTTTCCCCTACTAGAATATAAAGTCCTCAAAGCCAGCACTTTTTCTGCTTTTATTCTCTGCTGCATAACACTTTCTGGAATAGTGCCTCACACATAGTATGGCTCAATAAATACTTTTTCAATGAATTAATGAATATCTAAATCAATGGAGAAATAAAATGTCTACAGGTAGAAAAAAGAAATATTATAAATAGGTCAATTCTAGTCAAATTAATATATAAATTCAACGCAATATAAATAAAAATGTCTACATTGTTTTTCATAAAGCTGAACCTAAAATTCTTAAGGAATAACGAAGGGCTAAAAATAGCCAATCCATGTAAGAGGGAGGAGAGGAAAGTTGAGAACAGAGTTGAGTGGGATAAGACTCACACTGCCAGATTCAACAATCACTAAAATGCTACAGAAGTTGATGAAATATAAGCTGATGGAATAAAGAAGAAGTACAGAGAAAAACCAACGTATATATGAGAACTTGTCATATGTCAAAAGTAGACTTACAAATTCATGGGGAGAGGCTCAACTATTCATACATGGTGTTGGGACAATTGGTTCTTATGGTAGATTGATTGCAAAAATGGCTCCAATTCTCCACCCCTATCTGTACATACCTTTTCCAATGTCATGTTTTAGCTCCTTTCATAAAGGGGTGGTCTATTTCACCACTCCTTGAAGCTGGGTCAGCCCTGCAAATTGCTTTGGCCAATAAAATGAAGCTGAAGGGAGTGTCAGTTCCAAACCTAGGCCTCAAAAGGCCTTATGTGCTTCCACTTTCTCTCTTACTTCTGCGCCTCTCCTGTGAGAAGCAGCTTGGGGAACCACATGGAGCAAAGCTAACTACAGTTGTCCCAACAGAAGCCCCAGACACGTAAAAGCACCCTGAGATAAGCAGAGCCGCCAAGCCAAACTCCATCGGACAACAGACCCACATGTGAGGCCCATTAGGCCCGGCTCAGATCAGCAGAACAGCCATGTCTGGGAGCAGAATAAATATGTCACTGAGGTTTTGTGGTTATTTGTTATGCAACATAACTGTCGCCATAAATAATGGATATAGACATCCTTATGGAAAAAGACAGGCTTGGGTCTCTAACACTCATACTGTACACATAAAAACAAAATCCAGATAGACCACAGAATAAACTATAAAATACAAACCTTCAGAAGTTTTAGAAGATACTCTAAGATGCTCTTTTTATGATTTTGGGTAAGGATGGACCTCTTAAAGCAGTCTAAAACTGTACACCATAAGGAATGAAGAGATAATTTTGGCCATATCCAAAGCAAAGGCTTCTTTATGATAAAAGATACAACATACAAAGTTAAAGGTTAAGCTTTAGACTGAGAGAAGGTATTTACAACATGCATAATTGAAAAATAACTTCTTATAACTAGAAAATAAAAACATCCTAACAATTAATAAACAAAAGTAGCCCCAAGAGAAAAATGGCTAAACTATACAGTCAGGCAATCCATAAGAAATTCTAATGATTATATATATTTATGTAATAAATACATATAGAGAATTGTAACTTAAAATAATGAGATACAATTTAATACTTGTCAGATTGTCAAAATTAACCAATTAACCAAGTTTTTGGGAATATGTACAGATACTAAAACCCATATATTTCTGCTGGTAGTATAAATTAGCATAACTACTTGGGGAAGCAATTTTTAAATTCCTAATAAAATTGAATTTTGTGTATACTCCAAGCCTTAGCAATTTCATTTCTAGTAATGCCCCAAAGGGACATGTATAAGGACGTTCATTACAGAATTTTTTTTAGCAGAAAGTGGAATTGATCTAACCATCCATCAGTCATGAGGAATGGATAAGTAAACTAATTTATTCACAAATGGAATTCTAAACAACAATTAAAGGATCTATATGTACAGGCATCAGTGTGGACAAATCTTGAGAAAATAATATTAAAATTAAAAAAAGCAAATTATAAATTGTGATGCTACTTGTGAAAAATTTCAACACACATGAAGCAACATTATGTTTAGTTTATGGATATAACCATTTGTACTACAATAATAAAAATATTCATGGATAGAATACACACCAACTTCAGTGGTTATCTCAGGGCATTGGGAGGGCTTCGACTATGTGCCATTTTATATTTATAAAAATATCAGAATTAAATATGACAAAATGTTAACCTATGAACATATGTTATTCTTTTGCATTTTTCCATATGTTAAAATATTGAGAATAAAAGAGAAATAAAATAGAAAATGGAAGGAATTAACAGTCCTGGCCATCCATTCTCTCCCCACCCTAGTCTTCCTCACCACTCACTCAACCCCAGCTCCCAGGGCGGAATATCCTTAAAATTGTGGATATTTTCCCAAGATGGATGTGGCTGGTGACAGATAAGCAATGGCTCTTCCTGGGTTATGTCTTGATTTTGTTAGGATCCTGCCAACGTGCCTTTTAGGAAAAGTAGGAGTAGTGGGTTTGGGGTCTCTGATTATCCATTTATCTGAATATTATTCTATCAAGGCTCTCTTTCTCATCGCTTTACTATTTTGGGGACACTCTCATAAAAGTGGGGGTCCAATTACAACTGGTTTATCTGCATTACCTTGCTTGGGGAGCAAAGCTTGCTAATATCAATAATTTAAAACATTTTTATTGTCAAGTCTTGAAGACCACTGTAACTTAATATTATTTTTGTCTTATCCTGTATTTGCAGACAGCCAGACATTGGCTCTCTTTTCCTAATCTCTCAACATAAGACAATACCTAATATAGTTCTTGACAATTTCCCTAGACATCTTACAGTCTCTTCTCCACATAACAGTCTGAAGGTTATTTTTAAAATGCAAATAATTTCATGTCACTCTCATCCTAAAAATCCCTCTGTAGGTTTCCACTGCTGTATAGGGGGAAAAAATCCCAAATACTTAACATGGCTTGTCTTTTCATCATGAAATGCTCTTTCCAGAACTTCTCCTTAGGCCTCTTCTCCCAGTTATCTTTTTTTTTTTTTTAAAGTTTTTCTCCCTAAAGCCCTAGTACATAGTTGTATCTCCTAGTTGTATTGTAGGTCCTTCTATTTGTTCTCTGTGGGACGCCACCTCAGCATGGCTTGACGAGCAGGGCTAGGTCTGCACCCAGGTTTTGAACCAGCGAACTGTGGGCCGCTGAAGCAGAGCACGTGAACTTAACAACTATGCCACTGGGCCAGTCCCTCCGAGTTACATTCTATTCACACTTCAGCCTCAGCATAATCACTCTTTCTTTGGAAAAATTTTCTCTTACTCCTCAGACCAAGTTTAACCCTCTTGTTACAGGTTCTTGGAGTATCTGATATTTTTTCTTGTAGTATTCCTCACAATTTTAATTAAATTGCAATCTGTGTAATTATTTGTTGAATATCTGCCTCCCCTTTTAGTTGGAACACCAGGAAGGCAGAGACCCTAGGACACAGCAGTACAGTGCCCGGCACAAGGAACCATTCAACAAAGAATCGTGGAACTCATGAATTAGTATGTTTTAAAATTACAACTAGAAAACAAATGAAGTAAGCATAATTATTCTCCAAATAACAGAACCTCCAAGTGGAGCTTCAAGTATTGATGATCACAATTACTTTTCATTACAGCTGCTGTGAAATGTGACAGTTGTCTGTAAAAACTGATTTTATAAGGTTCAAAATGTAGTTTTGTTATTCCTTCTAATGCTCTCAAGTCAGAGGTTTAAATAATTAAATCACAGGAGGAAAGGTGCATTAGTGGAGGACAGAGGGGTAACGTGCAGCAGGACATCTTCTTCTTGTCCCCTCCCTGGGGGGTTGCATTACATGGAGTCAGAGTCAGGTTGGAAGGGAGAGAAAAGAGCAGAAGAGACAAAGTTCCCAAACCAGGCCAGGGCTGCTTAAGCTGTGGCCTCGATGCTAACTGCTCACGGTTCAGAACACTGAAATACAGAAGTCATTCTCCCAAGGGAGGATCTGGATGCCGAATGTCAAAGTTTCAAAGAAGGTATTAAAATTAAATTTCAAGAATTAGAAAGACAACTCAAGTTTGAAGACACAAATGGTAGATTCACCAAACATTTCAGTCTTTTTTTCCATGCTAGAACCACAATTAGGATCCAAACAATTAGCCTCTTGAAACTGCTTCTTCCATCATTTGATAGGCTCATTATCATTTGTTGACTTTAACCACAGGGACCAATTTCAGCCCCTGGACAGGCTCAAACACATCATCAGTAATCTCAGCCTAGACCTGGGACAGCTGATGAGCATAAGAGAAACTATCATCCCACTAGAATGATTTAGATTTGATTTCCAAATGAAATCCACGGAAAAGGCCTGCGGGTGACCAATCAGATTCAAATAAGGAACATTTCATAAGCTCCTATTTGTACAAGGCCCTGGGCCGGATTCACTGTGGCAGACACAAGTCAATAAGGAAAGGAATGGGCCAAGTTCCACTTAACCTTGTTAAGGTTCCTTTCTTTTGTCTATGTATTATTTGACTAGATGATCTCTAAGGTCAATCCTATCAATTCCACTGCCCCATCCTCATTCTTTAACCCATTTATAGCCCATAAGAGATGTCCCAAGGCAGTAGCTGAGTATCTGTTCAATTGATGGATCAGACAATAACTGGAGTAGGAGTATATGGGAGAAGGTGGGGTAACCTGCGCCAGATGGATGCTTCTATTCTTTATGGCTAAGGAAAGCAGGGAAGAATTTAAGGGAAAGGTGGGATTTGAGTTGAGGTCAGAAAGATCAACAGAAGAGAGAGAAGAGGGAGAGTGAAAGGTAACTCTTACCCAGTGCTTCCCTAACATTTTGTGTGTCGCAAACACAGAAGCCACATCTATAGTACACACTAGGGTAAACCAGCTAGGTGAGGAGGCAAGGCTGGGAGGCAAGGCGAAGGGGAGCCCACCTGGCCTCCCAGAAAGCCGAGGGGAAATCAGTATCTCAGCAAACCTGCAGGTTGTCTGTGGCACACCTGTGTCCTACAGAATGCCAGCTGGGAGGAGTCAGGAATCTGATGCAGGAAAGAGAAAATTGCCTCTTTCAGGTTTCAGGTAGAGCCAGATGTGGAAATGTGTGAGAGGAGAGTAGCGGAGAGAAAATCTAAGAAAATGTACTTTTATCTTGGTGTGGACCTTTAAAAAATAGCATTTATTGAAATGCCCACTCTATTACAGGAACTAGTCCAAACACTAACTCATTTGTTCTTCACAGTAACTCCACAGCTAGATACAAGTATTAATATCTTTTCCGTATGAGACAACTGAGGCAAAGAGAGAAATGGTGGTCATAGCATTTATGGAGGAGAGGCTGGGAGAGTGTTCCCAGGAGCAATGTTGTCACTATGGGTGGTGAGATGATAGCACCTAGTAAAATGATGGATATATTTCCATGCCCCTGCACACCAAAGGCCGGCACCTCCACCTCTGAGAACAAATTGTAAAGCATCACGGTAAGCCCAGCACATGAGCAGCTTCCTGCTAATAAGCAGCAGAGAACTATGCTGAAAAAAGGAGAAGAGGTGAGAACACCAATCAGCTGGGAACATGGCCTTAAATTATCTAACTTACTCAAAAGCTTTTCGGAACTGAGGAAGGGGTCATGCATCTGAATAAAAGAAGGAAGTCCAAGTCTCAGGACCTGGGATCCAACAGGAAAGCCCCGGTGCAGGATCCCTCAGCATATGTGTTCCAACTCAGATTTACGGGGTGAGTGGGGGTAGGTGACAAGACTGGAGAAGAAGACAGATGTTGGTTCTGCCAGGGTTTGGATCGTCAGATTCACCATGGCCTGAGGACATGCATGTTTGCAAACTGGAGGCCTGCTCAAAATAGTCTACAGATATGTTTTGTAGTTTATCATAAGAGCAATGGGGAGCCAATGAAGTGTTTTGAGTTTTTTATGTGGATCACCATGGCTGCAGTATAAGGAACGAACTAGAAAGGAGACAAGGAGGTGACCTAGACCAGAGGTGTCTAATGAGGGTTCACAGGCCCCAGAGATGTGCAATATGGTGCTCTGCAGTAGGTAAGGAAATAAAATACCTTCTCTTTATTTGTTATTTTAAATATAAAGTCTACTCACAAAATACAATAAAGATGGACACAGGCAGCCTCACTCAATCCTAATCAAAAACATTATTTGAAATGTGGATATTTATTGACTATTATTAAGGATTAACCATACCTGGTCTATATTGTTACTTGAGATCTTTGCTAGAGGCAGTGTAAAGCCATTATAATCAAGAAGATTGTGAAAATTTTAACGTTGATGAAAATCAGTAAAATAGTACATGACTATAATGGATAAAACAGAAAATATACGTATATTGGCAGTGCATGCTCAATTATGTATGTATGTATGTATTCACTAAAAGAGGTGCATTGTATCAGTCTGGGTCCAAACAGGAGAAAGAAACCATCCAGTAATTCAGACAGGGAAAGTTTAATATGAAGAATTATTAGCTGTAACAGAGAACTGGAGTAATGAGGGACTGGCTAGCAGGAAGCAAAGAGAACTTGGAAGAATATAGGAATAGCAGGTAAGGAGCAGCCATTCCCCTTGGGCTGAGATAGAGCACCCAAGGACAAGATCCTCCCTGCCCTCAAGGCTGAGACCCAAGATACTGTTGGAGAGGGCACAGCTGTCGCTCACTGAATGACAGAGAAGTCACTGTGGTGTTGCACCAGGAGAACTTACTGGAAATCCACCCTCTGGAACTTGCCAGAAATCTGCCACCTAGGTGCTAGGAAGAGCTATTCATGGGACATTGTCTCATCAGAGGCATTCTGCTACGAAACTACCTGAGGAGGTGCCAGGGAAGCTGCTGGCACTGAGTGCTGCAGAGGTCAAGTGCTGGAGGGCCATCTGTGTTGAGGAGCCTGGCATGGAAGCAGCTGCCCATGCTGCAGAAGCAGGGCACTAGGGAAGCTGCATGGGTGCTGGAGAAGCCTGGTCTACACTGCAAAAGCTGGGTGCTGGGGAAGCCGTGCTCACTGCAGATTGCATGAGCCTGAGGAGAGGAGGACACCAGAATTAGGGATTAAAACCCCTTCCTCTTGCATTGTCTCTCCAGCCCTCTCTACTGACAGAGCTTCACATTGTGCCAGGGTGGAAAGGAAAACTATTTAAAGGTCCCAACTCTATTTTTCCAGAGCAGGCAATGAAGGATAAATTTAGAGCTGAGAGGAAATAAATTTAGAACTGGCACATGTAGTATAATAAAATTTGGGGCATATACCCCCAACATAAGCATTTTAGTTACTTATAACTTATATACATGTAGAAAATTCCAGCAAGTTATTTATAATAAACATCTACAAAAAAATAGGAAATAACAAAGATGAGATAATATAAACAGAAGTTCTAATATTTTATTCTTGCACCTCAACGTATGCCCCCCGACTTTAAGAGCACTCCACCTAGTCAAACCAACGAGGGACCACAGCCGAAGTACTTACTCTGAGATGCCTTTCTCATTTTTCCAGCTCACAGTAATTTCTGTGTATTTCACATCTTTGTATGAGTCCTGCTCCGTATTGCGAGGTCAGTGTTTCACAGGTGTACCTCATTTTCCCTAACACGTCAGGGGGCACATGCCACATTATTCTTTACTATTCCCCATAGGACTAGGCAAAAATTACAGAGTCATCATAAACTTGCTAATGGTTGGTCAACTATTCTTTTTTTTTAAACTACTTTATTGAGGTATAGTTGACATGCAAAAAGCTGTACATATCTAACATATACAACTTGATGAGTCTGCAGATAAGTCTCCACCTGTGAAATCGTCCCTCCAATGTACGCCGCAAACATATCCATTATCACCAACTATTCTGAAACAACACCAAGATCTACCAAACACTACATTTTTCTTTATTATTCAGATAATAACCAGCCAGAGACATTGTATGTTTCCAAACTTTAAACTACAGATGTCTGGGTCTTATTGTTTAACTCAGCTCATCTAGGGACACAAGGCAAGGAGCATTTAATAAAATGCATTCGTTGACGGCAGTTTGAATGTCTGTGGCACAACTTTCTGATAAATCTATGTAAACCCTCTTTCAATCCCAGTGCACACATTCAGGGCAGCTATGCAAACCCAGCAGCCTTGCTGGAGAGACATTTATCTCCTCTCCATCTCTGATATGCCTAGACAACACTTGTATAGAAACTCTTGAGATTGTGCGTGTTTACGTTTCTCTAGGAATGAAAAAGCCCACTTCCTTTAAAATCATGTATGTCAGAAATCTAAAGATTGCTCTACTTCGTAAAATCTCATAGCACTTCCCAAACACACATATCTCCCAAACCCCTTAAGGATGGCCTGTCAGGTCAATTGGAAATTTGGCCAAAGAGCCACACAACTGCTCACTTCCCGGGCCCTCCTCATGCTGATGGCAGACCTACACCTTCAGAAAAAGCAAGGTCTAGTGTTCCCTCCGATCCCCTCACCTCATCCTGTCCTCTCTACTCCTCTGGGGTTTATTTCCTGGAAAACGCATTCACAAGGCAACACCACCAGCTCACCTATGCAGCAGGCTCTGGCATAGAATGATTGGTGGCTCATTATTTTTTTCTTCCTTTCTCCTCACTCTCAGGCCTGTGTGTCACACTCCTGGTGATGTCTGGTAACACAGACAGAATCCTGCCAGCCCTGAGTATTCAAATATGACTATATCTTTCAACTAAGCCCACTGTTTGTCTGAGGATACTTTGCTTAACAGAGTGGCCAAATGTTGACAAAACAGAGCTTAGCCTCATCTCAAGTTTCCACTTCCATCTTCAGAATCGATGAGGATTCTGGAAAGTGCATCATTAATCCCATTACATCATCTTATTGAAGACGCTGGTGTGGTGTTTACGAAAGTAAATGCTTTCTTTCCCCATAAAATCAATGATGACAGGCTAAGGCTCCGGGCAGGGAGCGAGCAGTCTCGAGCTCCAGTCCGACATGCAGCTCCCTCATGGGGAGCCTGTAACTTGGGAGCTGCTCTCAAAAGTAGGCCAGCATCACCACTGCATTGTGCATTAGGTGACTGCCACCTGCCCAAAGCCTCAGGGCCCTCTTGCCCTGACTGCAGGAGCTTGATCCTGGCTAGCCACATTCCCAGCCAATTAGCACAAAGAGCAGACTCTTGAAAATGTAGCCACTGCCCCAAACAACACACAGATAATACTTTGCTGTATCAAAGATCTTAGGAACTATTGAGCTTTTAGTTTCTTTCCCCACCAAAGTTAATGATATTCAACTATTAAGAAATAGGCAATACATACTCTTTGTTTCAAAGTGCAAAATAATCATTAAAAATTATTTTTAAAAACCTGGCTGTTCACATGGAAGAAGAATTTTTTTTAAGGTGACCACTTTGATCTGGATGTTTTTAAGACAAGAGCATCATATCATATAAATCACTAGTTTTATTACCAACCTGATGCTTACCCCATCTATATGCGACTGTCACTCACGATTAGGCTAAGGGTTAGTGATGGGATCAAGTCGGGAAACCACTAAACACGGTTGTTTTACACATTATTTAGAAATGTTTTTAAAAGCTGGAAGTTTATCTGTTTGTTTTTAAGCAGTGTCAAAATGCACCTAGCATTTGCTTTCTCTCTCTTGCCACACTCTCATATCTTCTGGAAAATTCATGCTCTCAGTTGAAAGTTGGTGGGTGGCAACAAGCAATGCCAGTCACGAAAGGAGGAGCTGGGGAGTGGGCACTGAGAGGAGAGAGTGCTGGGCATGAAAGAAGACAGAGTGAGGCTTAGCAATAAGCCTTAAGCTAAGGAAGATGAAGTCAGTATAGGCCCCTCGCATTTTGGAGGGGCGTATGTATCAGGCAGAAGTGGGCTGACAGGGATAAAGGCCTGTAGCCTGCAGGACAGACCAACACACGTAGGCCGCTCAGGCAGGAGCCAACTTTGGCCGGCCTTGAAACTGGTATTACTTAAATACCTCTTCAGTGTTTATTAGAAGAGAAGTTGACAGTTCTGATGGGTAGAGAAAGACGGTTGTTGGAAGCAG
Source organism: Equus quagga (assembly GCF_021613505.1). Classification (NCBI taxonomy): domain Eukaryota; kingdom Metazoa; phylum Chordata; class Mammalia; order Perissodactyla; family Equidae; genus Equus; species Equus quagga. The sequence goes on from NC_060280.1 coordinate 21,587,834, forward strand.
TGCTGGTCTCCACTCTATCATCTGAACAGTTGAGCCTGAAGCTTGCAGTTAACTGGACCTACATTTCAGAAGAGAGGTTAGTGAGCATTCATCACAACCTGAGCTACTTGAGAATGTCATCAGTCTCTCTAAGTGGCTTATTAAAGTATTATTTCCAACTGTGTGTAATATTCTCCTGGAGAGAAATACTGATTAATAATTTCCTCCACCTCAGTGTTTTAGCATCCTTTCCTGATTAGTTCTCTGGAAATCTGTCTGGCCAGGCTGTCTTTTATTCAGGCTCTGATGAATCATCTATTCATCAAAAACTACACTGTGGGGACAAGGCATTAGGGGTGGTCTCACTGGCATGAGTGACTCACAGGGTGGAGGGATCTATAATGAAAACACCAGAAACACTAGCGGCTCTCATATGTGTGCTATACACAAATGGTCATACAAATTCACTTTTATTCCAGAGTTGATGAATGCATTGTTCAAAGCATATTTTTATACTAGGACAGATATTCCTTTTTTTTTTTTGAGGAAGATTAGCCCTGAGCTAACATCTGCCACCAATCCTCCTTTTTCTTGCTGAGGAAGACTGGCCCTGAGCTAGTATCTGTGCCCATCTTCCTGTACTTTATATGTGGGATGCTGCCACAGCATGACTTGACAAGCAGTGCGTAGGTCCACACTCGGACTCGAACTGGAGAACCCCAGGCCTGCTGAAGCAGAACGTCCAAACCTAACCATTGCGCCAACGGGCCGGCCCCAGGACAGATATTCTCAAGTGTGGTACAATGGAAGAAACAGGTTTGGAACACAGACTTTAAATAGGCTTACCCTCAAACTTTGCCTCCTTCCTTATACTGTGTGACCTTAGGCAAGTAATGAACTCCTCTATACCTCAATTTCCTCTTCTGTAAAATAGGCATAATCCTATTTCACGTTTTTGAAAATTAATTGGGAAACATCTACAAGCACGGAACCTGGGACATAAGACGTGTACATTACTCAAGACCCCTTCTTCCTCCTTGGAAACTGCCTGGGAATCCAGCCCCACGCGGGCACGCGGGGGATGAAGGGTTCAGCCTCAGTGTAGCGTTCCTTGATGGCGCTGATGATTTATAGGAAAGATCCTTTCTTTCAGGTAAGATTTTTTTTTTTTTTTCCAGTGTGTATACTCAGTACCCAGGAGAGAACCTTGCATAGGGATGGGGAAGAAAGTGAGAAATAAGGAAGTGACATAAAATGGGTTGGTTTTGTCAGGACAGATATTGGTGGGGTGCTAGCCCAGGTCTCTGGAGCCTCTTCTGAAATGAGGGGGAGCCACCCTCGGCGACATTGGTCTGGTGCCCAGCGGAGGCAGGGCAGCGCAGCGCACTCTGGTCTGGGCTCTCCTGTGCTGGCTCCAAGTCCCTTTGGCATCCTGGTAGAAGGTTTCTATTTTTCTGTATATTTTTTTAATTGTGTAAAATATACATTACATAAAATTTACCATTTTGACAATTTGGAGGTATACAATTCAGCAGCGTAACATATATTCACACTGTTGTGCAACCATCCCCACTATCCATTTCCAGCACTTCTGCATCATCCCAGACAGCCTGTATCCATTAACCCATAACTCCCTATTTCCCCCTCTCCCAGCTCCTGGCCACCCTGGTAGAGGTGTTTAACCCCTGGTGAGGAAAATAAGAGTGGGGGTTGGGGGACAGAGGGGGACAACGGGCAGGGGCCCACTTGAAATTTCCTACTCCAAATCCACTTCTGAATTTTCTGACCCCTTTGGAAGCCACTCCCCAAAAGCTGTGGGGGAGCTCAAAACCACATCAGGGTGTGTGATCCCTTTGCCTAAGAGCCCAGCAGTACCCCTCCCCACCCCACCACTGGTCTGCTTGTGGAGTTCGGCTTTTCTTTCCTTCTCCAGGGTCAGTCAAACTCACCTCAGCTACTTTTCTATAACTGCTAGAATTGAGAAATATACAGACCAGAGTCAGGACCAGAAGAACTGATGCCCATGGCTGGGTATGAAATCTGAGACAGTAAAAGAAGCCCATTTTTTAAAAGGACCAGCTCAATTCTTAAACACTACCCATCCACAATCTGAAAATTCAGAAAGATTCTCCTCTGTAAAAAAAAAAAAATGTCTGATGGTTCTGATACCTAAAAGGGATTAAATGCTAAAAATAGCTCAAGGCATTGAGAATGCGGAGGGAGCGTACACTTCGTGAAGCAGAGGACAGTAAAATCTGGCATTAAATGCTAACAAGAGAGGAGTTCTCTTACAAAATGTTTGGGATCTGTGAGTCACTGGGACACTCCTCCATTAAATGTGAAAGCAATATTCTCTAACAGCAGCATGATTATGGACTGTACTGTCCAGCCCAGTGTGTTAAGAAAGTACTAAATGCCCAATAAAGGATCCAAAACTGATCTGAAATGACAGAAATGCACTATGGATTAGATTCTCCAACGCCTCTCTGTTTGCGGTGAAGCCCTGCTGATGGCCAGGTGACATTTGCAGGGCCATCTGGTGACATTTCTTTTTGGAAATGGATTAATAGAAACCGGGGAGGGTGATGGAGTTGGTGCAGAGGCCAGTGCAAGATTCTCTGGTGGCTTCCTGGAGCCTGTGTACATCTTTGGAGGGGGGATCCCCTACTTTTTTCTATAAGAGTGTGGTCAAACTATAGTTATTAAACATCACATGACCTGATGAGGGATTCCTTCTATGCTGAAGAGTCCTTTTTGATTCTGAAAGCATCTACTAATATGGAACCCAGGTATTAACGAAAGTCACTCATTAGGAAATTTTCTCTCCTCCCTCCCCTCACTCTTCCAGGGAGAAAGAGGAATAAATGCAGCTAAAGACAAGTTGCTTCTTCTTGGAACTGCTTCTTATTCTGATGCAACAGACTTAGCCTCTGCCAGCCTGTGGTTTGCTCCTCCAGTTTCCATGGGCATCCCAGGGCCCAGCATCAAGCCTGACTTGCAATGTCTGTTGAATGAACAAATGCTTTGCGGGGCCTTGGACCATTCCCTAATGCTCTGCCCTCACTGAGTTGTTGATCTCTGTCTCAATATGGCAAGGCTCCCAAATTTCCTCTGTTCTGCCTGCCATCCTCTCAACAAGCTGCTGTCCACAACCTGTGGTGAAAGAACAGTGAGACCGTTCCCTCCAGACCTAAGTGGAAGCACCACATATCTGCAAACTTCCGTACTCCCCAGTGCCTGCAACATCCTTTATGGTAGAGATGCTGGTCCTAAGATATCTGAAGCTGCACATGAGACCCCCGCCCAGTGCACAGCCCTGCAAGCATTATCCTGCAAGCTTTGATTGGAATATTTTCAGGAGAATTGTTCGAAAGTAGTATTGGTTAATTGGTCAGTGCCAGATTCTCTTTTGGACACACTGACTGTGATTGCTCAGCCTCCAAAGAGAGAAGCAGTCAGACAACTTCCTTTGAAGGCTGTATACTGGACTTTTGCTTCCCAGGGCTGCCTGGCTGCCAAGGAAGCCCTGATCTCAGGAAACATGGACAAAGGGAAGTGAGCCCTGTCTAGCTGTCCAGGGACAGGGGCCCCACACATCTGCAGAGGGGGTCCTCTGAGATGTACAGCTGTGCATTCTGTTTCTTCCCTGAAACAAATTAAAGCAAAGAAGCAGACCAAATTGCGTCACAACCATATAAAAACTGCAAATGAAGAGCCATAGACAGAGATTATACAGGAAAGATATATCCAAGCTTTAACAGTGGCTGTCTCTGGGCAGAGGGATTAGGGTGACTTGGTACTCAGGGTTATCCACCATTTTGTTTTTACTCAAATTTTCCATATTGAGAATATTACCTAATAAAGGAAAAAGCCAACAAATCATTTCTGAAGACTAAAATATGTTCTAAAATTTAAAACAGACCAAAGTTAAATTGTGACTGAGTTTAACAAGTTATATATTATAGTTAATATAAAAGAAATCATCCGACAAGTGCACCCCACAGGACCACAAGCTACATGAAGATGGGCTATTTCATACTCACTCTCAGCACACAGTTCTGTCCCATACTTCACAGAGAAGAGAGAGCCACAAAATGGGGCTACATCTGACTTCCTGCTTGTGTAGGGCCTCCTTCCCACTCACGATCAGGGAGGAAGTGTCCCAAGAAAAGCCGGTCCACCAACTGTTCCAGATCCCATCCACTCTCACCTTCCAATGGGCTCCCGGCCAGGGGGCCTCCTCTACTGCTCGTCCTCTCTTGCATCTTTAAGCATCCCCACTTTACTAGCTCTTATCTGTCAGCATTTAAAGCATCTTATCACTCTCATCTTGACATCCCCCCACTGCCATTGCAATCCTTCTCTTTTTTGCAGCCAAATGTGTCACAGAGCTATTTCAACAAGCTGCCTCCCTGTTCCCTTTCATTTGCTTCTCGGTCTACTCCACTCTGGCTTCAGTCCTTACCAATAACTTCCCTTACTAGAGTCACCAATGACTTTCATGTGGCAGAATCTAATGGGGTCTTTCCAGTCCTTTCTTAATTGACATCAGTGCAACTTTTGACCCACCTGACCATTCACGGTTCCTTGAAACATTCTTCTAGTGATTTCTGTGACACAATCAACCAGTTTTCCTTTTACCTCTTTGGCTGTCCCACTTCAGGTTACTTTAAGGTCTCAGAAATTGGTCCCACACCCTCTTCCTTGTTCACTCTAGATTCAACTAGTAAGTAACATCATCAACCTCCACGATTCAAATACCATTAACAGTATATGTTGACAATTCATAAATTCATATTTCCAACTCAGACACTGCATGTAAGCTCAGCCTAGTATATCCAACTGTTTTTTATTTGTCCACACTTGAATGCTTCACTGAAAGTGCAAACTGAATATGTTAAAAATGGAACACATGATCTTATCTACACCAAAAAATAAGTACCTTATTTTTCACCTAATACTTCCTATCTCAGTAAATACCAACACCTTCCTTGAGGTTGCTTATGCTGGAAACCAGAAAATCATCTTTGACCAATTCCATTCTTAAAGTCTTACAGAATATTAATCACTTCTGACAATGACAGAGAGACAGGAAATCAATTTATCCTCACATCTTAAATAACTAAAACTTGGAAGAAAGTATATGAAACAATAGTTTCCAAGACACTGGACATCAGACAATGAAGATACATGATACTTGAGTGACAGGAAACAAATGAAGTGAGTCCTATAATTGCCCCAGCTCACTAACTTGAAAGAGTTTTCAAGATACACCACAGAGAGGTGGGAACCCAAGCAGAGTCTTGTGGGCTACCTCAGTTGAGGAAATGGACTTGGGAGTCTGGAAATGCCAACCCAGCTAGAATTTACAGGGCAGAGTACCAAAGAGGAAAAAGATGAATAGTGAGAGAGATCCAGAGATCTGTACTACAAAACATTGCTGAAATAAACTAAAGAAGATATGTTAAATGGAGAGATATATAATCTTGGTGATTAAAAAAACAATATTCTTAAGATGTCAATTCTTTCCAAATTGATTTTATATTCAATGCAACCTCAATCAAAATTCCAGCAGCATTTTGGTGTTTTCGTTTGTTTGTCTGTTTTGTTTTGTGTCTGTATGTAAATAGAGAAACTGATTACAACAATTCATATGAAAATGCAAAGGACCTGGAATAACCAAAATCTCTCTGAAAAACTAGGACAAAGGTAGAGCCCTTATATTAATTACCTGATTTCAGGACTTACTATAAATCTACAGTAATCAAGACACTGTGGTATTGGAGTAAAGACAGGCAAATAGAGTGATGGAAAAGAATAGAGTCCAGAAATAGGCTCTGGATATGAAATAGACTCTGTATATAGGATCAATTGATTTTCTTCAAAAGAACAAAAGGCAATTAAGTAGATAAAATATAGTTTTTTTCAACAATGGTGCTGGAAAAGATGGATATCATATATATATATATATATATATAAGGAACTCCAATCTATATCTTACACTATATATAAAAATTAACTCAAAATAGATCATAGTCATAAACGTAAGAGCTAAAACCACAAAACTTCTAAAAGAAAACAGTAGAAAATTATACTGTATAAATTTGGATTAGGTTAAGATTTCTTTGACATGCCATTAAAAGCACACTCTATACAAGACTAAATTGATAACATGGACTTGAGCAAAATTAAGAACTTCTCCCTCTCAAAAGGCATGTTAGGAGAATGAAAATACAAGCCACATCTTGAGAGAAAATATTTGCACATCATCTATCTGATAAAGGATTGGCATCTAGGATACATAAAGAACTCTCACAACTCAATAACAAGTGAGCAAATAACTCAACGAAAAAACGGACAAAGATTTGACCAGACACTTCACCAAAGAAGACAAACAGATGGTAGAGAAACACAGGAAAAGATACTCAACATCAAAAACCTCTAGGGAAATGCAGATTAAACCACAATGAGATTCCATTTTACACCTGTTAGAATGTCTAAAACTAAAGACCAACCCTACCAAGTCCTGGTGAGAATGCAGAGCAACAAGAACTTTCATGCACGGCTGGTATGGGCGTAAAACGGCAATACCATTTTGGTAAATAGTTTGGCAGTTTCTTAAAAAGGTAAACATACACCTACCATATGATCCAGCCATTCTACTCCTATGTAATTAAGCAAGAAAAATGAAAGCATATGCCCATCTGAAGCACATGAATGTTGATAGCAGCTTCATTTGTAATAGTCCAAAACTGAAGATAATACAAATAATCCAATAATAATAATCCAAATAAGCAATGGATAAAAAAACAGTGATATATCCATGCCATGGAATAGTACTCAGCAATAAAGGGATTGAACTATTAACACATACAACATCATGTACAAATCTCAAAATAATTATTCTGATTGAAAGAAGCCAAACAAAACAGAGAACATACTGTATGGTCTGATGTATATAAAACTCTAGAAAAATCTCAACTCATCTATACTGACAGAATCCAGACGAACACTTGCCAGGGGATGGGAGGATGGGTGGCGGGAGGAGAGACAGGGAGGGATTACCAAGGGGCATAAGACAAGTTTTTGGGGTGAGAAATATGTTCATTGTTTTGACTGTGGTGATGGTTTCACAAATGTATATATATGTCAAATAGTGTCAAATTGTACACCTTAAACATATGCAGTTTATTGTATACCAATTATTCCTCAATAAAATCATTAAAAAAGTATTTCTGAAATCTGCTACTGTTCTCCTTGTCCATTACCAGCAACCTGATGAGAAAAATCATCATCGCTTTCCTGGCCTTCTACAATAGGCTGACTCTTTCCTCACTGTCCTCTCTTGTCCATTCTTTGCACTGCAGCTAGCATGACTTTTAAGAATATAAATCTATTTGGGTCGCTTTGCTGTCCAAATCTTTCAAAAACTACTCATAAGATAAAGACTCAAAGACTTATTCTTGCCTACAAGGCCCTACTTAGTCTTGGTCTTGCCTGAGTTCTAGTCTCTTTTCCATCTTTTTAACCACTCTGCACTTTCTGCTCCTGGAACTGGTCAAAATTGTTCCTGTCTCAGGACCTTTGCACATGTCAATTCCTTTTGCCTGGGACTTTGCCCTTCTCCAGGTGCACTCATAATCCTCCTTTAGCCTTAGCTTCAAAGCTATCTCCTCTGAGCATCCTTCTTTAATGCACCAGCCTAGGTTAGGTCTTGAACACAGCACTTGCCTATGTCTCCTTCACAGTACCAACCACACATGTAAATAATTATCTGTGCAATTTTTTGTTTACTATCTGTCCCTTCTTCCCACATTCCCATCTCCTAAGACCATAAGTTCCAAGAGAGTAAGGATCCTCATGTACTCGATGCCTCGTGCATTGCCTGGCACATAGTAGGTATTTCAAAACATTTGTTGAATAAATGATAGAGACAGAACAGTTAACAAAGGATGAAACCAGATGGAGACGAGGCTAGAGAGGCAAGATCTTGCAGCCATGGCTCCTTGCTGAAAGCTGACCAATGACCCAGCACTACCACATGTTTTTAGCAAAGCAGTGTCCTAGATTCTCAGTGTAGCTGAGTCTGTGGAGCTGGGAAGATTGAGATCGCAAACATGGCCATTTTCCAGAGCAGCTTCCTAAGAAACAGCCTACCTTCCCCTCCCTCTCACTCCCCCTCTATGATTATAGACTCCCCTTAATTAGAGCATTTCGGCATGGAAGTATAATCCAATCTGAAAGAAAATTTCCCCTGAGAGCCATCTGTCAGAATTAGACTACACTTAGCTACTGGACAGTAAGGTTGTATTGTAAATACCACAGACTCTTCGATTCTCCAAAGGCTCAAAACTCATTTTCCAAGCAAGCAAATGCCAATCCCTGGGACAAGGCTTTCTGTCAGGAAACTGGCTTGCTATTTTGGACAGTAATGCTTCCACAGGTAGAAGATCATTAAAAGCAGTCCCAGGGGGACATTCTACCCCACTAGGCTCACCTTTCTTCAGAGATGAAATTGCTGTCCTTGACAACTCTATTAAGTTCTCCTTCACTTGTTCCAGGTTTGCAGAAGATTTTTTTCGTTGAGCTAGGTTGTCCCATGTATTCAGCTGTGGAGACATCTGATTGTGTAAGGAGGTACCAAGTGGAGTCCACTTCAGCTGCCTTCCAGCCAGCCACCCACTCAGGAGCATTCAGCTGGCCATGCTGACACCAGCCTTTGGTACCCATGCCGAGGCAGCAAGCAGATTCTTGCTAGGAAAGGAGTATGTGTTGGCAGTGGGGGGAGAGAAAGAGGGCCTCTTCTCTCCTTCATCATTTCCCTACATCCCAGAGGTCATGTGACTCAGGGTCTCTCCTGTGTGCCCATAACCCTTTCCTATTGTTCTGTTCTATCACACTCCCGTAGACCCCATGTGTCCTGCCTAGATCCCCTTTACCAGGCTGGTGCACCCATTTCTTAGCTGCTATGAGTGTTGGCTGTTCACAGTTCACGGCTGCATCATTCTTGGGAAAATTCCCCTCAGCTGATGGGAGCCACCTTAAAAATAACTGGCAAGTTACACCCGCTCCCCAGGGGGTGCCTACAGCCAATGACAAAGGCAGGGTAAAATGCAGCCCCCTTGTCTCACGGTGCAGTGGTGCCTTTCATGCTCCACAGCTGCCTGTGGGATCAGGCTCAGGACAGGCTTTAGCTGAACTCCTGTCTCTGCTTATTCTGCTCCCTTTACTTCCTTACATTTTTCACTTGAGAGCAGTCCCTCAATAAAGCACCTGCACAAGAATCCCTCTCAGCCTCTGCTTCTAGCAAATCCTACTTAAGATACACACACTACATTGGAGCTATCTTCATTTTGTTCATTCATTCACTCAAAAAGCATTTATCATCCACCTCTTGGGTTAAGTACTAAAGATACAGTCACGGACTTTGCCCTCAAGGAGCATCTAGTCTGGTGGGGTAGGCAAGGATAAACAGATATAAATGAACGTGATAAGTGCTGTGAAGAGGTAATGCAGAAAGCCTTAGGGCACACAAGAGACCCTAATCTAGTTTGGGTGGATATAGAGAGGACTTGCTTGATGAGGTGAAGGTTAAGTGTAGGACTTCTAAGATAGATGCCATTCAGTTGAACAGAGAAGAGGAGCAGAAAAAAAGGTCATTGCAGACAAAGAATAGTGTGTGTTCAGAACAAATATATGAGTGAGCACTGGAAGGAATTAGCTGGAATAACAGAAGGGAGTTGGTTGTCCAAAACCTAAGGCAGACATTGCTATTGGATCCTGGTCTTCTCATTTGTGGAGCCTTGACATTGCTTCTCAATCCTTCTTCACACAGCCCACTAGTCAGCTACCACCAGTCAATTAGAGTTGGTCCTCAAGATGAAAATTCTTTGCCATCCCTTTCGCACTTAAGTTTTTATGTTTTGTCTTCAACTACACATCTCCAAATCTACAACCTTATCCGCATCTGCTCCCACATTTTTCTCATTAATTCCTATAACAAAGAAAATGTTGACCCTTTGTTTATCTAAAGCCAACCTCTCTACCTGCATTTTAGATCCTGTCTCTTACCTCTCAGGGAACTTACTCTACTGGTTATCTTAACTTTTATATCCACATCTTCAAGCTCTACCTTTACTGACTCTTTTCATTAGATCTTTCTATCATTTAATTAGGTCTTTATTTTCCCCCTCAAAAGTGATTTCAAAATTTTTATTAATTTATTTTTAATTTACATGCAGTAAATATCACTGTTTTGTTAGACACTTCTATGAGTTTTGACAAATGCATAGCGTCATGTACCCACCACCACAACTATGACAGAGAACAGTTCGTCACTTCTCAAAAATTCCCTCATGTTGCCCCTTTGTAGTCAACCCATCTCTCTACCCCCAACTCTGGGCAATCATTGATTTGTTCTCTGTCCCTATAATTTGGCCTCTTTCATAGCATATAAATGGAATGATACAGTAGGTAGCCTTCTGAGGCTGGCTTCATTTTGGCTTAGCATAATTCTTCTGAGATTCATCCACGTAATTGTGTGTACATTATGCACACATTGTCCCTTTCATTGCTGAATAGTTTTCCATTGTATGAATGAAATAGTTTATCTTTTTACCCACTGAAGGATTATTCTTTTCTTTTCTTCCATTATTCTTTTTCAAATTCCAGCTACAACAATGAAAACGTGGGTAGATTTTATAGAAAAAAATATCAGCATCCTCTGCTATCTTCTTTGAGCTGTGGTATTGCTTCTGCATATGTACCCAGATATCCCAACAGAGCCAACCTGCTTTCTCAGTTTTCTGCCCTCCCCTTTTTGTGCACCCCAGTACTTCCAGATGGAATACTGCAGTTCAGTCTCAGACTCAATTAAAGGATCCTGAGCATCTCCTTCTGAGCCACTGGGGCAGACACAATGGACTAGCCAATTTAATATCCATTTCTTATCCCTTAATCCGGCCACATTGCAGCATAGAGGCTGAAAAGTTAAAAAAATATGCTTTCAATACCTTTCTTGAATGTAAGGATGTTTATGTGACACAGCTTTGGCCAATTAGAAGCAGAATAAGCAGAAGACATCAGTGTCATTTTTAGGACAGCTTTCCTTTCCTGATAGAAAAGAGTTTTAGAGGTAGCAAGCACTGCCTCTTTTCCTTGCCATTTTCCTTTTGTCTCAAATACAGAAGTGATGTCTAGAATCATATATTTCATGACTATCTGATTGAAAATACTTAGAAGTAAATTGATAAGTTTAAAGAAATTAAAAAAATATATATCAAAAGTGTGAAAAAGTATCAAGTGATTATACAAACGACTTAAGTTTGGGGAATCAAATAAAGCTTCTGGGAATGAAAATTACATTAATAAATGGGAAACTCAATGGACTTGTAAAACAGCTAATTAGAAACTGCTAAAGAAAGATTTGCTGAACTGAAAGACCTAAAGAAATTATCCAGGATGTATCACTAATAGAAGAAAGAGTAAACCAACAAACAAAAATGGAAGATGGAGTGAGTAGGTCTAAAAATATCTAAAGGGATTTCCAGGTGAAAAAGATAGAAGGTGTCAGGAAGAGACAATATTCAAAGAGATTCTTGCTGGGAATTTTCAGAATTGATGAAACTCATCCTCAGATGCAGGACACCCTTTGAATCCTACACAAGATAAACAAAAATTTTCTCAAAAGTCCACACCATTCAAATCATCATCAAATTGCAGATAATGAGAAAGTCTTAAAATATCACTCAATGTGACTTAAATATACTTAAAATATGACTTAAAATAAAGAAAAGAAAAGCATATTACAATTAAATTGCAGCTGATTTCTCAAAACCAAGAGTTTGGAGGCAAGCAGCTAATAGACTAATTGCTGAGAAAAAAATAATTATCCAGATAAGACTTGTATACTCATATTTTTTCAATTATAAATGTGAAACAGGGATATTTTAAGACAAATAAAAACTGACAGAGTTAACATCAACAGACCTTTACTGAAGCAATTTCTCAAAGATGTACTAAACATGAAAAATAATCTAGAAGGAAAGCCTGAAGAATTGGTAAACAAAGAAAAGTGGCAAATAGGTGGTAAATTTAATAATTGTTAATTATATAAAACATTAATTATGATATCTGATTGAAGGGTGTAAAAAGGCAAGGCAAGATAGAACTAAAATGTTGGGAAATAATCGCACGTTATCTGGAGTAGAGGGACTGGACTGGAAGGTTCCAAGATATACATACAGTTTTGGAGGAGGTTTAATACAGGACTAAAATAAGCACAATATAAATAGGAGAAATAATCCAAAAATACTAATAACCACAATGACATAAATATACTAATCTCACTTGTTAAAAGTCAATGATTTTCAGGATGGATTAAAAAAAAAATTCAGCTATACTTGCTTACAACATTTACATTTAAAATATAAGGATACAGGAAATTTGCAAGTAAAAGAACAGAAAAAAATATATAAGACCAAATCAACTAAAAAGAAGATTTTGTATTTCTAAAAATACCAGACAAAGTACACTTGAAGGCAAAAAACATTTCTCTTGGTAAAGAGGGACACTAAATAATGATAAAAGGTTCAAATGGACAGAAAGATATAAAAAATACTCATGTCATCACTATACACATATATATGAAGAAATTGAAATCTAGCCTCATAGTAAGATTTCTAAAATGTTTTACCAATAACTGATATGTTAGACTGACGAAAAATATCAGTCAAGATATGAATGTGAGTAATGCATAGTCTTTTCAAGCACATATAGCATATTTATAAAAACTGAAGTGTAAGAGAACATAAAGAAAATCTCAACACATATCAAATAATCTGTAAAATACAGTCTATATCAACTGATCATATCCTCATTGTTAGAATAACAAAACATAAAAAAACTATATAATGTGAAATTAAAAAAACACTTTTCAATAACATATAAATCAAAGAAAAAAATTATATTTGGTATTAGAAAACAGATCAGAATGATAATGAAAACAGTAAATATCAAAATTTGTGAATATACAGCTAAAGCAGTATTTTAAGGGAAATTTATAGTTTTAAACTCATATTTAAAGTTTCAGTTATGCAAGATAAATAATTTCTGGTGATCTACTATACAGCATGGTACCTCTAACTAACAATGCTGTACTGTATACTTAAAAATTTGCCATGAGGAAGATCTTATGTTAATGTTCTTACCACACCAAAATGATAATAACAATAATAAGTAATAACAAAGGGGGTGGGAGGAAACTTTGGGAGGCGATAGATATGTCTATGGCTGGATGGTGGTGATGGTTTCACAAGTGTATACATATTCCCAAACTCATCGAGTTGTATAGATTAAATATGTACAGGTTTTTACACTTCAATAATGTCAATAAAGCAGTTGACAAAAAGTTTGACGAGACTGAAAATTACCAACCTAAAGATATAAGAAATTAGAAATAACTGAATAAACCTAAAGAATAAAAAAGAAGGAAACCACAGTCAAAAGAAATAAAAAACAAAAACTAAATAGAATCAACAAAATTAAAAGTTGGTTCTTTGAAAAGACTAACAAAATCGACAAACTTCCAATGACACTGATCAAAGAAAAAGAGAAACAGGGACAAATAATCAAAATTAGAAATAAGAAAAAGGACATAACTACAAAAGAAGTAGAAAATAAAAAGATAAGAAAAGATTAAGAAGAACTTCAAATCAATACATTTAAAACATAAATGAAATAAGTAAATTTCTAGAAAAATCTTTATCACTCAAATCAATTCATAAAGAAATAGAAAACTTGTATAGTGCCATAGCAAATATAACTTGAATATTTCATCAAAGAAATGAAATGAATTTTCCCAAAAATAAACACTTGACCCAGAAAGTTGTATGGGTCAATTCTACTAAACATTGAAGGATAAGATTATTTCAATCATACACAAAATCTTCAAGAGAACAGGAAAAGAGAGAATGCTCCATCACCCATTTTGGTAATGAAAGCAGATGAAGAGAGAACAAGAAAATAAAATCAGAGGCTGATCTCACTCATGAATTTAGTTGCAAAAATCTTTAACAAAATGTTAACAAACCAACTAGCTGAACACACACACACATATTCATGTATATGTATGCATATGAAAAACAATACATATTGAACAAGTTAGATTTATCCAGGAATACAAGTTTTCACCAAAATGAGAAAATAAAGCAATAAACTTTATCACATTACAAGATAAAAGGAGCAAAACATATGATCATCTTAATAAATTCAGAAAAATCATGTGATAAAATTCAATATCCATTCAGGTTTTCAAACACTCTATAGACAGTGTCCTACCTCTTGGTGAAAATTCAAAGCATCCTTTTAAGAGCAGGAACAAGCCAAAGATTATTCTATTGGCCGTTGTACTGGCAGACCTGGTAAATGCAATAAAGCAAGCAAAAGGGATGGTGTGGGGAGAAAAAGAATCAAAAAGAAAAGAAGAAACAAAACTGTCTTTGGTCATGCAAAGTATAACGATCAATGTGCAAAACTCAGAAGAATCTGTGATCAATGTATTAGACTTAGAGTGTCGCAATATCAAGTGTGGAAGAGAGCACAGACTAAGATGGGCTCACAGACTGCTGCTAGGATTGTAAACTGGTCAAACCGCTGTGAGATAGAATCCTTTTGGTCTCCTAACTCCATTCCTAGGTAACTACTCTAGAGAAAGTCTTGCACATATTTACCAGTGGACATGTACAGAAAGAATACACATAGCAGCATTTTCTAAAATAGAAAAAATTTAAATTAATTCAAATATCCATTGACAAGAGACTAGAAAAAGAAATTACAGTAAGCCACACAATGGAATGCTAAAACACCCCTGCCGGAAAAAAAAAAATGAACTACGGTATGTATGTGAACATAAGTGATTCAGTACACATAATATTGAACATAGCAATTTGCAGAAGAATACATACAATATAATTTCTTTCACATAAATTTCAAAAAATAGGCAAACCTAAACAAACTATTCCTAAGTGGTAAAATGACTTAAAAAACAAGGGAATTATAGACATGAAATTCAGTGCATTGATTACCTGGGGGGTGGGGGAGGTTAGGGATGGAGGAGGGGCACACAGGAAGCTTCAAAAAGATTAATAATGGGGCCTGCCCAGTGGTGGACCAGGCAAATTCATGCACTCCACTTCTGCAGCCGGGGCTCACTGGTTCAGATCCCGGCCGTGGACCTACACACTACACAGCCATGCTGTGGCAGGCATCTGACATATGAAATAGAGGAAGACAGGCACAGATGTTAGCTCAGGGCTAATCTTCCTCAAAAAAAAAAAAAAAGAAAAGATTAATAATGTTCTCTTTCTTCAGCTAAATTCTGGACTGACTAATGCACATTTTGTCGTTAGGTTAAAATCATACATATACATTGTATATACACTTGTATGTGTCATATAATTCATTTGAAAAAGCAAAGGCTTTGTCCTGGCACCTACACTAGGAGAAAAGTTACCAAAGACTCTTTGTCAGAGAACTGTAGCTTTATTAATCCCTTCCTTCATATGTTCTGTTCCACAGTTCTGCCACTTTTCACTCCTTCTGAATAATCTAGACATCAAGGGGATAACATGTCTGAGAGATCATAAGTGGGAAAAACGACAGGGTGGGATTCAGTGGATGCTCATGAAGACACAGCTCATTAGAACCCAGTAATGGCTGGACTCCACCCATATCCACATTATAGGAGAAACTTGGCTTCTCTGTTGTCAATCGGAAACCAGGGCTTCCCACGGGGTTTTTCAAATTGTTGGCCCCTTAGGATCTGCTAGCCAGCCAGCCTTAGTGCTTTCAGCACTACATGGAGTGGTACTTAGTTGGAGCAGGCTCTTAGCAGGCTCTTCCACCAGCTTGTGGAAGCCAATGTGAGCATTTTTGCCAACTCCACCTTCAGCAATGTCACATTGGTAGCTTGAAATTAGCCCTGCTGGGAGTACTCACACCATAGAAATAAACAAATGCTACAAATCAGGTCCGCTTTCTATTCCCCACCCCTAAGCCAGTTGTTACACATCTACCAGGACACGACTGAATGTGACAAAGCCATAGAATCATGCAATAATAACTTAGGACTCATGGTGCAACAGAATGAAACAGGATTAAATTAATAAAATTCTTCAGTCACAGAGACTCTCCTGCCCATTTGTATTCAACTGTGAGGAGCAAGCAACCTGGACTTCCCTGAAGGCTTATAACTTCCCCTGAGTGGCTCCAGGTGCCCACCTCCATCAAGTCTAGAAATGGCCCCAGGGCCCTGGAAGACAGGACGGGGAAATTCTTAAATCAGCCACTGCAAAATATAGGACTTTACAAAATGACTCACAAAGTCAAATTTTGAGGGAAATGTAAAGTTTTAAAATTCCTAACATTAAAAGAAAGTCTATGTGACTGTCAACTGTATCCTGCCCTGTTATGAACTGGGATCCATATTGGCATAGAGGGAATCTCATGACTTCTACTGTTACCATGTGAAAACTCTAGCATCTCCTCCAAATTAGAGTCTAGCTGAGATGATTATAGGTGCCAGAGAAAGTCTCTGAACCAGTTTCTAAGCATGCCACCAAGAGAGATTCCTGAAGTGCTCAACGCCTATTTGTCAGGAAGCCAGTGATGAGTGGGGTACACTGAAAATGCCAAGCGTATAGCCAATACTTACCCTGACCAGTGAACTCATGCTCTCCTAACTTTGACTTTCCTCCAGATGCTATCTTCTCTCTTATTGACTGATATACATCCCACAGAGAGGCATTACACTATTACTGATTGATCTGGTTTCAGTAATTGAGAGGTTTAATTAAACTATCACATTTACACTCAATAATTGCCATTTTGTTCCTTCACAGGAAGGTGTGAGAATTAATTTTTATTTGATTGCCAATATTTACAAAACTCATAATCCCCATGGAGAAATAAAGAACAAAATAAAAAAAAGATTAGCTTATAAAAAAAGAGATTAGATTATGGGTTCAGCTCTGCACAACAACCCCCCCGCCCGCAACCAAATCAGTCCCTAGAGGCTCACCAAATAAAGAACTTCATTTTATTCAGCAGGTGCTTAGTAATTATTTCACTTCCAGACTCCACTCTAGAGGCTGGGCATAGTGAACATGCCAGATATGGTCTTTGCACTCACAGAAATGTCTAATGGGGAAGAAAGAAAATTGAACAAATACATAAAAAGGAGGTGCAATGAGTAATGATAGAAGTTAGTTGGAATCCATTGGCTCCTGCTTGGTGCCCCTGGAGCCTTTGGGGTTTTTGTTTATTTTTCTTCAAACTGAAAAGAGCTTTCTTAGTCTCTGGCTTCTAGTTAGGTTCAGACAACGAGGAAGGGAGGAAAGTGAGGCCAGCATATTTATTCCCCTAAATACCTTCCTTGGATAGCCATAGACTGGCAATAACCCTCAACCAAAAGCCACAGTTCTGAATATGCTTTTATTTTGTTATTGCTCTTAGAAGATTGTTTTTCTGGGTATAAAAATTGAAGCCATAAAACTCTCAGTTACTTTGATTTTGGTATTGTGAAGCTATCATTCCATAGTCTTCTGACGTCCAATTGCTTTTGAGAAGTCAACATTTAGCCCAATATTTATTCCTTTGTATATAATTTTTTTCTTATTGTTTTCAAGGTCTTGCTTTCCTTTTTAGTGTTCTATAGTTTAACTATAATATTGCTAAGTGAGCATTTCTTTTTATTTATCCTGACTGAGATTTACTGGGATTCCTGAATATGAGATGGTGTCATTATAAGAAAAGGAAGAGAGTCCAGAGCTGTCCCTCTGTCTCTGCCCTGTCAGGACACAGCAAGAAGGTGGCTGGCAAGCCAGGAAGAGGGCTCTTACAAGGAACTGAAGCTGCTGGCACCTTGACCTTGGAATTCTCAGCCTCCAGATCTGTGTGAAATAAATTCCTGTTGTTTTAGCCACGTAGTCTATGGTATTTTTTTATGGCACCCAGAGATGACTAATACAGGATGCCTGTATCACACCACACACACAATTTCATTCTGGGTAGATTAAAATCATAATTAGGAAAGTCAAAACTTTCAAACTTCTAATAGAAAGTATAAGAGAAATATCTTTATGACATAGAGTAAGGAAGGATCTTTTAAACAAGATGCAAACATGCTAATTCACAGCAGAAAATACTGATATTTTACTACATTAAGCATAAGAACTTCTATTGATCAAAAGATACCATCAAGTGAGTACAAGGACAGCCATAAATTGAGAGATGATGTTTGTAAGACACATCACCAAACAAAAGATTTGCCTCCAGACTATATAAAGAACATACATGAATCAATAAGGAAAAGATAATAAGCACTTCACAAGGAAGGAAACACGAATGACCAATAAAACATGTCAGAAGATGGGCCACCTTGGCAATCAAGGAAATGAAAATTACATACCATTTTACATGCATCCATGCACACTCATGTTAAACTGTGTCAATTGCAAGAGTTGGTGAGAATGTGGAGCTTTAGGAATTGTCATACATCACCAGTGGGAAGATCAATTTGTACAGACTCTATGGGAAAGAACTCGGCATTGCCTAGAAAAGTTGAACGTGTGTGCAGCTTACCTCAATCAGGCATACACCTCATGTGAATCAGATGTGCACAAAAGTGTTCTCTGCAGTACTATTTGGAATCATAAAAAACTAATAACAACCCAAATAGTATCAATACGAGAAAACTAATTTGTCATATATAACACAATGGGATATTATACAGCAATGGGAATACATGAACCACAGCTCCATCCATCTCTATTGCTAAATGTCATAATCAATGTGGACTGAAAAAAAATTCAAAGAAGAGCTATGAAAAGCAGAAATAGACAAAACCAAATAATACATTGTCTTACAAATATGCCACAATATAAATAAAATTCAGCATAGTGGTTTCCTTTTGGCAGGAGCGAACTGAGAGGGAACGTGAAGGGGGAGGGCACCCCAAGGGTCAGCAAAAGTACTGGCTATGTTCCCTTCTTCAGCTGAGGGGTGGGTCCATGTCTATTCACTTCATTATGCCCTCATTAATCTGCATGTGTGCATTACATACACTGTGTTACATACATGCTATACTATAAAAACGGGAACTTGGTAAACCTCAGACCTTCACGGCAGTCTCTGTACAAAGTCACATTCAAACAAGCACAGTCAAAACAGCCTCAAATAATAATTTTTAAAACAGTATTTTAAAAAATATATGGCAGATTATGAAATAATCTGTAATGCCATTTTCAGGACTTCTCGTCTCCTGCTGGCCATCCAAAGGCCTAGATCAATGCTCAGAATATTTATTATTTGCCTGAGGAAACAACGGAGAATTTTGAGGTCTTTAGCTTTATCAGTTTTCCTCCTTGATAAATAATTTTACATTTTCCTCAACTCTGTGGAAATCCAGGATTCTCTGACAATGGACAGGAAACGCTTAGTCCTGGGACAAGGCTAAAATGGCAGCGATCTCAGGGCCAGGAGGTCTCTCCAG
Organism: Equus quagga; assembly: GCF_021613505.1. Lineage (NCBI taxonomy): Eukaryota > Metazoa > Chordata > Mammalia > Perissodactyla > Equidae > Equus > Equus quagga. The sequence continues at coordinate 21,607,362 of NC_060280.1, forward strand.
GCTGCTGTTCTATATTCTCATCCCACAGGAAACTGCTTTAGGGGACCTTCCCACCAATAGCAGCCATATCCAGAATATTATCAGCCACTTGGCGCTTAGTGTTGCTCTCTCCATAAAGTCTCTAGAAGTCAACTCACAGCAGGACTCCTGCTGAGCATTATAATAACCACTCCAGCTATTTTACAGAAACTGCTTGTCAAAAAATATAACTTGGTGTCACATTAGATGGTGTAACTAACCTCTCTCTACCACAGCTCATCACTGTCCGTTGGCGGTGTCTCAGCTTAAACCCAGGAGGACCTGGTAAACTCTAGTGAGAAGGTCCATTCCTGAGCCATTCTTATCTTAGATAAGCAGCCTGCCCACTTTACTTCTTCAAAGTTTCTCATGCTGTCTCCTATTTTGCCAAGTGGGATTTGGGATACAATCCTTGCTTGCCCCAGCATCCATTTTTGGATTTACAGAATCACAATCTTTCAAGTTTGAAGAAGTCTGTTCCTTCCCCCAATCTCCCAAACCACCTTAGTTTCAGCAGCTGATACTTTCTGCACCTTCTCCAGCTCCTTCTTTCCTTTTCCCAGCATCATGTCATTATTATCATTATGATAAAGGCCAGCCAAACCCCATGCTACACTTCACTTATCTGAGTAGCAGGACAAAGGTGGCACTGGTATTTTGTGGTACACAAAGAGAAGGTGTCTGTTGGGACAACCAAAGTGTGGGTGAGTTCCCAGTTCACAAAAGTGGCTGAGGATGAGAAAGTCCTAGTACAGGTATTTGGTCACTGGGCAGAGATTCTGTGTGTTCTCTTCCTGAGCAGAGTGAAATCACTTCACTAAACGGGCTCCAAACCCAAAGCGGACCATCGCCTGAGCTCAGGAAGGAGTATGGTGCTTGATGTCTTTGGATGCCAAGGCAGAGAACCAGAACTATGCTGAGCTCAGAAGGACTCGTATCCCAGAAGACGAGCTAACAAAGTTGTCTGAGGGAATTTGGACAGATGAAAGAAACAAGTGGCTTTAAAATACTAGTTACCTAAGAAAGTCCAATTTTCCTTTCTAATTCAGCAGTGTTGAGACATCTCTGCACAATAGTGAAAAGGATGTAAATGGGGTACAAATATCACTACTGCAATCTCATGTTTAACATGTAAACATAGATATATGGCATCACTATATAGTACTTCTGCCTTCTCTCCTGAGCCCTAAATTGGATTTGATCTTCTGTAGACTAATTTTGCCAATATCTGTGGCATCCTTTCAGATTGACATCCTTGTAACTTTGATTCTATATTTAAAAATGTGGTGCCAACTCTTTTCAACCTCATTTCTGGGGTTAAATTTGAAGATCTGATCTTGGGAAATGCTACTGAGCTGACCTGAGAACATGGGAAAGGACTAACTGCTCTCAGAGAGTCAGGCAACGGTCTCTTAGCTGCAGATTACAGTTAATATAGGATGCCAGGATCCATTTAGCACAAGCAACCTAAGAAAGTTCTAAAGAAAGTGTGGTGAGGAGGGCAGATAATATCTACTATCTTTTAGGGAATAGCTAAGAACTAGAAAATAGAAAAGAGAGAATGTTATTCTGTAATATCGTTTTCATAAACAATTCTTGAAAATTGCAAAAGGAATATTGTTAAAGACCTGCTTCCAGAAAGGAGGTTCTGAAACAAAAGCTCTGTGTACACTGACATGAATTTTATACTTTGCCCCCAAAATAAAATAAAGTGTAAGTATTCTGTGTGCACGCTGACCAAGAAGCCCCCCAAAATGAAGAAATGCTGGACTCACATTGGTGACATATTCGATATCCTTCCAAAGGATGCACTCCCTGGGGAAATCAGCCAAGTCTAAGAAGTGATCCACCACCACTTGGCCAATTAAGTCATGGCGGGAAAACCTGTCAAAGTCGTACACAGAGAAGTGAAGCTTCCGGGCTGCAAGGTCATGGTAGGGAACGGGAAACAAAAACACTTCATCAAACACAGGGTTCAGGGTCTTTCTGTGAACTTTAGTCTGGTGTTTTGTTTTCCGATCGGGAAGCAAATAGATCTTGACATAAGGATCTGAAGTCCCAGAAAAGTCCTTGGCGGGCAAATTGACAGCTTTGTGAATCTTCACTATGAGCTGTTCTAAGTCACAGTCATATTTTAAAATGAAGTTCAGCTTCCCACAGGCTTTGCTGTTACTCCTTCTCCCATCATCATTATCCAATGACCTCTGCTTATATAACTCCGGTTTAATTCGACCAATTCCAGTCAACTGTTCTTGTTTTTGAAGCTGTTGGATATTGAAGTCCGGGTTTGACAGATTGAGTTGTCTTCGGATTGAATTATGCCTTGAGTGAAGAGCAAGAGAGAACAAAGTTATAACCTCATTAGCTACGGGTCTTTCAGAAACTTGTGCCTGGGATGTAGGTAGACTGTTCTGCACCATTAAAAGCTTAGATCTGTGGGCTTTTTTTTTTTTTTTTTTGGCCTAAATTCAAAATGCTCATCAGTCTGAGTAAGTCATTCCCCAAGGCTTGAAGCACAAAATTGAGGCCTGGTATCAGGAAATGAACTTACTAACATGTGACCTTGGAGCTTTAAAGGTTTAATGTACTTTCTAAACTAATATGACATTAAAGAGGTTTATTCGGCTGGTGGAATGTAAAGATTTGTACAAACTGGTTTAAAACTAAAATTATTCACCTTTATATATAATATCATACTGAAATTGAAATAGTTCGCTATGTGTTGTCTCAAGAAGAATGAATCTTTCTCTAAATGACACAGAATTTCCTGTCACTGGCATATAGCTTTATAAGGATATAAATTCACACTGGTTCAAATCAAATCACCTCATCACAAGAACAGTTTTTGCCCACACGAGAACGTATGTGACAGAAAGTATCTGCTTGCAGTGGAGTGTGCTGGCTCTGACAGGTGCAAGTGACAGCTCTGTGATTGAACTGCTGTTGTACCACGTGGGTGATCAGTGATCAAGAAGAAGGGTTTTATTTCTGTAATAAACACTAAGGGTATAAAAATTAAAGGTAAGCTACTATAAATGTATGTAAGGATTCAGTTACAAAAGGCTGGATACTGATATTTGCAAATTAAATATTTGCTAACAGAATCTACTCTTCACCCCATAAGCTTATTGGTTTGGGTTAGAAGTTTCCCTGAAATTCTCTTTGAAACCTGGCTTATCTGTGTGGGTCCTCACAAATTGAGAGAAGTAGTCATTACATAAAAGGTTGTTTTTAAGGTTATTTTTGTTTGTTTTTATCTCAGAGTTCAGAATCATTATATTTTTTGCAGTCTCTCCATAATCTTAATTAAAATAGCCTCTCTTCACCAGAAGGAAAAAGGAATCTCTGAGGAATTAGTAAATAGTTAGAAAGGCAGAGTAAACATTTGAGTTTGCCTTCTTTTCCTTTCTTAAGACTACTTTATGAAATAAAGATGTAAAAATGGGATTAATAGACCCCAAAACAAGTTTGAAATGATTCTCCCTTGTCATACAGATGTTGCTATGCTGAACATTCTTCTTTATCCTACAATACCCTCCTGGTCACTAATCACCCACGTGGTACAAGAGCACAATCACAGAGCTGTCACTTGCACCTGTCACAGCCAGCAGGCTACTGCAAGCAGACACACCCCAGGCACATACATTTCCACATGTGCAAACACTGTGTGGTCTGAAAGTTTATGTTGTGAGATTTTAATTTCTTACAGAGAAACCCACAATCTTAAGTTTTCTCTTATCTTACGATTGATTTGTCAGGAGAGGGAGGAGGCAGGGGATGCTGCTAAGTGGCCCCCTGTGCTAGTACAGCCAGGTCATTCCCTTGTCCAGATGTTGAACCTTCGTAGTGCTAGGATGGAGCTTTAATCTTGCTCTCATGGGATTTCTGGGCAGAAAGGACTGGCAGGGAACAGCAAGTGTCCAGCCCTATGCAGAGGCCATAAGGGGCTGGTACCAGCTCTGGTTCCTCTGCTGTGGATTTTTCTCCCCAGGCTGGATTCAAACAAGGGCCATACTTGGGTCCAGAGTCAGTTTCCACATACAATGGGCCATTCTGGGTGCTGTCCAGTTTGTGGTTCTGTTTAAATACTAAAAGTGCTCCCTTAAGGCCCTCTGGATGTGCCTTCTCTGGACCAACACCTGTGATGGAACACCAGTTCTGTGTCTACACCAGCCCCAATCCCTGACACTCTGCTGCCACTTTTCTCCCAAGGTGGTTGCTGTGCAGATTCTCTGTGCTTAACAACTTACCTTCGAGTTTTCTGAGTACTGGCTTTAGTTTCATCACAGCAACATTTTCTCTTAACCCTTATGTGTAGGATTATGCCTGTCATGTAAATGTAAATTTAAATTTAAAATATATGAATTGGCTGCTCAGCAATGGAACATATTCTGTTTTACTTGTACATTTTCTTAAAAATGAACTCTGCAGAGAAGTAAGTCCTATGTGCTTTGCTCTTCCCAACCACATTGGATTGCCAGGGGGTAAAAGGGGTGGATTGGGGAGGGCATTAGGGAGAGATTTGTACTTCAAAGACTGAAGCAGGATCCCATCCCCTCAGAACCCAATTGCGCAGGACGCCTCCTTTCAAAATTACACACAGCTGAAGGTTCTTTTTAAAAATCAAGCACAGATACGAATACTATTATCTACCCAAATGTTTTACATGACTAGTCTCATTCCCAGCCCTTTCCTCCCATTCAGAATCACACTTACTATTGGGAAAACAGTTGAATCCAACCGTAAGGTAGTGGCTTAAAGCAGATAGCAAAGATTGTAACAGGCCATGACAGTTCTCACTCCCTGGGGCTCTCTTTCAATCGCTTTCAATTTCCTTTCAGGAGAGAGTTGGCCATTACTGGAGTTGGAGTGGGGGTGGAGTTAGACCGGAGAAGCCCAGAGCAGCCAGAGAACCCGGGTAACTCGTAACCTCCCTGCATAACCTCCGCAGCTCTCTGAGCTGAGAAATGAGAAAGTAGAGCAGAGAGGCTGCTCCAGGGACATGAAGGAGAAGAAGAGGTAGAGGAAATGGAAAATCAATATTCCATAGCTCTCATAGGCTACTCAAATAGAGGCGGGAAGAAAAAGCAAGTTAAAAGCAGGAGAGAGGAAAGATACAGAACAGAATGTTGTGATCTGAGCTCCTGCCACCCGAGATGAGGGATTCTAAAATGGTCAAGGGAAGTGGTCCTTGAGTGCAGTGAACTAGAGGCCCCCCAGGGTAAGGGTCTAGAATTTTAATGCCACTGAGTTACGCTGAGTGAGTGTGGCAAGGAGTGATCTGTATCTGAAGCAGACAGTCCTCTGAGTAGGTCTGGAGAGTCCTGTATTTTGGTGTTCTCAGGACTTACGTGCACAATGAATGGAAGGAGAGGAGGTGGGCCCCGAAGACAGGAGGTGATAACGGAAGCTGAGAGATGGTGTCCTCTGTAAATCAGTCATACCCTAACGCTGTCTTAGGGAAGCTGGCCACTGGGATTGGGACTATTAGCTTCCTCCACCCCCCATTCTCTCTCAGTGTGGGCAGAAGCCATTCTCCTGTCACAGAAGAGACAAGGAAGAGAACTTAAAGATTGGACTTGGCTGTCCCAGACCTGAGCTGGAAGATTGGTGGTTGAACCTAGAGAAAGTCTAATTTCAAAGATGATTAAACAAAATCTGTGAAGCAGATTTCCCACAATAAACTCAAAAACACACTTTCATGCCTGAAGGATTCTGAGCCTGCTGCTGAGTTGCAGCCAAGGGTCAGGAGAGGCATGCCCAGAGGCAAAAGGCTTTTCCTCCTCTCCTTTCCCCAAATTTGAATTAACCGGTTCCAGCATCCCACTTTAAGTCTCCAAACAAAGTCTCAGTCCCAGAACCATCACCCAAAAAGCCAACTACCTTCATTGGATCTTAAGAAAGAGGACATTACTATAATTTAACAAATTTGAAAGTGCAAAGCACGGGTCAGGTAGGGTGGAGGCACAGACGGGCAAAGCCTAGTGACTGCCTTCAAGGAATGACTGGCAGCTGGCATGGGGGTGGTAATATGATGAGATAGTCATGCACTAACTCTAAAGCAGGACAGAGGGGCATAAGAACTGACCGGAGGCTAGAGAGCCACAGAAGCAAAAGGAGGCCTCTGGCTTGGGAAATTGTCATGGAGGAGATGACACTTGAGCTGAGCCTGCCTACTTAACTTGGCTTCATACTTAACAGCCTCCAAGCTGATGCTCTAGACCTCAATAGGGAAGTTAACTGTTTCCATCTCAGCTCCTGGCACTCCAGCAGGATGGAATCTCTAGTTCTTCTGCTCCAGGAGCTTTCTCTGCACATATGCCAACCACACCTTCCATCTAGGCTCTGTGTAAGAGCCAGCGCTCAGAATCCCCAGCATCCCTTCCATCTGGGTTTCCTGTGCAGCCACGGACAAGTGTACACTCTTCTACCCTCCCTTATCTCAGTGGTGAAACTTGGTCTATCCCTTTCTCAGTTCTGGGGCATCAGTGTTGACAAGGCTTCATGGTCCAAGGAGAGGAAAGAGTGATTTCAAAACCATCATGGTTTCTTTACTTGGTTCAAGTAAAAACAGGGAGGTTTGGAAACAGAGGAGACAGGACTCTGTTTCCCTTATGGAAACTCCCCTGATGATGAAGAGGAGAGAGTTGGGTTGTCCTGAAACACAGGCAGACACAGAAGAAGGGGAAGTCCCAGATAGGGACAGACACAGTTAACGGACTAGTAAGGCAAGAAGAAATGGGAATCTGAAGCTCTCTTGTTCTGAGATTCAGAGGCCTCTAGAGAGACTGAGACAATGAAGACGTAGGCCTTGGCCAGTGGAGGTGAGTGGTCAAGTGCAGCTGGATACACTGAAGCATGACCTGCTTCTTCCCGCCCACTCCCAAGTTAAACAGGTTGAAACCTTGGTGTCATCTTCCAGTATTTTATCCCCCATGACTAAGATGAGCCTATGTCCACCAACACTTTCTCTAAAGTAGCTCACATCTCGTGCTTCTTGCCTTTCCCACTGCTTTCAACCAAGTTCAGGCCCTCATCATTACAGGCCTGAACTGGCCCCTGTATCTGGTCTTCACCTCATCTCACACATCTTATACACTCTTGCCAGACTAATCTTCTAAAGAACAATTTGAGTATGTCAATGTATGTAATTAGTGCTCTTCTTGTATATTTCTCCAACTAGACTGTGGGCCTTTCTCTGAGGCCAGGGCTATATCTTTTCCCTCTATTACTAGCATGTCATACAGAACTTTGCACATAGTACGTGTGTCTAGAGTAAACCTATGAATACCACAAACACGCAAGTTTCTGATAATTAAATCAGTAGAGAAACTACACATTTACACCAAGTTTCAGGGTCTCACGAAAGTTGAGAGAAGTCTAAGCAACTTCCATTTTTGAAGCTGTCAGTCTATTAAAATCTGAAGAAATGACTAAAAGAATAATTCAAAAACATGAAGTTTTAAATGTTTACATCTAACCAATTCTCTACTCATAGAGTAATTACAATATTTAATCCTAGTGTATTACTTACTGGAGATGTGGTCAGTAATGGGACCCAAATTGAGTGTGATGATTGTCTTCTTCCAATTCTGTATTTCTGTGACTCTGTGGATTGTTTAGTTCAGAGACAAGATCAAAAAACTGTCAGGCTCTTAATGAATGTGAGACCTGGGACGAATGGCCTTCTGCCAGCCTCACACCATTATAAGCCCTACTCAGTTTATACTTTGGGCCCTTTGCCATTCTTGCCAGCAGAACATGAGAAAAGTGGCCCTACAGTGATGAATGTATTCTGTCAGTCATTCATGGAAAAAGTCTGCTATGTGTCAGGAGTTGCACTAGGGGTTACCCATATAGGGAGAAACAAAACGGATGTGGTCTTTGAGCTCACAGGACTCACAGTCTAGAGGGGGGTATAGGCAATAAACAGATAATCATTTAGTTAGAAATAGAGTTCAATCCCATGAAGAAGTGAAAGCCAGGCAACGTGTGAGAGAGTTAAGAGAGGGAGGGAGTGGAGGAAAGAGCACACACTTCAGAGAGGGTGGTCAGGGAGGCGTTTTGAGGAGGTAACATTTTAGCTGGGACTTTAAGGCTACAAAGGAGTCGGGCATGGCAAAAAAAAAAAAAAAAAAAGTAAAGCATTGTAGGCTGAGGGAACAGCATGTGTGAAGACCTCGAGACAGGAAAGGGCCTGGGATACTGAAGGAACTAAGGAGAAGCTAGTGTAGCTGGAGTGTGATAAGCTTTTTCAGGCAAAGTCTCCTACTGAGTCCACATCAGCAGTGTCCTCTGGGGTTGTGCCACATGGTGGCCCTGAGCAGGAGGTAAGCCTGATAGCTGAGAGAAGCAGACTGTGGCAATAGGATGCAGGGCTGTAACAGGCCTGATAAGGAGTTGGCGGTGCGGTAATTGAAATTTTTATAAAACCAAAGTGTTACATAGGAAATTTGAGAAAGCTTAGAAAAACAGGTTGGACTTTCATCTTGGGACGTGAATCAGGAAATGGATTAGACAGCCTTTCAAGGTTCCTTCTATTTTGGGGATTTTCATGTATTTGGAGTAGAAACCCTTAAAATGTCCCGGTATTAAACAAAACCCACATTCTTAGGATATTAGGTCATTACACAAAAGGAGTTTCATCTAAATTCAAAAGAAATAACAGGAATTTTGGAGGATTCTAACAGTAATTGAGCTAATTAGAAGCAGAATTCCAATGTGCTTGATCTTAGAAGAACAACAGAAAATCATCCTGACCAGAAAGATTCTTAGAAGATGAAACAAAGCTCATCTTTAGGACATTCCAAAAGGCACTGGTGGGAGCCACACACACATCCCATCTTAAGAGGCTGAGGGTGACATTCCAACGGAAATGCCATGACAGAAGCTATGCCAATCCCAGTGACAGTGGAGATGGCCTTAAATGGGAGTCTAAGCCTTATGCACTCTGGGCCTAGGAGGTATCCTGAGAACTTTGGGACGAGTGACAATGGCTGCAGAAGGGAAGCAGTAAGAAAGAAAGTGACAGCAGTGAGAAAGCAAGAAGCATAATAAGAAAGAAGGGAGAAGAAAGAATAACCAGAAGAGCAGACTGTTTAAAGCCATCTCAGCAAAGAGTACCTTCCCCTCCTCAAATATGGCATCAAAAATGTTACCTAAAAGAGAATGTTGAAAATGTTTTGGAGCCTGAAAGAAATTTGATTTGTTTTCCCATTTTGTCAGTAAAAGGTTGTGTGTGTGTGTGTGTGTGTGTGTGTTTATAATATCACAGAATCCCTAAAGAATTAGAAGACCATATACCACTGTTACTATGGTAAGACCATGAGTCAAAGATATGTATTTCCAGACATAACCCATAAAACTAGGTCAGGAGCAATTTACATAAGGATGTTTTAAATGCATAATGATGCAAATTATCAGTATTAGGTCAAATGCAGTTGGAAAGAGTTTAGTTTTTTTTATGATAATTCAGATATTACTAAACTTGATTTTGGCCATCAGAAAAGATAATTTAATTACATGACTCCAAAACTAAAATAAACCTAAGGGTAAAATTCATTTTTCAGGGATAATTCCTTCACTCTCTTCTTTTTATTTTTTCTCCTTCTACCCAATTTCCACAAATCAGTGGTGAAGATATCTACAGTTATTATATTTAAATGAACTATATTTCTTGATATGCAGAGTACTTATATGGTCTTCTAGAATAAATATTGTGATAATTATAGTGATATGATTGCTACCAATTCATGAGAATTATAGCAGAGTCCTCAGATCCATAATCTAAGAAAAACAGTACTGTTGCCCTGTATGGATGGACCTTAGATCAGAAAAATTAACATGCAGAGTAAATCCGAAGAGATAATTTCAATGGTGACTCCATCTGAAAGGCTCTGGTTATTGAAGTGCTGAAAGGATTTTATTATGAGTCTGCACCATCGCACAGACTCCACAGCGGCACTAAACAGAGCTCCAGTTATATTTAAGTCTTAAATCTGAAGAGAAATCCTAGTGATAAAATCCGAGGATTTCTTCTAAATCAAATGGCAAACAACCATCCATTTCCTTACAGAGGAATATTTTAGGCTCAGCTCTCTGATTCAGAATTGGAAATGATGCTAAAATAGGTTTCTGAAAAAATTAAATTATAAACTGTCATATTCTATCCCACTTAATGTGAAGGAGCAGAGCCTCTAGGATAAACTTGATTAACATAAAAAAGGGTAAAATCTTATTTCTGTTTCCAGAGAACAAATAAAAAAGATTTTTAAAAACTACCCCCCCACAACATTGTGCTCATACTTTCCAAATAACAGCACATGTTATTCCTCTGGCTATCACTCAAGTTAATATTTTCATTTTAAAGAAAGCTGCTTTCTGAGTTTCTTTTCCTGAAGTCTCTTAAGAAGAGAGAATTTTCATATACTGTGATTCAGAATTGGCTGTTTAACCTTAAAGCCACCTTTATGTAACATCTGGGTCTTGGGAGAGGCTAGTCTCAATGATAATGATGATGCTAATAGGAATACCAAAGGCAAAATGTTAGCTCTCGCTCTGTACTTACCAGGTACAGGCCTGTGCAAAGCATGTGATGTGCACGCTATCATTTCATTCTTAAAACTACCTACACGTTCCTACTATCACTATTCCTCTCTTACAGAGGAGGAAATGGAAACATACAGAGGTAAAGTAATGTGTCCAATATCACACACGTAAGTAAAGCCAGTTCCTTGACCCCCGGAGCCCTTGCCTTTTATCACTGCACTCTATTATTTCTCTACTGCTGAAGAGCATAAAGCATCCAGCCCACAGAAAGAGAATGACCAGGTCTGGGTACTCTACAGGCCTTTCACAGGCTAGAGATGAACGATGACCTCCAGACACTTTGTGGGTTCTAAGGGGAGCTTGTGTGTGACAGCAAGGCTAGGTCAGAGGCACAGGGAATAAACTCTATAGCACCAGGAGGGCAGCATGGAAAAGTGGTTAAAAATGCAGGCTCTGGTGTTGGTTGAACCAGAGTTCAAACCTTAACTTGGGTGTTTACCAAAATATGACTTTGTTACTTAATCTCCCTTAACTTAAGTTTCTTCTTCTGTGAAATGAAAATGATAATAGGATCCATCTTAGACAAAGTTGTGAGCTATAATAAAATCACGCACATAAAGTTCTTAGATAGATAGTACTTGACATGGTAAGTCTCAGCAATGTTAACTGCTATTATTGTGGACTAAGTAGAGACTAAGCAGAGCTCAGCAACCTCACAGGAGGATAGGAAGCACTGAGTTTTCCCATATTCATGTCTCTGATACTGACTGGACATGTGAAAGGTTCCAGGTTCCTTGGCTAATCAATGCCATTGCAGCCAAGAGAGGGGAACATGGTGGTCCTTGCCTTGCATTCAGAAAGGAAGGGGGAATTACTGACCGAGCCGATGAGGTTGGCTCTGTGACTTGGCGCTGTACACGGACGCCATGGGTACAGTTCTCCTGGCCCCCCACCTGGGTGGAGAGGGGAATGTCAGGGGAGGTGTGGCTGATCTTCATGGAGGAGTCAGGGCAGGGTGTGGGAGGGTCTAGGAAGCCCTCACTGTTATCCTGCTCATTGGTCTCTGTGTCCGTGTAGTTAAGAGGCTCCTGGTTGTTGTCTTTGCTACAAGAGAACAGGCCTCGTTCTCGCCACGGAACCCAGCAGAGTTTCCAAGACACGAAGAGAGACACGCCAAAGAGGGCGAGGCCACAGGCAGTGACCACAAGGGTCAGCAGGCTCACTGAGATATCTGCAAAGAAGCAAAGATCAAAGGTCAGTGTGATTGCTCCTCCCATGCTCACCCATTGCACAGTGCGGGCAGAACAACCCTCTCACATTCATCCCTCGGGAGCCAGCTGTGGAGGGCAATGAGGGTTCAGACACAAGCACAGAGAAGGTAACAGGCAGGCCATGTTTAGAAACAATAAACAGCCTGCTATAGCAAGAGACGGTACATTCAGGGGGACTAGGTACGCCCTGCAAGTCAACCAAGACCCTATCCCACAGCAACACAAATCATGGCTACTTTGTGAGTAGAGTGGTTTCAACTGTCCTTAAAAATTCCTCCATCATCTCAGAGAGCTGTAGAATATAATTTTGGGACAATTTAAGCAATAAGTATTTAAAACAAGAGAAACTAGAGTGCTTTTTTTTTCTATTTTTGATATCAACTTTTACAGGTCTATCCAAAATGAAGCTCAAGTCCTCTGAAGCCTCAAGAATACCCACCACCCAGTGGTCAGGTGCCAGGACCCAGAGCTGACTGTTACAGTCTGGTTTCCCCCTAGCAGACCTGGCACAAGTGTTCGAGGGCAAGTGGATTATTTAGAAAGTGAAGAAAACACAGGTAGGGGAGTAGGGAAATAAGCCAGGGAAGGCAGCCTGAAAGGGAGCTTTATCAAGCCAGTTACCACCATGGGGGACTGTAGGTTAAGCCTGCTGAAAAGGCCACACACACCTCAGGCACCCTACTCCTGGGTCCAGGGACCTGGGCTATTTATAACATCAGCTCCTTTCAGTCACTGATTTGAGGGCAGCTCTCAAGGGGCATTTTCAACCTACAGTACAGGTGGCAAAGTAAGTTTCAGTGGCCAGAAAAATCCCACATGCAAGTAAATGAAAGGGCTGGCCTTTGGAGGTCAGCAGGCACGCACTTACATGGTAAGGGTGAGGGGACATGGCGGGACAACAACAGGATCTGCTACATGGACCACAGCCCTGTGGCCTCAGCTAGGGTCCAGGGCAGTGCAGTGTCCAGAGGCTGTGCTCCTAAGTCTCAGAACAAAGCCCAATCCATGCCAGGCTTCCACCCCACCCTACGGTAGAGCCAGGCAGGCTGAGGCATCAACCTGAAACTTGTTTCTGGCACTATGATGGCTATAAACTCCTTACTTAAAAGGACATCTCTACCTGCACTTACTGCCCTCCACTACACTCAGGAGCCTCAAAGATTCTCCCTAGGTTTTGCCTTTACTACCCATCATTAATATTTGCATTGTTTCAGCCAAAGTTTTCTGAATGTCCATTGTATACCAGGGACTGTGCTATGCTTTGGAGATACAATGAAGAACATGACAGACACATTTCATGCCATCATAGACTTAAATTCTAGTGAAAGAGAAAATCAGGAATTAGTTATTTAATATTCACAGTTTCAACTATCCACAGCACACCAACAATCCGTGATATGAGAAGGCTTGTATTTCTGCCGAGGCATGTGTGTGAACCCCTCCTGCAAATCACTTACCCACTGAGTCAAGCTGACCACCTACGATACATGTGCTTTTCAACATGACTCTGAAGGTACTTGATCATTTTTATGAGATGATAAAACAGTTTCTTCATGAAAAATTGCTCTTGACAGAAAGCCAGCTGCCAGGGCTGGTGATGGATCTAATGTGCCTCCTCCATGCCTCCCAATCAATGTTTGCCTTTGTGGTGAAACGGTATTACATCTCTGTTTGAAAACACTGGGGTTCCAGTTTCAACAGGGGTAACTGAGCTCAATTCTTTGCTACTTTTTTCTCCTCAAGTCCCACTGAAATGGGATAAGCAAACTATATAACAACGGAAAACAAAAAGAGGTACCACCAATCCATCAGTGAATCAGTAACACTGAGGAATTTCTGGAATTGTTTTAAAGAAAAAGCCAATCAGTGCTGAACATTTAACACAGGCAAATGAAGGGACACTGAAGGAAAAATAAAAATTAAAAATCCCAGGCACAGAGCAACAAAGGCAGGGATGGGGGACAGGGAGTAGAGTCAGAAGGGGCAGAGTAAAGAGCACTAGAAGCTACACCTCATAGAGCCCCAATATGAGGTAGGGGAGAGCATGGTTTGGCCACAGGGTCCACTTGGTTCTGCCAGCTCACACAGTAGAGTGGAAAATTTATTGGCGCAAACTTCTACGATAGGCAGTAGTGCTGGAGGCAGGGGAAGGAGGAGACTGTCCCAGTTAATCTGGCTGCCACAGAAAACATCTACCTCCACCCCCTCCAATGAAAGCTAAAACCAAAACAGGCTCCACAACACAGTGAAATCCCTTAATACATTCTGTAATCCACACAGAGGCAAAACTCCTTCCCTACATCCTGTTAATCACTTCGGCATTGTCCTAACACAGACACTGCTAAGAGACCACCAGCAAAGGCTGGAGGAGGGGTATACCAGAAGGCAGTAGGGTTCAGGAGTATGATGTAATAATTATATTATTCACCAATTATTCAGTCTCCTCCACTACAGTGCCCCCTCCAAGGGAGAAGTATAAATCCCAATGCCCTGACATTGGTCTTTGCCATGTGGCTTGTCCTAGTCAATGAAATATGAGTAGATATGGCCCATGCCACGTTGAACCAGAGGACTCTTGGGCTCCCACCTTCTGCTGTGAGAAGAGGTCTTAAATAAGGATTGATCTTTCAGCCTGCGTGCCACAATGGTATAGGCTCAAAGTCCAGAATAAGGAATAACTTAAACCCGACCCATAGATGGTGGCAGAACTGCAGCTGATCCATAGGTCCACGAGCAAAAACCTAAATATTTGATGTCTTAAGTCACTAAGATCTTGAAGGTATTTGTTACCATGGCAAAAAAGTTGACTAATAAACATGACCATATAATTTATTATCCAAGGTTGTGCCACTATTAAGAGGGAAAAGTGGTAATACTGATAATCACATGGAACAAGAGACTTTACACAGGATTGTCCAGGGTAAACAAGGACATATAGTCACCTTGGATTTAGAATCCCACCTGAGGTCTGAACTCATCAGCTTGGTACAAGAAGGCCTCTCGGGGTTTACTTGGCATAGACAATATTCTTAATAAATTAAAGCCTGGGCCCACTTTTGCTAGTAACTACAAGGTACTCAAGAATGACTCCAGCTTGTTACCTGACTCCCAGCTCACACACCCAAAAAACAGGTTGTTCACATATGCAGTCATGGGCGATCCATGAGAGCAGGGATCTTGTCAGTCTATCTCAGCACTGAATCTCAAGATCTAAAAGAGTGCCTGGCACACAGTAGGTGTGCAGTAAATGTTGGATGAAGCCCATCTGAGGAGCTCTGTAGCCAACTGCTATGTCTGCCATGAATTTTGTTGTGATCTGTAAACTCCAGGAGGGGCTAGTCAAAGTCATAGTCATGACAGATTTTTGTGCATATCGTTATCATAGAAAATTTCTGGCAAATGGCAAGAGTGGCTTTTTCTTATTCACACAAAGGCATGATGTGGGTTAGCAGTGGGCCAGGGAACACCTGCCAGGAGAAACCAATGGTGACCTACACAGCCACACCAACCACTAAGAGTCATCAGCGGGACTTCTGTTTGAAAATAGCTCAGTGTGTCCTCTAGACACTACATTTATACATTTCTCTCTTTTTTCCAAAAGAAATGCTAGAAAACTGTCATGGAGTCACTAAGGCCACACCTACTACCCACCTCACACCTACAACCACAGGAAAGGGAGAGGGAGAATCCGCTTAGAATCACAAAATAGCTTTGTTTAGAAGAAGAGAAGTTATTTCTTAAGTTAGATGGTAGGTATTGATTGATGGTAGTAGGTATTCTTATTGATCTTTATACGTCTTAAATCCATATACTCTTTGGCCTTTATGGTATATTTCATAACAAAAACTGAAAAAAAAATAGTGACATCAAAAAATTATTATTCTAAAGATAATTTTCCTAAAGAATAGGAAAGTGTAATTGGTCCTTTTGTCTAAGAGTCAAGAGAATAACCAGATGGTGATTCAGGGGTGAAAGGAGGCAAATGGCAACCCAGTTCTGATCCAGGTCCTTGCAGATGTTGCTGCTTGGGGGTGACCGTGCATGAAACTACTCAGAGCTCCCGTGGAGAACATCCTTCCAGGCAAGATGTGGACTGGAATGCTCTGCACTCACGCCTGGTCGTCAGAATGCTCTTCTACCAGCTATTAGCCCCGGCTATAGGACATGACGTACTGCAGCAACATCCCAGGACACCACATACAAGACCCCACAACACTCTTAGATCCAACAGATGTTCCAGCTGGACATCTGTCATTCTAAGGGACCCCTGCAAGCCTACAGACTTGTTATAGAATAACAAATATTATTATCCAATGAGTGAAAAGCTTGAGCACCCATCACTGCACATGGACAGAGGAACAATAGTTGCCCCCCTAAACTGTGAAGGGCCAGGAAGATCACATAAACCAACAATGATGGAAAAGTCATGGGACAAATGGGTCAAATCAGCAACTCAAAGGGGCTAACCGAGCTGAACCATCAGAACAAATGCCCTTGACATAAAACAAATTAATGCAATAGGCAAATTAATTCACATACTCAGTGAGATTTATAAAATAGTGGCTGAGACTAAGAAGTACGGCTGCAGCAGTACCCAGAAACAGACACCCTTGAGATCCCACTTGACCTAAGAAAAGGAGGTGGTAGCCCTAGAATTCCACAGCCAGCCACACGATTATAAGAGGACAAAAAGGCACTTTCAGAAGTCAATGACTCAGAAAATATACCACTCATGTACCTTTTCCTGCATAAAACCTAAGAAAATTCTCCAAACAAATAAACATTTGTCAGAATAGAGAACCAAAGAAGGGAAGGACATACTATGTAAGATGTATACTTACATACTATTTATCACAGGAGTTAGTGATAAGCAAAGAAAACAGTAAAAAATGTATTAAATCTAAATAATTCCTGGGTATGAAGTTTAATGTAACTGTTCTTAGAGCAAAGGAATGATAAGTATACACACACTTAAATTCCAACAATTTCAATAAAACATAGGGGACAGAAGAAGGAAGGAAGTAAAAACAAAGTAAATGTCCTATATTGTTAGCAGGGGAAGATTACAGATATTTCAACTTGATGTTGATAATGAAATACAGGTACAAATATGTATATAAAATATTTAAGGGGGACTTTGATCATAATGGCACAGCTGCATATATATTTATATCCTCTCCTTCCTGAGACTCCCATTAAGTGATTAAAAAAAATAAATAAAAAGTATAAGCCCACAAACACAAAGAGTACAGCACAAGATCATCAATAAACTAAGAAATTTTTCTGAAAGACAGTATGCTGATAGACAAGTGGTAGGGGATGCAGAAGGGGGACAGACCTGAGGGGTAGGCAACCTGACCTACTGAACTCAGGCTCAGGACACAGACATTTCCAGCATGGTGGCAGCTAAGAATGAGATGTGGGACTACAAACATGGGCATGGATTAAAAATCTTCACCAAAATATAGTCCAATCTGTCTAGGGAAAAACCAAAGCAACTAGTGTGAGAATTAGTGCCCAAGAGTAGCATCCTCCATGTTCTTACAAAAAATGGAGCCCCTTGAATCCCCTTAAAGTAAATCTTGTCTGTTAAAATCTCACCCACAGATACACAGCCTCATAGTCAGCTTTTCTACTGCCTCCTTATTAAATATGACTAAGCTGCAAAAGAATCACCAGCCATGGAGGGAAATCTTACAGCAACCAGATCAATGTATAGAAGCAAAAAAAGATGTTCCCAGAGAAAAGAAGGATAAATCAGGGAGGAAACAAGAACTTTAAAAACATTTAATTCACAGAAAGTTTCCAGAAGGTATTCCATCCATAAAACCAGAGGAGACTACTAATAAATGGAATGGAGAATAAGACAGTATTCTTAGAAATAAGATAACATGATTGACAAAACAAACAAAAAAACTGATAGAAGGTAAAGTCAAGAAGTATCTACCTGAATGTGGACCAAAGATTTAGGAAATTTAAGCAAAAGATATGAGATACAGAGTATGCATCCAGGAGGTCTAACATCTAAGTTTTCCAGAAGATTAGGACAGAGAAAATGAATGTAAAAATCATCAAAGAAAATTTTTTTTTTAACTCCCTAGAATTGAAGGACAAATTAT
Organism: Equus quagga; assembly: GCF_021613505.1. Taxonomy (NCBI): domain Eukaryota; kingdom Metazoa; phylum Chordata; class Mammalia; order Perissodactyla; family Equidae; genus Equus; species Equus quagga. Next base: position 21,625,318 of record NC_060280.1, read on the forward strand.
AGGAGTCCACTGAGCACCCATAATAAAATAACCCAACAGTAGACACGTGGTTACAAAATTTCAAAACACAAAAATAGAGAAAGTCACAAAAGCTTAAAAGACAAGAATAATATAAACACAAAGAAATTAGAGCTATATTGGCATTGGGCTTCTCAGAAAAAACACTAGATAATGGAATAATGCCTGAAAACTTGAGGAAAAATTACATTCAAGTTAGAATTCTATACCCAAACATACTATCAATGAAGTAAGAGGCCTGAAAAAGCCATTTTCAGGCTTACAAGAAGTCAGAGATTACTCTCCATGCACCTATAATAGGAAGTTACTTCAGGGTGGTTTATGAGATTAAAATGAGACAGAAGAAGGACTTAGTGTACAGGAAACAAATTGCACTCTGATCAGACCAGTGAACTCCCTGTGTGAGAGCTGAGTAGCAGGCCTAGAGAGGCGCAGCCCAGCCTGGAGCGGGAAGACAGGGCTCTCAGAAGGAGGTCTCCTCAGAAAAAGATGATTTGGAAAGAAAGAAATGACACTATAGAGAGTTCAGTTTCTAATGATATCATTATTTATCTTCAAATAGTGTTAAAAAAAAAAGGAGAGAGAACAAAATTAGGAATCCTAGGAGGAAAAGTTTTTGATAAAAGGAAAAATAATCACAGTATACCTCCTGCTTCTATGCTAAATAAAATTTTACATTTATAATAACATACACACCATTTATTGATTTTCAACTCTTAGAACCAAGCAATAGACAAAGCATGGAAGATTTAAATATGGTTGTAGAACAGAATGTAAATCCAACTTTGACAACTTAAAAATAATAGAAAAGATGTTAGAAATTAAGAGGTAGAAAGAAGAAGCTGAAAGAAAAATTACAGTTTGCTTTCTAAAATGAGGGGAAAAGACACACTGTCTATAGTTGATAGACAATATGTATATATTGATGTTTTCATGGTAAAAGTGTTTATTTTTACGTTGAAAGCCACGTGGAGATATAGCAAGTCATTTCTGTTGGGATGAAATTAGAGGGACTTTCCCTCCTAGACTGTTTTTACAAAGAGCAAGTATTAAGAAAAGAATGAAGAACACTTTTAAGCTACTGTGGTATGTAAAATATATATGGTTTAGCACATTCTAGTGCACTTGGGTCTATAATCCGAAAACATTTCTGAATACAGTCCTTATTTAACCCTGCTCCGCGGTTTACAAGGAACAAATGAATGAAAATCATGACAATCATTACAACAACGATAATCTCAGTTCTCCAGCACAGTTTTCCTTCCAAGTCAAATCCATAAAAGACATCCATCCTTGTCTACTCATCTTTGTTCAGACTTCTTGGTTCATGAACAAAATATAAGGGGACTGACATAGGCTATCAACTTTTTAGTTTGCTAATACCAATGTTAAAACACACAACTCATTTCATACAAGAAAGAATCTTTTAACACCAAAAACAAATAACATTCTCTTAAATTACTACATTGTGCTTTATGAATAAAACCACTGCACTGTCCTTATCTTGTCAATTTGCTTCAGACTTGTGAGAACCTTGTAAAGGATAAACAGGGGACCAGAGATTGGTAACCATTGTCCTAGTCCCACACATGTCAGCCTTGTCCCATCTCTACTTCTTAAGGCAACAAATATAACTCAGGGCAAAACATAGAAATGAATGACATATTTGGTACCCACCCCAGCCTTCCCATCCGGAGCTCTCCTCTTTCAACTGCCCTCCCAACCTCTTGTTGTCCCAGAGGACTGGGATTTCCAAAGGGAGTATATTGAAACCTAAGGATTTGGTGTCTCTCTCTAGTCATCTCATGGCCACAGGAAATCTGATGGTGATGACAGAGAGGAGCCAGTGCACCACTCAGGATTAATTAAATGTGGTTCTTCCAGGACAGGCAAAGGAAACTTGGAATCACTACTGAGTTGGGAAGTGAAAAAGGACAGAGCTGGAAAAGCGGTGCTGAGCATTGAGACTGAGGTGGAGTGGGACCTAAAAAGGAAGAGGAGACTCGTGGTCAGGAGCTGGGATAATAGGAACTGGATTAAAAGACTGGTGCAAAATGAAGGAAGGCAAGTGGCTCAAGATCACTGATATGTTCATTTACATGTCACTTACCTTTCTTGCAAAAGGATTTGAGGCAGCTTTAAAAATACATACAGCATGACAGGATAAAATAAACTTTGTGAGGAAATCAGGGCCAAGAGAAATAAAAGGGAAATGAAGATTAAGTCAGGGGTCAGGTAAATAGCCAGAATGCATGTATGAGGTTTTGTAAAGTCGCCAGAGATGGCTACAGAACTGGGTCTCAACGCCCCACTTGTCATAGAAAAGAATGAAACCTAACCAATTACATGATTCAGCATCTAAAACACTACACAATGAAGAAAGATTTATGATACAAGGAACACTTGAACATTTGAAATGTAATGATATTGGAGATTATTGCTAATTATTTTAGATATGATAATTGTATTGTGGTTATGTTGTGTAGATACATATGGAAACATTCAAATGACATGATGTTTGGAATTTGCCTCAAATTATAGATGAAACAATGACCATGGGTTAATAATTGGTGAAACTTGAGTAGTATGTATGTGGAGTTCATGATATTATTCTTCTTTTGAATACGTTTGAAAATTTCCTAAACAAAAAGAAAAAATAAAACATTTTGGCCAGGGAAAAATGTTGATCCCTGACTTCAATCTTGGATATTCTTATTTAATAGGTCTTTGGTGAAGGCCCTTAATCTTCACTTTTAACCAGCATCTCAGATCTCAGATTAATCTGATGCAGATCGTCTAAAGATAACACTGAGCAAACCTGATCAAGTAAATATATATATATATATATATATATACACACACATACAGTGCTTATATGTCCATATAGTGTACATATATATAGTGTATATACATACATATAGTGGTTCAGAACACAAGATGCTGTCCTAAACCTAAAACAATTGTGTCTTGGGGGCCAAATAAAAACACTGGGAAATTTAGTTAGACAATCAGGCGGTGGAGAACCTGAGGATATCACATGGTACCTTGCAGGGAAAGTGGTAACGGAATTAGATAGAGGAAACAGGCAATACTAGATGGCTCTGGTGGTGAGATGTTCAGTGTTTCAGGGAATTGAACCAAAGGGGAAACACTGGATTAGAAGAAACCTTAGGGATCATCCACAATAGCTCATGTCAGAATTCCCTCATCAACAGTCCCTTCCATGTGACCACAAAGCCTTCATTTAAATTCATTCATTTTCTGTATTTTTTAAACTCATTACAAAGAACATACATTACTTTGCAATTTAAAAAGATAATAACAACAATAAAATTGTTGCACTCAAAAATCAAAGCATTCTGGAGTTATCTAGCGAAAGGAAACTTAGCCCCATACACACCTCAATAGCCCAGAGGGCATCTTCCAAATGGTGACCCTGAGGCATCTTGGATAAGAAGCAAGTAATAGATTTTAGGCTGAAATCAGATGTTTGGGTGTTTAAATGATGGAACTTAAGTTGTCTGGAAAATGCAATCTTGCAGAGACCTTGCTCTTTACTCTCTGTAGGCACCATAGCACAGTAGTTACAGACACAGGTTCTAGAATCACACAGTCATGGTCTGCAGCCCAACATCAGTTGTGTGGCCTAAGATCAATTCTCTGGATCTCGTTTCCTCATGGCAACGTTGGGTTAATAATAGTATTCACCTCATGGGGTTGCAGTGCGTGCTTAGAAAGGTACTGGTGCTCAATAAATGTAAGTCATTGGTTTTTGTTTCTTCATGAGGTATCTCAGGATTCAGCTGCTCCATATCCAGACTTAGTCTTACTGCTAAGAAGTGGTCATCTTGCTTAATAACTAGTGAGGCCTCCTGCAGCTTTATGAAATGGGCTGGCAACAAGCAAATATCAGGTGCCTAATAGGAGCTTATTGAGTTGAATTACTGAGGACTAGAGAAGGAGATCCTATTGAGCACCTGATATTTACTGCAGACTAAACCAGGAGTACAAAATAAGTAACTAGTCCTTGCCTTCACAGAGCCGCTTGTCAAGAGAATTTCAGTAATGCTATCCACAATTCACAGAGTGCTACTGAAACCTAGAAGTGGAGGATACATAACCCAGTCTGGGATTCAGAGAAGGCTTCCCATAAAAAAGGAGTGAGCCAAGTCCTCCTTATAACCACTTCTCTTATATAAAGACCAAACCCAGGTCATTTGGCCACGTGGTCCAAAGACTGCATCAGGAGAAGAGGAAGGCCAGGACTTGTGTGTATGGCCACCCATGTTGCACAGGGCAGAACTCATTCAACTGTACAAGGTGGCCCTGGGAAAGAGCTTGCATGTTCCAAGGGCTCTAGGACCAGCCTTGCCATCTTTTATATTTTATGACCTTGGGTAAGTCACTGTCCCTCTGTGGTTTTCCTCATCTGTCATAAAGGGCCTGGATGGGGTTCTCCCATTCTACGGTTCTTGTGAAACTCCCAAATGACCTTGAGTTCACAGCAATGTTTGTATCTAGGGCTAAAACCATCATAATAATTCCCATTAGTGGCCACAAGCCAATGGGTGCTATCCAATTGGAAGCTATGTTTTAGGGCTATTCCTGCTTTTCATTCTTGCAACAGATATGATGTTCTCTTAGCACCGGCTCATGGCGCAAATTGCAAGGATTAAGGAGCATTAACTTGGGCCTGCAGGGGCCATACATTATTAAGGTACTGAGCCAGGTAAACAGAGCACTCTACTGCCTTAACTCTAAGAAGCCCGTGGACTAGTGAAAAGAATTAGGGCGCGGAAATTGCAAATGGCATTACCTGCATTTTCCTGTGATGGACATAAAGGAAAGAGCACATTTACGTGTCTCTGGCCCTGAGATTCTTTCCTCAGAAGGCTGCCCAGATGATTCTGCCTGTGTTAACTAAGCAGCTGGCCTAAAATTAGCATTGAGAGAACACTTTCTGTTGCACCTTCTATTTGCAAAGTGCAGCCTCATCAGTGTGACCCGCTCCTCTTCACACTGCCATCACCCCCTCTGCCTCAGCCAGATGGGTCAGGGGCTGCTGACGTCACACTGTGGCTGGAGCTGCAAACACTCAGAGCTGGGTTTTAGCTCTTGTGTCCATAATACTGGACTTCCCCATCCCGCCGCACCTGAGCCTCTTGTCTGCATAACAGGAAGGCTCAGGAATTGCCATCAGGTTTGCTACTGGGTTTCCAGTCCCTTTTTACTCTCTACACAAATTATTTAACTGGAAAAGAAATCCACTTAAAATATTTTACCACCCACTATTGCTTCATTTAAAGTGCTTGTGAAATCTACAATGTTTTCTGTATCATGGGATTCTGGCCTGTGCCGAGTAAATGGAAACACTCAGATGTGCTAGGATTCTTGTGAAATAACAGAAAATCTGATGTGCAGGGTTTTAGACAATGCGGACTTTCTGCTTGAAAAGAACACCATGAAACAAAACTCAAGAACATCGGGGCACCGGGCACAGGCCGAAGAGGTCAGCAACCCTCCTTGGTGTGTCTGTGGGAAATGGGAGCTCCAGCTCACCCAGCAGAGGAAGGGGATGGGAACTGGCAGACCTGGTGTCCAGCTCTCACCTCTTGCGAAACTTCGGGTTGCCTCTAACATTTCCTAGGCTATTTCTCACCTCTAAAATGGGGGAAGAAATTCCTCCTTGCCTGGCTCATTTGAGAATCAGGTGCACTTGCATATTTATAAAAGCCTGTCATAGTGCTTTCATAGCCTGAAATTCTTTTTAAGCTTGACGGTGCTGCACTGGCCCAAAAATTCACATCTCCCATGGGACCCCTTTCCAAACTTTGTCAGGCCGAGTCATTTCCTAGGCCAGATCTGATCTTGCTTTGATCCAGTTAGTGTCAAATCTCTCATCTACCCTGTGGAATAAGATCAAAAGTTTGCTGACAACCATCTTTGTGAACTAGAAAAATCTCACAAAGCAATGTGTAATGTTAGGGTGGGAATGCTTCTTCCCATTCCTGGCTCCCGTGAAGAGTGACTTCCTTAAATGTTCCTGGGCACTTCTCCCACCTCTTACTTCTCCATTCAGAGGGGAGGTGGGTTACCGCATTAGATATCTCAGGACAGCCCTACTTCTCCATTCTACTTGACATCTGTCTACTTCTATGGGGAACGGCGCAGTATTGCAAAGTCCGTTATTGCTCTGGACCCCAGAATTAGGCAGACTCCCTCTACTGGTTCTTCCTCAGGCACAGCTGGCCACCTGCAGGATGGGGCCCTGACCCTTAAACATATGACCTGGCTGAAAGCAGACCTGGTCAGATGCTCTTTTCTAGCTGTGCCTATACAGGTATGGGCAGAGGACTCTCAGGTGTCTATTAGCATGGAGGGAATTACATGAGGTGATATGCTTTTCACAGCACAACAGCTGGGTGAGAGACAGGATATATGAGGAAATGACCCAGAGTCTGGGTGCAGACTTGTTTTAAAACATATGTGAGACACTCCCTAGAGTCTCCAAATAATTCCTGGAAGGAGGACATAAGGTCCTGGCGAGCCCTGCTGAGCTGTTAGGGGCAATGGGCGAATGAATTTTACGTATCTTCAGGCTGTTGAGGTTACAGGCATTTTGTTATTAGAGTTCTATGATTCTAAGACAATATTTTCTCTTTCAAATTAGAAACTTTAAAAATCCTATAGGAAAATAACTCAGCACTTGATGTGATGCCCCTTATAAGAGTCAAAGACCCTCTTCCAACATCTTATTAACCTTGAAACTATGCCCTAACATTTAGATACTTGACGCGTTCTAAGTCTCCTAATAGGGAACTACATGCTGTGCATCTTCCACTTACCACTCCAAACTCATTCCCCTTTGGGCCATGTGAGGCTGACCCCCATATGCACTATATCAAGGGACTCCCCTGCCTTTGGCTTCTGTTGAGTTGAGCCAATAGAAGGCCCTAGTGGGATATTAGAGGGTGGGAGGAGAGTGAAGTTAGAGTATTCTCCCCAGCTTTCCTCCTGTGAGGTCACCATGTTGCATGTGTCCTTCCACTGAAGGCCATACCTCCTCTTCCAGGTTCTTTCAGGTCTGTGGGTGGCACTGGCTCCCTACTATTACGAGCCCTGGAGTACTGTCCTCTCCCTTGCCGGTTTCCCTGAATCCTGACCACACCTTTGTGAAAAGTCCCTGTATTAAATTCTCCTCAATTACCTAGTTTGACCATGCTGCCTGTTTCCACTAGGACCCAGATGGATTTGCTATCGAATGAATTGTTTTCTATTCCACGCCTTACCTTGAGTCCCTTGGGTAACCTCAGGGAACCTGAACTCACATCCGGGCCTGATTTTCCTGATATCCAAAATAAGATGCGATGGGATAGAAGGGCCCTTCCAGATCTCATATTCTTGAATTGAGAGAAATTTTATATTTAAAATATCTTCTACAACTAGCATGATGTCTGGCACACAGGAGGCACTCAATGTTTAAATAATAAAATTCTAAGCTATGTATCATTTCCATTTTTATATACACTAAAAACTGTGCTTCAGGAAAAGAAAGTGCCAAAGAAGCCTTGTGTTTGAGTACATAGAAAGTAAGCATTAAGACTACTTTTTCTTCATGGTTGAAAATGACACAATATTTTATGTTTCTCTGAACATTTAAGACTCCACGGAGGCAGTGCAGTGTAATGGAAGAAGCATGGAAGAAGCAGGCATCATTTATTAAATTAATTTCACAACACACTGTATTGAGCTGCCTTTATGAATATTACATAATTGGGGATAGAGTGACCTATGCAGAGGGTAACAGAAAAACTAAATTTTCAGGAGAAGCTCTCATAGCCAGATGTGTCCCCATATAATAGTCGAGCTCCTATGGCCAACACTAACCCCAGAAGTACCTCTCCTGGAGAAATGGTTCCAAGCTGCAAGGCTGCTTAAAGTCAGAACAGAGAGTGGACTCCTGGTTCAAACTCTTCCCTATGTTTTTTTCTCGTCTGTCTGGCTTGAACCCGGGTCCATGGCTAAAAACACAGATCTCTTCCAACATACAACCTCTTACTAGCTTGGACTTCTATGCCTGAAACCCTAACGTACCTCCAGGTGATGGATCTGCCTGTGCTAAAAGCAGGATCAGGCTTAGATTATTGGCAACTGATTAAAAGCATGGGCTCTTGTGTCTTTGTATTTAACTGTCAATTTTCTACAAATTATATGTTTTTAAATCAATTTCCTTTCCGTAAATATTTCATGCTGCTGAAATAAAGGTGGCTTCTTTTAAAGTACTAATTTTCATCAGCATTCATGTGTAGAAATTGGCATTTATTCATCATCAGAATGATTAATAATACTGGTATATGACAAAGAAATGCAGTAATTGTTCTAAAGGGCATTGACTATAAAGAAAAAGACCTTTGGATTTCAGTACAAATTACCCTTAACTCTATCTGGAAGATACAAGGAATACCATTTCTTCTCAAAAAATGTTCTCCTTTTGCATGCCCTCTCCACGAGTCACAGAAATTCTGCCTAACGGCAGTGGACAAAACCATAGCTATGAGCAGGTACTCATGTTTTTTTGTAAGACATTTCTGCTATTCACTTCTCTTTAAACCAGGTAGATTTTTTTCACTATTTTTATTGTGGTAAAAATCTACATAACGTAAAATTTCCCATTTTAAGCGTACAGTTCAGTGGCATCAAGTACATTCACCCTGTTGTGCAACCATCACTACCATCCATCTCCAGAACGCTTGCATCGTCCCATATACCCATTAAACAACATCCCCCCATTCCCTTCTCAGTCCCGCACTCACGCAGCCCCTGGTATCCACTGCTCTACTTTCTGTCTGTAAGATAAACCAAACAGTTCGCTCTATTTTAATGAAAGTTGGTCACTAGATAGGCTCTTGACCTCCCAAAAGTACATAGAGAATAACTGGAGATGGTCACAGGCAGAGAGCACAGGTGGCCTGCTACACAAACACAGAATATAGAGGAGAGTCTGGGGCACATCTCAAATGATGCTTTGGAGGTTGAGGAGGGAAAAGGGCTACAAACAGGTGTTTTATTAACATTCTCCAGATCCTCTGACCCTGGGTGGAACTGTGCTCCCCTGTGGACACCCAGAACTTCTCTCACTTTTCTGGGCACTCATCAGCATCCTGTATCACTAGGAGTCCAAGCAGCTTTGCCCTGAGACACACTCTATACAAGCTGGGCTCAGATAGGAAAAATGTTTCCCTAAAGACCAAGAATGTGAGCACTGGAGATAGCAGCGAGGACGACTCCAAACAGCAACAATAGAGAGGGGGGAAGTGGAAGCTACATGACTAGTGGTAAGTCAGGCGGGGGCCTGGGAACAGAGCAGAGATTAGCAGGGACCCAAGGCAAGGAAAACAGGGGCAGCACTGGAAAGAAACAGCAAGAACAGCAAGTTTGGATTGGAGGGATGACAAAAGCAATAGGCTCAGCTGAAAGACAGCAAAGCCAAAGGAAGGGGCTCATTCTATCTGGGATACTATTATCCACTGAATCCTCCATGGGAGACTCACAGGAAAACACAAGTGGAACGACAGGGGTCCTCCTATCTCTTGGCAGGTAAAGACTAGTGATAGAGCGGGCCCAGGTATAAAAAGCTAGAGTAGCCTCACCTGGGCTCACGAATGGGCAATATTCGGGGATATTTGGGTTACACAATAATAAATGAAACAGAAATAAGTATTGAAACTATCGAAAAGGTTGAGACATTATCATAAAAATACAAGAGAATTACTAAGCAAAGGGAAGAAGATAAAGAGTTAGACGTTTAACAGATACACGTAACTCCACAGCTTTACTAAATGCCAATAACAGGAAGGTGCACAGTCCCTGTAACCCTCCTGCTGGAGCACTCCTAATAGAGTACTGCCCATTCCCCCAGAGTCTAGGGCACCTCCCAGGGTTCCCGGGGCCCTAAATGTCACATACTTATTCCCACTGATGTGACCCTGGGAGTCTGTGTCAGAAGATCCTTGGACAATCCTGCAAAATTAAGTCTAGGGAGCATCTTTGCCATTTGCCATGATGTCATGATGCTTCCTTCTACTATGAACATATAAAATGCTAGATGTCACGTGGAAAACATGGTACCTCAGAGCTCAGACAATTCCACCTCCATAAGTAACTTCTAAAATATATAACAAAGAAAAAGGATGAAAGCAAAAGGTGTTTGATTGTCTTTCTAACTTGCATACTGTCTTGGGACTTTCTGGATGTTTGCTGCTTTATAATTTCTTGGAAACTATAGGGGCCCCTATCTCATTGTCCCAAAATGAGAAAAAAAAAGTTGCAATTAGGTGTCATCACTATTAATGAAGTAAGGTATAGAATACGGATGCAGATTAGCTCAAGGGGAAGAAGCAATGACCAGGTTATGAGCAAGGAGTCTGACCCCCTTCTAAGATAGGGAGTGCCTCAATTTCTCCTCAGATCTTTGAACAATTAAGATAGAGACCACAACCACCAGTGAACTGAGAAGCTAATGTGAGTAATTATATCCAATTATTACTTAACGTTATCTTTAAGGAAAGTAAGCAGACATTGCTAAAAACCCCTTTTGACTGGTTTAGGTCATAGAGTTCTGAACCTTATACTTATGAATTTATAAAAAGAAACATTAATTTAATATGGGCCTTGAGAGAGAGAAGCCCCCTTGATCTTTTGCTTCAAAATTCCCCTAAAATAAGATCTACTACAGATAGCTTCAGCTATAGATTGAATGTTTGTGTTCCCCTCAAATCCATATGTTACATTTTAACACCCAATGTGATGGATCCTCTTTGGGAGGTGATAAGGACATGAAGGTAGAGCCCTCATGAATGGGATTAGTGCCCTTATAAAAGAGACTCCAGGGGCCGGCCCGGTGGTGCTGCGGTTAAGTTTGCACATTCCACTTCTTGGCAGCCCAGGGTTCGCCGGTTCGGATCCTGGGTGCGGACATGGCACCGCTTGGCAAAAGCCATGCTGTGGTAGGCGTCCCATGCATAAAGTAGAGGAAGATGGGCATGGATGTTAGCTCAGGGCCAGTCTTCCTCAGCAAAAAGACAAGGATTGGCAGCAGTTAGCTCATAGCTAATCTTCCTCAAAAAAAAAAAAAAAAATACTCCAGAGAGCTCTCTTGCCCTTTCTTCTATGTAAGGACACAGTGAGAAGATGGTCATCTATGCACTAGGAAGTGGGTCCTTACCAGACACCGAATCTGCCTGCACCTTGATCTTGGACTTCCCAGCCTTCAGAACTGTGAGAAATAAATTTCTGTCGTTTGTAAGCCACCCAGTCTATGGTAGTTTGTTATAGCAGCCCAAAGGGACGAAGACAGCTTGGCACCTTGAGGATGTGGAAATACAACCCAATGGCCTGAGTAAACTCATTCCTTTTGTTTCTCAATGCTCAAACTCCATAGTGAGGTGAAGGGGAAGGTATGGAAAGTGATGGTGAAAGGGTCAAGTAAAGGAAAAGAAGTACGGAGAAATGGGAGGAGAAAACAAAAGATTCACCCATATGAAAGTATTCTGAGGTAAACTTTTGCTTTCCAAGACATTAAGAACATAGAGCAAAGAGACAAAAAGCAGTAGAGAAGCTAGGAAACATAGAGGATTAATCTAGGAGGCCCCCCAAAGGAGAAAACTGAGAAAATGGAGGGGAAGAAATTATCATAAAAATAAAATAACATTTCCCAGAGTGAAATAAATTCATACGGTTCTCAATTACACATTCCAGGAAATGCTGAGCAAGATGAATGAAAAAGGGCATGCACCCAGACAGATGGCCGTGAAATTTCAAAACGACAAGGCTGGAGAGATTACCATAAAGAGATCTAGAAGCAGGCTGCCTTCAGACTTCTTTTAAGCAATTCTATAATGCAAGAAGACCATGAAACAGGATCTTTAAAATTCTAAGAGAAAATTATTTTCATCATAGAATGTATGCTCAGCCAAATTATCCATAAAAATGAGGGCAAAATAAAAGCACATTTAGAAATGCAAGCACTCAGTATTTATATCCTATGTCCATCTGAAAAATTTACTTCAGGATGTATTCCAACTAAATGAAAAAAGAAGAAATCAAGAAAGAGAAATTAGGGAAACTAATAAACAGTGTGCCTAACCTTCAAGTGCCAGTGATATGGGGTCCCAGGACACCAGCTCTGTGCAGGTTAAAGAGTATTTCTAGATGAGAGCAGGAACTCCTGAGGAGAATACCATCAAGAAGAAAGTGAGTTCCCAATACCAAATGTATGGTCAAGATACTGGATATGTTTAATAATATAGTGAAGAAATATGTTTCTTTTGTTTACAAAATATCCTAAGTATTCTATGATCGAAAATATTATAAAATACTTTGAGACACAAAATTCCATGAAAATAAGTCAAATATCAAGCCAATTAAAACACAACAAGATTTTGAGCAATTGATGGCATATAACTACAGACTTTGGATGCAAGGAACTGAAGCATTCAAGTGGCAGAGGATTAACAACATAAAACTGTATTTCCTTTTCTAGAGTCCAATCACACTTCATGGCTCAGTAGTTAGTGATTTTCACAAAATCACAATATTGTAATAGCAATAACAATTGCTCCACCTTTGAGTGCCTAACAAGTGCCAATGCTGTGATAAGCATCGTCCATGGGCCACTTCCTTGCTCATCATGAAAACCCTATGATTACCACAGTTTAACAGATGAGAAAACCTAGGTACAGAAATGAGAAGTAACTTGCTGAAGGTTACTCTTAATCACTTTAACATTACAAGGCCCTCTTAGCTATTGCAATCGACACAGTTAATTGAAAAAGTCAGTTAAATATTTTATTTTAACGTGAACATTTTAACCTAAGATACTAATCCACCAATCTTTTGATATAAGGTAAAGTTCTTTTTTTGAATATGGGTCCTCGGACTGTAGTTTTGCATTGTCTTTCTTACATCAAAAGTACCCATAATGCAGTTTTTGTTCAACTAGTGTTTCTTTCAAGCAGAATAAGAAGTTAAAGATATTTGTAAAGCAACCTGGGAGGAGAATCCTTCCAGATTTTTGTCATTGGTTTCAATCATTGGTTGCCCCTCACTCCTAATTCAGCAGCATTTCAAAAAGTAACTTGCCTTTAATGAATCTTAGAAAGCATTTAATTCCATTCTCATAGAAACAACAATTCTCTTACCATGTCATATTTCATCAGTATATGTAATTTTAATTACATTATGTAATCACAATAATAATTGTAACCAGAATAAACAAGTTTTGGAACAAAAATAGCTGCTTCTTAGCATTCAGCTTAATTTATGGGAGCAGAAACAAATGAGAATAGCAGTCACTGGTCTGCTATCTGAGAGCGCTCAGCCTGTCATGGTATTTATTGAAGTGTTTTCTAGAAGAAATGGAAAGCCCTGATAATTCCAGCCAGTCACATAACTGGAAGCTGGTTAAGAAAGTTTCAAATGTACCATAAAACACACAGTTTGCTGGTATTAATGTTTAGAATTAACATATAGACAAAACATGGATGACTTTATAATTATGATACAGAATGTAAAAATTTTACCATCACAGTCTAATAAGAGCATAATAGCCAACAAATATCCTCATTTTACAAAGTAGAGGATCCAGAGATAATGTCTAAGGTTGATACAATAGGAAATGGAAATTAAATTTTTTTTAGAGTCTAAAAATGTAACCAATAAAAAATCCAAAATAACATAACAAGTATAAATTGGGAATGGGAAAATTCCTCAGCTTGTTTGCATAGATTCTAAAGTTGGTAAATAAAAAACTGAAGTACAAGTACATTATTTACAGTATGGAGATAATTACGAGAAACATACAACTGGAAAAGATGAAATGAAAATGGTCGTCTCTGAGAGTGGACCCAGGGGTCAGAATCAAAGCTTTTCTTTCCCTTTTTTTCAGTACTGTGTGATTTTCATTTAACATTGTGTATATATTACTTGAATAATTATAATTAAATATTGTAAATAAAATGTGGAGAAGTTAAATGTAACACAAATAAAGAAAACATGCTTTAAATTAGGAAGCTGACATTTCCAATTCTGACTAAAGAGGATCACTGAGGGCCCAGACAGGACTCTGTCTCAACCAAAACAGATGCCAAAAAACACATAAAAGCACCTAGGAAGGCTTCTCCTCTCAGAAACATCTCACAGTGCTGTCTACAGGTCACCCTAGGGTAGAGGACCCAGATGGCAGCCCAAGACGTCCCTGGGTCTGCGCCTGCACACAGTGCTCCAGGAGGCGAGTGCAGGAGGAACTGTAATTAGGCACCTCCTGTCATCAGGCACGTGAAGCCAGGGTGCCTAGCCTGCCATCTGTCTGCCTGCCTCCCTCTATGAACTCACACCTCATACCTACCTGGCCAAAGGGTATTTTATAGAAGCCTGTGATTGTGGTTCCATTTTTTGCCCTGAATCAAAACCATGGAATTGGCTGTGCACACGCTGAAAGAGCTTCTATATACACGGACTTGGCTTGAAAAGAAAAATGGAAAGATGGCTTCAATGCTGTGAAATGGGTTCTGGGTCTCCCTCCAGCTCAAATATTGTTTGATTTCACTTGATCTGTTTTATAATACAAAAACAAATGTTGCCTTTTTTCATTTTATAAATGCAAAATTTTATTACACTATTAGGAGAGAAGTTTCTTTACCCCAATCAAGAGTCAGTGGACGCCATGAGAATTTTAACTTGAGGAAATATTTGCGAGCCAGTAGAAGACCTCTTATGACTGAAATAGCAGCCAAGGTGCTGGATTTTATAGCCAATATCCACAACAGGAAAGAACAGTTAGCAACTTAAAGCAATTTTCTGTTCATATTCCTTGGCAAGCAAAGTTGTGTTTAAGTAGGTCCCTGTTCCATAATTACAATGGTCAGTACAGAAAACACTCATAGAGCCTAGGTTCCTACAGTGGGAAATTCGAATACACTTCCAGACATGCTCTTGGGGAGCAGGATGAAATTATTTAACAATTTGCTTGCAAGCATAACAGTGAGAAAACAGGAAGAAAGAATATAATTGTGCATTGGAGGCATATTACTTACTCACTGACTGTCCAAAAATTCTACCAAAGAAACAACACTCCACAGCACTGCTGGTTTTAAGAAGAATTTACATAAAAGTGTGGCTCAAATTGTAATATCTTTGCATATGGCAGATAGTCACAAACTTCCAGCTACAAAAACTCACTAAGTGAAAATAAATTCTATACCTGGCTTTGGGCAAATGACTCCAAAAATTTACTCTAGTGGCCACAGTCAGGCTGCCATCAGATTTTAATTACAAACTGACCACCCTTTTACAGTACAGGTATAGAAGAAAACAGAAACAAAAGAAACAATAATATCATAACAGATATCATAACAATTAGAAATAATAATATCATAACAGTATTCAGAAAGGCTTCTTGATGCCAGAGTGCCAAAGGGTCAAAAACAATGTGGCTGAAATCAAGACAAGGATACAGCACAAGAGAGGTGGCTTTACATGTCAGAATATCTACTGATGCAAAATGCAGAGTTGGCAAAGAGGGTGAGTCATAAATAGTTTCCCAGACGTGACGGGGAAACCTGTTCTATTGCATCTGACTTCATCTGTTTAGGAATCCCTCTTCAGTGATGCTCAAGGGCGGGACACATTTGTCAGGCACGTTACTGCTATGCTCTGGTTTAGAAGAGCTGAATTTTATGCAAATATGAAAATGTACCTGAATATCATATCTGTGCTCCTGCATAAAAGAAGGGACATAACCCAGTCACATATCTGCAAGTTCAGAAAACTTGCCCCGATTCAGTAGTGGGCTAGAGCCAGCTCAGAGCAGCTCGTAAGAGCCAATTGTTAAATTTTCAGGGACTTTTGAGAGCTGGTTATTAAACACAGTCATTATTTAAAAATTGAATTATATAAACTTACAATTATATACATTATGTTGAAAACAAAGGTAATAAATATTCAAAAGTCATCATTGCCTGCTCATTTTGCTACATTTTACTATTATCTATGTTCTCAACATTATTTATATTACATCGCATCTGTATGGTGGAAATACTATACAATGACGTGCTTGTATACATCTTTTCCAACTCCCCATTCAGTGATGTCATGGTGGTAGGTTGAAATGGGCCATGGTGGAAGCATTTACACCAAAGAAATTTCAAACACCACAAATCAGGGGTTGATTTATTATTTTGTTGGTGGACTATTCTTAAGAAAGTGATGGACGGGCCTGCCCAGTGGTGTCGTGGCTAAGTTTGTTCACTCTGCTTGGGCAGCCCAGGGTTCACGGGTTTGAATCCCGGGTGCAGACATATGCACCGCTTATGAAGCCATGCTGTGGCAGGTGTCCCATGTAGAGGAAGATGGTCACAGATGTTAGCCCAGGGCTAATCTTCTTCAAAGAAAAAAAAAAGAAAGTGATGAAGAAAATGTCAATATTACAGATTAAAAGGGTACCATGTCTGTAGCCATTACATTGTGAATACCACACAAAAGATTGAAGACAACTTCTTCCAGTATTCAAAAACCATTAGCTGATTCAACAAAGAAGCTGCTTGCATTATTGACAAAAGTGTGAAGTTAGGATGTGTCGTTGTTGTTTCACTTTCATCTTACTTTTTAACATAAATGAAACTACCCACTACCATGCAAGTTGGACCTACACTCATTTGTTAATTGCAACCAAAGGTTGCTATGGATACAGAAGTTTGACCAAAATCAAGGAAAGCATTCTGTAAGAATCAATCGTGATGTAATCAATAAAATGTAATGTGTCTTTTATTGTGAATTTTGTGCTGCACATTCTTTATATCATAAAATTTATAATAAACTTATGCGTGTATATTTATGCATACATTTTCAATTCTAGAGAACTGGTTGTTACACAGGCAGCAGTGTACCACTGCCCTGAATTCAGGCAGCATGGAGGCTGACTTTGTCAAGGAATTGTACAGAACTGAGTTTCTTCCAGTATGCCCCATTGCTCTTTACATGAGGTCTTTATCTGATGCAGAATTTCCATTTTAGTGCTCAAAAGATTTGCTTCATTGGCCTGCTTTTTCAGCATAAGTGGGCTGTCACCAGATGGCAACAGAGTTGGGCTTGACCCTGGGCAATTAGACACAGAGGAAGATCAGAAATTTCTGGGTCACAATCATATAGAAAACAGTAATCTGCTTATAAATCAACTAAAGAATTCCTATACTTCTCTAACTGGGTAACTTTCCTCACAGCAGATGATTTTAGCTTTATAGCAGTAGTTCTGAAATTCACGTGTGCTTGATAATTGCCTGAGAAGCCTGTTAAAAGTATAGATTCCTGGGGCCAGCCTGGTGGTGTAGTGGTTAACTTCACGCACTCCACTTTGGCAGCCCAGGGTTCACAGGTTCGGATCCTGGGCACAGACCTAGCACCACTTGTCAAACCACACTGTGGTGGCATCCCACATAAAACAGAGGAAGATTGGCATAGATGTTAGCTCAGGGCCAATCTTCCTCACCAAAAAAAAAAAAGAAAAAAAAGTATAGATTCCTTGGCACCAGTCTCATGGCATAGTGGTTAAGTTTGGCATGTTCTGCTTTGGTAGCCCAAGTTTGCAGGTTCGGATCCTGGGTGTGGACCTATACCATTCATCAACCGTGCTGGGTGCTGACCCACATATAAAGTGGAAGATTGGCACAGCTGTTAGCTCAGGGCTAATCGTCCTCAACCAAAAAAAGAGGAAGATTGGCAATAGATGGCAGTTCAGGGATAATCTTCCTCAGCAAAAATAAAATAAAATAAAAAAGTATAGATTTCTGGGCTGTGCCTCCAGAGATTCTGAATCTGGATGAGGCCCAGGAATCTACTTTTTTTTTTTTAAAGATTGGCACCTGAGCTAACAACTGTTGCCAATCTTCTTCTTTTTTTTTTTTTTTTTCTGTTTTTTCTCCGCCGATCCCCCCAGTATATAGCTGTATAATTTTTTAGTTGTGGGTCCTTCTAGCCGTGGCATGTGGGATGCCACCTCAACATGGTCTGACAAGCGGTGCCATGTCCACACCCAGGATCCAAACCAGCGAAACCCTGGGCTGTCAAAACACAACACGTGGACTCAACCACTCAGCCACGAGGCTGGCCCAGGAATCTACATTTTAAATAAATACCCCAAGTATCTCCGAATGCAGGTTGCTCATGATTTAGTTTGAGAAATGCAGTATTATGAGACACTCAGCTTAAACATAGCAGCGTATCTAAGCTCCCCACTTTCTCTTAAGCAGACTCTCATTGGCTCCATCAACTGGCCATAAGGAGGTATCTTCCTGCCTCCCTGGCTTTTCTCTTCAGCTGACATGAGCCTCATCCCACCCACCCTTTCCACAACTCAGTTTCTTTGTTCCCAGTGGAAAAAAAGGACTTCTGTTGGTCACCATAAGCAGCCTCATGAAAATTCTTACTGAAGTCAACAGTAACTCCACCAATAAAGGAAGCATAGGAAGTTTATTATGACTTTGTTTTAAGAAGCCAACTTGGGGGCACCTTTTCTTTTCTAGTGCTCACAGATCATCTGCTAAATTGGCTTCAGACTTTGCCAGGGATGGACACCAAGCTCACAAGTCTTGAATTTCTAGATTCCACATATCCTCCACTGTGAGGACTGGGCCGTCTGCCCAACTCTATCTGCTGGCATTGCTCCTGCCTCACTGGATGTCTCCTGGCATCTGTTAATACTCCCTCTCCCCAGGCAGGGAGAAGTCTTCCTTCTTGGTTTGAACATAAATTAAAATAATACATTTCTGATTATTCTCTGGATGTTTCCAAAATACCAATTTGTTCTTGCCATCAGCATTCCTGAAAATATCTTCATGGCATATGCCCCCTTAAAGCCATAGATGTGTATTTGCCTGGGCCCTTCATCTGTGTACCCACAACCCTTTAAGTTTGTGCTCAGCACTAGTTTCTGAGATGGTGGGGTCTTCCCCCTTCCACTTCTCCATTTTTATGAATCTGAATGTGAGAATCTAAAAGATCCTTTATGTTTTTCATTCCTCCTGAGCTATTTGGAATCTGACTACATGAAATTATACCTAGTTTTATTCAATTAAAATGTTTCCTATATTATAGAACACAGGTCCAGCTATATCCAGCCAAATCAACTCAAATATCATATCAAGGGAAATACAATAGAGCAGCACCCTCTTGAAACCAGATCCCAGTGTTGCTGCTCTGGTTGCTGTGGGAGTGAGGTATAGCTTTAACTTCACCACATAGGTCCAACTGCAGCCAAGACAATGTTGCAGAATCTCAGGGCTCAGAGTTTTAAAACCACTGTGCAGATTCAACATTTACCTCAGTTTGAGACTGGCTTTTCCCTACCATTTAAGTAATGTATAGCATTCCTAGCTTTTAACAAGTTTACAGTATCATTGGCATAGTGCCTTTCTTAGTGAATCTTTACATGCCAATGAGACAGAACCCTTCAACTCAAAATAATCTCAGCATAAATTCCAACAATTTGATGATAAAATTCTGCAACAAAAACATTCGTTTTCACATTGAAAACTCAAATCCAGTATATACTTTGGGGGAGGGAATGGTAACTTTCAACTAAGCATACTCTAAATCTTTAAGAAATTATCCACTAAGCCATATTGTCCACATGCCTGACACAATACATATCATAATAACGACACGATTTCTTTGCTATTGCAAAAAATGTCCTTTTGTTGTTGTTTGAGAAAATCTTCAGATTCATGATGTAGCAACCAATGGATATAATCTTCCAATGCCCTTTTTCTTTCTTTTCACTTGCTGTTAAGTTGACTTTTGGTCTGTTTTTTTTTTTTAAAGATTGGCACCTGAGCTAAAAACTGTTGCCAATCTTCTTCTTTTTTTTTTTTTCTGCTTTTTACCCCCCAAATTCCCCCAGTACACAGTTGTATATTTTCAGTTGTGGGTCCTTCTAGTTGCAGCATGTGGGATGATGCCTCAGCATGGCCTGATGAGCAGTGCCATGTCCATGCCTGGGCCGCTGCAGCAGAGCCCGCGAACTTAACCACTCAGCCACGGGGCTGGCTCTCTGACTTTTGGTCTTAATAGGACAACAGGGAAGGTAAGATCTTGGCACTTTCTGATAACTATAAGGAGAACGCTCTGTAGCACAGAGCACACGAGGAACTCCCATTTTGCAGATTACACTAATATCTTTCAGGCTTTGAAAATGCAATTCTGTGCCATAACTTGATGACAATTTCCAGACTTCAGCCAGAAACACCCATCTACACAGGTTATTCATTCATTCTCTTATCTAATCAAAAATTTATCAAGTACTTATTGTGCTTTAGTCATTGGGTTAGATAAGGGGAATGGAACGATGAGTAATACACAGACCTTTCCATCAGAGCATTCTCAATCCAATGAAGGAGGTAGATATATGAACAGATAATGTTTTGGTCTTTTTGAGGAAGATCAGCCCTGAGCTAACATCTGTGCCCATCTTCCTCTACTTTGGATGTGGGATGCCTGCCACAGCATGGCTTGACAAGCAGTGCGTAGGTCCACATCCAGGATCTGAACCGGCAAACCCCAGGCCGCCAAAGCAGAATGTGCAAACTTAACCACTGCATCACCAGGCGGGCCCCTGGAGAGATAATGTTTTAAGTGTAGGTACAGTGATAAGGAAAAGAGCACAGAGAATCCAGGTGAAAGAGACCCAAAGCTGAGTGTTAAAAGAATGATGAGGAAGAATCCATCAGAAGGGAGGGGACAAGTGGGCAAGAAGAATCATTCTAGACTGAGCAGGCAGCTTAAGGATGGAGGCGAGAATCTGCACAGCACCCTCTACTGTTAGTAGAAAGCTAAGGATGGCATGTTGTGTGGCTGGATGAGTCTCTCGTATGTCATGCTAAGGAGCTTGGACTTGATCCTGTAGCTGTTTGGAACTACTGAAGTTTGACAAAGGAAAGCAGCAGGGTCTGATTTGCTTTTTAGAAAGAGCACTCCAGCTTCTGTGGAAGCTCGATTTGGGTGGTTCACAACAGAAGCAGGAAGCACATGAGGAGCTCCAATAGTACTAGAGAGAAATTTGAATTGTGAAATAAGGTAGTGGCCATAGGAATGGAGTTGGGAGACAGATTTGAGAAACAATTATGAGATACATGGCTGGAATTGGTGACTGTTGGATGAAGGGAGGCAGGGATGTGCTGACAGTAATGGAAGTTTCTGGAATAACACCCAAGTTTCTGATTTGAGTGACTGGGGATGGAGGTGGTGTCTCCTATTAAGATGGAAAAAATACAGAAATCAGTCTGAGTTTGGGGGGATGATTTATTCATTCATCTACTATTTGGGTACCTTCCATGTTTAGGAAATTGGTCCAGGTCCTACAAACATTATAGTGAACTGGACAGATAAACAGAGCTTACATTCTAATGGGGGGAGGTAAACACTAAGTAAGTAAATAAAATTCTATCACAAAATTCAGCTATAAGTGCTCTGAAGAAACATAAAGCCAGAGAAGGAACAGGTGTCCATGGTGCCTTCTTGAGAAAGTGATGATTGAGCAGAGACTCAATGAAGAGATCAGTGAGCCTTGGACCTGCAGGAAGAATATTTCAGGCAGAAGAACATCAAGTGTAAAGACCAAAGTGATGACTCCAGTTTCAGACATGTTGAATTTGAAATGACTTTTGTCTATCCAGATGGAGACATCCAGGAGGCAGTTAAATACACAGGTCTGGAGCTCAGCAGAGTCTGGGCTGGACTATAGATTTGGAACTATCAGTATAGTGGAGGCTGGTGAACCTTGAGAGTGGAAGGGATGACGCGAGGAAAAGAGCAGAAAGTGAGAAAAGCAGTGGCCAAGGTAGGTAATTAAGAAACACCAACATCTAAGGGGCAAGTAGAAAAAAAGAAACCCATGAAGGAAAAAAAGAGAATGGGATGCAGTGTTGCAAAATTCAAGAGAGGAAGCAGTGATAACCATTTCAAAAGCAGCAGCATTCCACTAATGGAAATGTGGCTGCTGGGATTAGCATTAGCAGGTCATTGATGACCAGTTAGAACAGCCTCAGAGGAATGTGGGTGTGGGAATTGGACAACAGTGGTTTGAAGAAGATGAGGAGGAAACCCAGCAAGTATAAGACATCTTATGAGAAGCGTGGCTGTGAAGAGACAGAGGTTGTCTGGAAAAGTGATGGGCAGCAGAGAGAACACCTACACTGGCAAAGTCCAGAGTCTGGCAAGTCAGGAGAAATCAGCTGGAGCAGTGCTGGCAGGCAAGGGGCACAGCCTGAACTGGAGCAGAGGCTATGCATGCTTTGCCAGCTGGCTCTGTGCAGCCCTGCCTCCCAAGAACTAATTCCAGTCCATGACCTGGACTTTACAGGATCAGAAGGGAAGCTGTTAGATCACTTAGCATTTCTCCCTCCAGTGGATTGCAAGAATCTTTAGGAAGCTCGCCCAAATCTGTGTGAGGGATCACGTTTAACAGCAGACACTGTAAGCAAAACAAAACAAATGATGTTTGTCAGTTGAGGGGCCTGGCCATGAAGAAGGGATTGGAAGCCATCACTGGGTTTCCTGAGACGGTGGCCTTATGTGCGGATGCTGTATCCTGTAAGGAAAAACTCCTCATTGCTGAATTTATACCCCAGAAGTTCAAGGTCAGGTCCAGTTCCATGCAACAGGTGGCATGTGAGAGGTGAAGCAAGGGAAAACCTGAGTAGCAATGGAGACAATAGCCTAGCTGTAAGGAGAGAAACTAACCAAATAAATTAACATCATGAAAATATGAATTTAACAGAGGTATGATCAAAGATTATACAATCACTACCAGTGTAAACTACAGAAACATGGATTGGGATAACAAATCCTGTAATATCAGAATGAGAGAGCTCCACTGGAAGCAAAAGAAAAGTCAGGCTCTGACTAATCAAATGCAGCTCTGTGTAGTCCAGCAGGTAATAAACTTACCATAGGACTTTACCTCAAAGGTCATACAAGCCAGAAATGAAAATAGATTCCAAACATTTTCAGATAAATTCAGCAATAACAAAACCATGGTTGTTTCTTAAATGATATTAGCTGATTTAGAGACATCTGTCATCTTGGAGATTGAGCGTAGGCTGGAAAAGACCTTACTTATCTCTCACCCTTACACCCTCATTCATACACTTCCCTTGGGACCACCATCAGCCTATGTTTTGTCCATGGAACTCACTTAGAATGGCACTTTTGCTTTTTGGAAAAAAGCCAACCTCCCAGTTCCTGTAAGCAATTCCTATGATACCAGAGGCTGAACGCTCTCTATTTTATTCTAATTGCCTTCACAGGAAATGCATACTGAGTTCTCTCCTCCACCTCAACTGTGTTCTTCTTACACTTTGACCCCTCTTGGATATGCACAATTGAGCCATCATTACCCAGCTATGCACACCAAAATGTAAGGATAAGCAGAAGGACCAGAATCACGCAAACACACACACACACACGAAAACAATTGGGAATAACAAATGCAGTCACTATCAATTTCAAAATATGATTTGAAATTGATTTTTAATTGTTTTTAATTTCAGACCTGTTTTAAAACTCCTTCATACCTAAAACACACATTTCTAAAACCCAACTCAATCTCTCTCATTCCCTCAATCTGCTCCTTCTGCATTCTGTATGACCTAGCTGCCTAAATCAGAAACCTCACACTTCCTTTACACCTCCCTGCCACTGTACTCCATATCCTATGGATTCTATCAGAAAATAGATCACTATTACCATTAGGATAAAATTCAAATTCTTAACATGGCCCACAAGACCCCTATTTACCTTTCTGACTTTGTCTCTTACCACATAAACATTCCCACTCTAACTCCAAAATTCAACTCCACCAACCTTAAACTCATTCAGGCTCTCTAAGGTCATGCACCACTTCAGGCATTCAAGCCTTTGCACTTGTTCTTTTACTAAAAACTCTTTCTCTGAATACTTTGCTCAAACTCTCACTTCTATAACATGTCAGAGCTTATTTATTTATTCTCTGGGGAAGCCATCTTTCCCACCACTCCTGCCAAATCTGAGTTAGGTGCCCCTCCTATGTGCTTCCATATCACACCGCACTTCCCCTTGTTGCATGGAGTTGTAAATGCCTGTTTACTCATCTATAGCCTCCACTAGAAGGTACTCTCCTTGAGGACAGAGCCCAGGTCTTTCTCGTTCACAATAACTTCAGCACCAAGGACAGCGTCCAGCACATGCTTGTTGAGTGTCGAGTATGGTGAATGAACAGCTAGATTACATTGCATTCTCACTTATGAAGAGCAACAGAATAGAGCCAATATAACAAGTTTGGAGGATAAAATGCAGCAGGAGGGGATAACACGAAGACAGGGAAGAGAAAAAAATTATAGAATAGGGTATCAGAGGGGAATGGAAAAAACAAGAAGAGAAATTAGTGCAAGAAGTAAGAGAAAGCAAAAATAAAGGATGAAGTATGAGTCACTTGCACAGATTTTTCTGAAACTCAGAAAAGTCTTTCTTGAGGGGAGTAATAAGGAAACTAACATTGATTGAGCTGTAAGTGCCAGGAGGCCCTCTCCGAAATCCATAACCTCATTCATACCTTACACTTCCCCTATAAACATTATTATCCTCATTTTGCAGATATGAACATTGAGACACTATGAAGTTTGGCAACTATCCTCAAGGTATACAACTCTTAAGTGGTGAAGCAGTGTTATAACTCAATTTACATAGACTGCCCAGGATATGTACTTTTTCTCTGGAAGTGTTCATTTAAGAAGTATTTAAAAGTAGAACAAAAGTAGATTTGATGGTAAAAAATTCTAAGCAGGAGGCTGGCCCCATGGCCTAGGGGTTAAGTTCAGAGGGCCCCACTTTGGTGGCCCAGGTTTGGTTCCCAGCCATGAGACTACAACACTCATCAACAGCCATGCTGTGGCAGAGACCTACATACAAAATAGAGGAGGACTGGCACAGATGTTAGCTCAGGGACAATCTTCCTCAAGCAAAAAGGGAAACATTGGCAACAGATGTCAGATGAGGGTGAATCTTCCTCAGCAAACAAACAAACAAACAATCTAAGCAGCTAATCTTTTTTGGGGGAAGGAAGATTGGCCCTGAGCTAACATCTGTGCCAATATTCCTCTATTTAGTATGTAGGTCCCTGCCACAGCATGGCTGGATGAGTGGTATAGGTCTGCGCCCAGATCTGAACCTGTGAATCCCAGGCTGCCGAAGTAGAGCGTGCAAACTTAATCACTACACCACTGGGCCAGCCCATAAGCAGCTAGTCTGACAAATAAAGCTGTGATTTACCTTGTTATAGCTCAGCTCCTGCTTTTTCTCCTTGAATTTTTATCTTATAGGTCCTTTGAGAGCAAGCAGAACATTCTGAAGTCAGCATTAGCCAAAATCCTATGTAGAACTGAAGTCAAGATCATCTATTCCTTCCTGGTCCCCTCTAGGGACATGCATGGCCATCAGGGACCCAGAGCATGTCTGTACAATGGAGTCACTCTACCCCACCCTTTGCCCCAGGCTCCAAATGTGGGAATAGGAGTGCTGCTATCGCACCAACCAGCAGTCCCAGCCCATGCTACACAGTCCAGCACTGGCCTTTCCATGTTCTAGCAATATCTCCAAAATGTATATTTCTGGAAATGCATGGTTTGTAGCAGATATGGGCCTTGGCTAAGGCACCTATCAGGACCTAAGGAAGATGCTCCCTAAACTGACAATTAAAAATGGGCTTGGAGCTAAAATATATATTGTGTTATTTTATATTGGAAAAAAGTGTTCTCTATCTTTTTCCAAATTTCTATAAAAATAAAATAGCTTTGCATTCACAGATGCAAGGGAAGGAAGGCTACTCCTCCAGCTAAACAAAAGCTCACACAGTGGCTATTATGCTTCAGTTCCTTCATTTATATAAGTCTTCCCTCTCCAGGTAGGCAGTGGCATCCTTAAAGGCAGAGCCCCTGCAGCCTTCCCTCATCTCCTCCACTTTTTGAATTTACTAGGTTTTGCAGATTTTTATCTACAAATATTCTCCACATTTGGCGATGTATATATATATATAATTATAATATATATATATTCATTCTTGTGCATCTAAACATCAAAGCCAATACTTTCTCATGGAAGCAAATTTTTACAAGAAATTAATTTTATCTGATTCAATTTATCATCTAACAGTGGTTACCAAGGATACCAAATAGCCGAAATCACTTGGCTCCAACTTGCTTGTTAATCAGAAGGCATTAACAGAAAGCTACGAAGAATTATTGTTGTCTAAGTAATCTGGCCAGAAACAATGCCCTTTCCCAATGTTCCCAAGTCCTGAACTCAGTTAAAAACATTCCAGCCTATAATAACCACTAAAAACATGCAAAGTTTTTTCTAGGATTTGAAATTCAGTGATTAATATTTAGAGAAATGACCGCTAATTGTTTCACTTTAATTCACTTCCTGATGAAGCACTGAACTGAGAATGGCCACTGATTTGATCTTCTTATCAACGTGAAAGCAGATGATTCTCACTATGGCAGTTAATTGAGCATTCAGGTAATCTAGCTGAATGTCTCTTAAATCAAAGAGCCCATCATTGTACATGTATTAATACAGAGTAGCATTAAACAGACGAGCCTTGAATGTGCCCTTGAGGGGCAGAGAATTAAAATAAAAACACCCAAAACAAAAAATGCTCCCCATTGCTAAAAGGTCAACATGGTTTCTTTTAAAAAGTACACAGAAGATTAAGCACTGTCTATAATGTATCACTGCACATTTAAAGAAGAACCAAAGAATCGACACTTTCTCCCCAAAAGGCACAGGCAATCAATTTTTTACTAATTGGTATATTTCTTTACACTTTAAGAATACTAACTATATGTCACATTCATTGCAATTATTCTGTCCCATTTTGTGGTTTGTCTTCATTTTGTTTATAATGCCTTTTGTAAAGAAAAGTTGCTGTTGTGTTTGTCAAAATCTATCCAGGTTGTCTTTTATGGTTGAAGGCTTTGCTTACCTAAAATATGACAGAAACTGGTAGCTGCCACCCAATTTCTATTTTTTCCTTTTTCCAGAAAAACGCAGAACTTAAATTGTACTTGGAATGATAATATATCAAGCCAAAAGACTACATTTTCCAAGTATCCTTGTATGAATGTAGGTATGGCCAAGAGACGAAATTCTGATCAATGAGATGAGAGCACAAGTGCTGAGTGGGACTTTCAGAAAAGTTACTTAAAAAGAGCAAACTCAAGTTGGAGATGTTGTCTTTTGTCTCTCCCAGGAATGCAAATATGAGTGCTAGAACTCCAGTAGCCATCTTAGCCCACGAGGTGACTTGTGAGTTAGAAGCCATGCAGTAAAGAAGGCAAAATAGAAAGACAGAAGGAACCTGGGTCTTATGACTACCTGGAGCCTCCCAGACCTGGGCAGCCTATCTCTAGATCTATTTAAATGAGAAAATTGTAAAAATTTACCTTCTACGTTTAAGCCATTGTTATTAATGTTTTTCTGTCATACATAGAGAATCCTGATTATAAATTATCTTATCATTTCCTTTAGAATTTTAATGATTTTATTTTCTGTAAAATTTAAAACATATGAAAATTTAGGGGAGTGGAGCAGGAATATAGCATTTTTCCCAAATAGTTAGCCAATTATGCTAATACCATTTACTGAATAATCCCTTTTCTCCTCCACTGATTTGAAATGTCATGTTTACCAAATACTATACTGCTATGTTACTTTGTTGTTGTTCCATTTGTGTGTGTTTTTTTTTTTTTTTGTCTACTCTTTATTTTCTCTGGGAAGTGGGAAGTTCAGTTGTCTGCAGAAAGTTAGGAGTAGATGTAGAGCTTCAACGATTTGGGGAAGGACAAGGAAGAGGCCAAATGATGGAAGAAGTATCAAGCAGCCCTGAGGGCCCAGCTGAGATAGGATTCTCCCTGTTACAGCATTACGATTAACAGGGTGGACTCTGCATCCAGAATGCCTGTGTTCCAATTCCAGCTTTGCGACTTACTAGCTGTGTGGAGTCAGACAAATCACCTAATCTGCCTATGCTTTGGATTCCTCCCCTGTACAATGGAGATAATATTAGAACCCACCTCAAGGTTGCTGTGTTAAATGAGTTATTATATAAAAAGCTTAGAACAGTGTCTGGCATTGAGTTCTATTACGTATCATAGTTATTATAATTAATAGTTATAACTGTTACTGTCATCATCATCATCATTCTTAATATTAATATAGTGGCTTTTTTGTTTCCTAAGGTGTTATCAAGAATAATGTTGAATTTTATCAGATGCTTTGTTGGCATCACCTGAGATGATTGTTTGTTTCTCCAAAAACTTATTAGTGTGAATGAGACACCATTTCAGACTCACTAGCATGGTTATAATAGAAAAGATAGATAATGACAAATGCTGGTGAGGACGTGGAGAAATGGGAACCCTCATACACTAATTGATGGGAATGTAAAATACTGCAGCCATTTTGGAAAACAGTCTGGCAGTTGCTCAAAATGTTCACCATAGAGTCACCATATGACCCAGCAATTCCACTCTACATATAGACCCAAGAGAATGATAACACACATCTGTGCAAAAACTTGTACCTGCATGTTCTTAGCAGCATTGCTCATAATAGTCCAAAATTGAAAACAACCCAAATGTCCGTAAACTGATGAGTGGATAAACAAAATGTGGTATATCCATATAATGGAATACTAATCAGTAATAAAAAGGAAGGAATTAATGACACATGCTATGGTATGTCCCAACCTCAAAAATAGCATGCTAAGTGAAAGGATCAGTCACAAAAGAAATCACATATTGTACGATTCCGTTTATATGAAATGTCCAGAAAAGGCAAATCTATACAGACAGAGAGTAGATTAGTGGCCTCCTGGAACTGGGATTAGCAGTGAATGGACATGACGGATGTTACTTGAGTGATGGAAATGTTCTAAAACTGATTTACACGGATGCTTGCACAACTTCAAAAATTTACTACATAATCACTGAACTGTACACTTAAAGCAGATGAATTATAGGATACGCAAAATATGCCTCAATAAAGTTATTTTTTTAATGAGGGAATGACACAAGGTAAACTAAGGAAAATATGTGAAGTTTATCTTATTTTGTGTAAACATGGTCAAAAATTAAAATATATATATATATATATATAAACAGAAAAGTATTAATCTGGTAATACCTTTACCATTCTTATATTCTTGAAATAAACCTCGCTGGGTTACACAGTATATCATTCTTTTACTACAAAGCTGCATTTATTTTACCAGTATTTAACATAAAATGTGTGCATTTATGTGCTTAACTGAGATTGGCGTAAGGATTTTCTTCCATTGTCTCTCTCAGATTCGATACCAGTTGGATACTGGCATCCTAAGTGAACTGGAATGCTTTCTATATGTTTTCTATGCTATGGAATAGTTTTAAAAGTATATGAACTGCTAAGCTTTTCCAGAAGACAATTTGATAACTTTGTATCAAAATATTTAATGTGCATAAGCCTTGATCTAGCAATTGTACTTCTGGTAAAAAAAATAACTAACAGTGATTCTTCCTGGGTAGTAGAAGTGCTAGGGACCTTTATTTAATTCTTGTGCTCATTTAAAATGTTTTTTTGTGGGGCTGGCCTGGTGGCGCAGCGGTTAAGTTCGCACATTCCGCTTCTCAGTGGCCCGGGGTTTGCCGGTTTGGATCCTGGGTGTGACATGGCAACGTTTGGCAAAAGCCATGCTGTAGTAGGCATCCCACGTATAAAGTAGAGGAAGATGGGCATGGATGTTAGCTCAGGGCCAGTCTTCCTCAGCAAAAAGAGGAAGGTTGGCATCAGTTAGCTCAGGGCTAATCTTTCTCAAAAAAAAAATTTTTTTTGCAATGAGAATTTAAAACAAATTTACAGTGACTATTATAGTTCCAGCAAACGAGAGGATAATGCATTACCTGATATTTTGATAGACTTGACCTATACAAAATCTGGGCCTATAGCTTTTTATGAGGAATAGTCCTTTCAGCTTCTTCTAAATATTTTTATACCTAATCTGAGATGTTTATACCTTCCATTCAATTTGCATTTCGACATCACTGGCATATATGGCATTTTCTTATGCCTTTTAATCGCTTCTATATCTACTGCTAAATTCCTTTTCTCATCCCTTTTGCTTTCTATTCACATTTTCTCATAATTTTTCTTGGTCAGAATAGATAATTCAAAGAAACACATCTCGGCTTTGTTTATTAATACCACTTTTTCTTTGTTTTTTTTTTAATTTTTCACTTTCTAATTTATTAATCTCTTCTTTTGGTTTTTCTAATGCTTTGCTCCCATATTTTGGTTTACTTTATTTTTCCATTTCTAGGTTCTTAAATTTAATGCTTGGTTTATTTGATTTCTATTGCTCTATTTATTTACTATAACAAGTTTAAGTTAAGAATTTTCATCTAAATATAGCTTTTGCTGGACTCTACACTTTCGATATATGTGCTTTCAGTTCCATGGTATTTTCAATGTCTATAATTTAGTTTCCCTTCCTTATTTTTTTTTCACTCAAGAGATCTCTGAAAGAGTTCAATTTTCAGGTGTTTTGATGTCATTGTTTTTACTTGTTATTCATTCATTGATACTTTTATTGCATTATGGTCAGTAAATGCAAGCCATGCAATTTTGATCTTTTGGAATTAATGTTCCCTTTTTATGGCCTGATCCTGTATGGCTCAATTTTTTGAAATGGTCCATGATTATTATTTTTCTGTTGGTGAGCAGAAATTTCCATAAGTACTTCATACAAATCAAACTTTTAACTACATTATTTGTATCTTCTATTCATTTATTTTGTCTATTTGATACGTCATACTATTAGAGAAGTATGGTAGTCTCCCACTATAATTTTCATGTTTCTAACTTCTGAAGTTTTAAGAACTTGGTTCCATATACTTAAATACTGCTTCATTCATTAAAAATAAAAGTTTATGACTGCTAAGTCTTCATTGTATATTATACTATTTATCAACCTAAGGTAAGTCTCATTTAATGACTTTTCTGTCACATTCAGCATGTTTATTATAGGAATGTTAGTTTAACTAGCATGAGGCTTTGGAAAAAGAACAGATAAAGACAATATAAAATCCACAGATATTTTGCACTTGTTATTTTAATATATTTAATGGAACTATTTCCTGAATATTTAAAGCATCAGGTAGTGCAGAGCCAACTCTGATCCTCCTGTGACATTTCCTCATGCCCTAAGCTGCATTACTGAGGCCACTGCTTAACACCCACTTCTCTCCATGAGCCTCCCTGGATCAAATCTGATGACTGGCCATAGCTCTGACCACAGGTCCTCAGACATCACCTTTTACTATAATGGCATACACTACTGAGCTCTTGTTTTGTGAGTCTGTCCAATTTAACTTCCCAAATTCCCACACACTGAGGCACTGGGAAGATAACTGTGATTGAGTCACTGAAGCATAAGACAACACAAAAATTAAAAGATCAAAAAACCAATGTAATGCAAAAGAGCTGTGATTTTAATCTTTATCAGCCGGCAGAGTGGATCTCTCAAACTGAACCTATGGGGATTAGACTCCCCCTCAAGAAGCCTACAGTAATCTAGTCATAAACGGCCTCTAAAGCACTGTGGAGCTAGAATCAATGGATGCTGCTACCAACAGTATGTAGAAGGAAAAAAAAACACTTCGGGGGATTTCTGGCTCTCTTTGTAGACTCTCTCTGAAATAGAGTCCATAACACGATGAATTTTAGCTCCCTCAAAATTAAAGTAACACACACAAAGCACTTTAAAAGCCCCAGAAGGATGACCTATAAATTCAGGATATTACAGTGACTTTAAATCTAAAGTAGCAGTCCAGTGGAACAGATTAAAGAAGAGTGAACAACACTGCTTTCTCATTCCCTCTGAAATAATTTGGGAAGCCTTCAGAGCGAGCTCAGTATAACATCAATTGACATTCATATTATTTGAAAAATTCAGAATTGAACATATGTTTGACTTGAGGTTTTCTGAATGAAGTGTTAAAAGTGGTTCTAATGTGGCCCCTCATTCATGTCTTTCTTTGTTTCCCAGGTTTTTCTGAGACGTGACCATACTGGCAGGAACAATTATTGATTTGAGGAATCAAGCAACCATGTTCTTCTGCAACCTCACAGCCCGGTTAGAATTTTTGCAGAGTTTATTTATGGTATGGTTATCCTAAATTAAAAATAAATGATAATCATATCACATGTCTAACAATAAAGAAGACCATGATTTTAGTTAGCACCGGGATGCTACAGTTATACCCTACAGCTAAATTTTCTACAGAATTTATTATTAGCTGTACTAACAGCATCTATACTTACTAATAATTTGAGATAACTCCCACTGTAGTTAAAAAAAAAAATCAATGATAGATAGTAAATGCATTTTGGTGCTTGCATTTCCTTGCATAATATTTTATAACAGTTTTATACAGATGACTGGAGCATTTATTTTGACAATGGGGCGGTAAAAAGTAATTTCAATCCATAAAGGCCATAAATACACGTCATTTGCAATCCTGACTACACACCAGACTCATGTGTAGAAATATTTCGGATGTCACCCCAGAAGATTCTGATTTAGTCAGCCTGGGGACAGGGCAGCTGTGCCTTCAAAAGTTCCCCAATTGATCCTGATACATAGCCAGGACTGAGAACCACTTTCCAAAACCCTTCAAGTTGGAAGGGGTCTTAGAATTCGACTGTTTCTCACCCTCCTTGGTTTCCAGTAGCTTCTTCCCAGTCCATCAGTCAACTGCCTGGGACACCTGCATCAGATCTCATTTGCTTCCTCAAACTTAATGTATTTAAAATTAATCTTATTGTCCCACAAAACATGCTCAACTTCCTGTAGTAAACCTAATAAATCACATGACCATCCTCTCAGGCACTTATACCAGAAATCTGGGAATTAGGATTCCTCTACTTCATATTAGTGTACTGAGTATTTCACCTCAATCTTTTTTATATCTACACTCTCTTCTTCAACTCCATTGCCTTAAAATATTCCTTCCGTACTTCTGTCTAGATAAACACTAATAGTCTTCTACTTCTCCTGTTTACTCTAAACCCGCCAGCTTTGAATCTCATTGCCTGACTGCACCAGTACACCACAACTCCCATTCTTGTTGCAGCCATCTACCATTGCTCAGGCCACTTCCCCCCATTCCTGGCTTGTTGTCACTCTCTCCATTACTACTTTCGTCTAAATTTTTGGTTAATTCGATACTTCCAAAACTCTGGCCTTTCTGTTCTTTTCTTTATCTCCTGCAATAACCTGGCCTCCCCCCCGCCCCCCACCTTAGGGCCTCCCTTTGATGATCATACCCTAGACCCAGTCATCCAACAACTTCAGCCCTTCCATAATCTCTGCCCCCTTCTCTTCACTGCATTCCCAACAATCATCTCAGCCCAGAGAACCTACAATCCACTAATCCTACCACTTCCCCCATGTCCACTTTACTCTCCTTACTCACATGAAATTCAATCATTCTAATCACTCCATTCTATCCACCATCAACAATTTTGCCACTATTTCACTGTCATTTATATGTAAACTCTGGTTAAACACAAACTCCTGCATCTTCATGCCTGTACAAATACAGCTGCATGTCATGGGAGAAAAACTCACACCTACACCGGTGGATTCCACTTTAAATTCATAATCACCAACTTCAAGTAGGCCCTTAATGTTGCTTGGCAATCATACTCCAATTCCCCAACCCATTCACTCCCACTCTCCTGGACAATCACTTATACCTCTCCTCTTTCAAACCTCCATCAACTCCTACCCCATCCTCACTCTCAGCTGAGAACCCTGCTGCTCCCTTTTTCACTGAAAATGGAAGAGCAATCAGAAGACAAACTCCTATAAGATTCCCAAACGAAATCTACCCACCTGGGCCCAGAAATGCTGCCTCGACTCCTCGACAATGAATGAACTGTTGAAAAACCCACCTACTCAAGCACATCAGTCCAGCAGTTCAACCCTCTGCATCATTCTTCCCTTCTCTCCAGCATGCAAACATGCAGTTATCTTCTCCTTTAAAAATCATCTTTTGAATCATTTTTATCCTCCCTTTTCCTTTTCAACAAAATTCAAAAAAGTAGTGTATATTCTCTTTCTTCAACTTCTCTCCTCTCATTTTCTCTTGAAGAGACTGTAATCAGATTTTTACCAACTCACTTGCCCACTGCTCTTCTAAAATCACTCAGTTCCAGGTCACTGATGAACCTCCAAGTTGTTAAATGCAATGGTCAGTTCTCGGTCTCATCTTACCTGACAACAGCTGCATTTCACACAAGGGATCACTCCCTCCTCCCAGAAAGACTCTCTCCACTTCCAGGCCACCACACTCCTGATTCTCCTCCCACTGTACTTCTGGTCCTTTTCAGTCTCCTTTGTTGGTTCCTTCTCATCTCCCTAACTTCTAACTAGCAGTTTGACTTCTTTTCTATCTTCATCGGCCCCTTGGTGAGCTAATCTAGTTCCTTGGCTTTAAATATCATCTTTATGCTGATGGCTCCAAAATGTACATCTGCAGGCTTGACTTCTTCCTTGAAGTCCTAGAGAGTATATCCAAACGCCCACTGAGAGAATATCGCTTCACCAGTCCTCTCCTCATTATCCTGTATCATGGATTTTTGTTCTCTATCAGATCATTCTCATCACCTTAGGGCTGTTACCTCTTACAACTTAAAAAGAAAACCAAAAGCCCTTTATCTCACTTCCCTCACCAGGGACTACTAACCCATTTCTCTCTGCTCTTGTCTGCAGAAAAACTTGAAAGAGTAGTCTGTACTCACTGTCCCCAATTCCTCTCCCATCAGTTTCTCTTAAGGCCACTCCAATCATGCTCTTGTTCCCACTTCTCCATCAAACAGCTTGTCAACATCACTTCCTAGACCCCTAACTACAGTGGTCAGTACGCAGTGCTCATTCTACTTGACCAACTGGGAGCATTCAACATAGCTGTTCAGTCCCTCCTCCTTGATACACCTTCTTCTCCATCTTTTAGATCAACACTCTTGCTTTGATTTTCTGGTCCCCCTTTATTAGTCTTCCTTGGCTGGTTCTGCTCTTCTCTCCATCCTTTTAGTGTTGGAGAGCTCCAGAACTCAGTCTTAGTCCTGTTCCCTCCTTTAGTCACACTGCCTTCCTAGATGATTTCAGCCAGACTCATTTTAAACATCACCTCTAAGCCTACAACTCTCACATTTATATGTCCTATCCAGCCATCTTTCTCAAATTCCAGGCTCATATATCCAACTTCCTAATCTGTGGCCCCACTAGGCTCAATAACAAGCATTTCCAACTTAACACATCCAAAACTGAACTCCTAATCATTCCCCTCAAACTTACTTCTCCTACAGCTCTCTTCTCTTTCTCAGGCCAAAATTTTGGAGTCATTCTTGATTCTACCATGTCTTTCACATCCTACATCCATCCACCAGAAAACCCTGTCAGCTCTACCTTCAAGCTACCTGGAATCTGACCACTTCTCACTACCTCCACTGCTAGCACTCTGGTCCAAGCCACCACCATCTCTCACATAGATTACTACAACAGCCACCAAACTGCTCTCCCTGACTCTACCTTTACCCTTGGATGGTCTGGTCTCTATATGCTGGTCAGAGTGATCCTTTCTATTCCTAAGTCAGATATTATCACTTCTCTGCTTAAAAATTTCTAATGGTATCTCTTCTTACTCTGAGTGAAAGTTACAATGGTTTATACAGCCCTACTATCAGCCTGCCATCACCTCTCTGACCTCACCTACCACTCCCTCTTCCTTGCCAACTCCACCACAGCCCCATTGGCCCTGACTAATACCTGAACATGCCAGGCATGTGACTGCCTCAGGACCTTTACATCTGCTGTTTCTCTGCCTGGGATGTTCTTCCTCCTGCTACATACACATTTACTTCCGCATCTCTCTTCAATCTTTACACATACATTGACTTCTCAGGGATGCCATTTCAGTCCCCACAACTTATTCTCTTTCTGTGCTTTATTTTTCTCCTTAGCACTTATTACTATCTAACAGACTATGTAATTAGTTAATTTATTTGTTAACATTTTTCTCTCATTAACATGTAAGTTCCATAAGTGCAAGCTTTGTATTTTCTGTTTGATTCCCTACTATATGTACAATACTGTATCTAGGTACCTAGATGTGTACAATAGCTAGAACAGAGCCTTGCACAGAGGAGATGCTCAACAAACATTGGATGACTGAGTGAATAGCATCTCCAATCAACCTTCATCCTGTCTCCAGAGTGATCTAATTAAGAGACAAATCAGCTCACCTCAATTTTCAGCTTAAAATCTTTCAGTGGGTCTGCAGTGCTATAGCTAATGCAAACTGAAATGTCTTCAGTACCCAGGCATATCCCATAAATGTGCTAAGTAAAGTTTACATGTGTGGGACCAGGGTCAGGGGTGAATATGAAAACTGGAGAGTGTA
Organism: Equus quagga; assembly: GCF_021613505.1. Taxonomy (NCBI): domain Eukaryota; kingdom Metazoa; phylum Chordata; class Mammalia; order Perissodactyla; family Equidae; genus Equus; species Equus quagga. Next base: position 21,661,923 of record NC_060280.1, read on the forward strand.
TGACACACCTAAGGACACTCAATTCAATTATTTTAAAGAATTGTGCTGGCTATTTGACAGCCCTTGTATATACAATAAACAACCATCTCCACAGCATGGCTTGGGCAGGCCTGCCATGCTTACTCCCTCCTGGGCCCTGTAACATCAGAGAAAACAGAATGTGCAAATCCACAAACTGAGTGGTTGCAATGCAACTGAACACAGTGTTTTTTCATTATTAAACAAATAGGCAAGGAAGCAAGATGTCACTGTTGGCATAGGCTGAAATTATATCTGGAACCCAGATGTTTGAACCAGATGACTAAACTTGCTAAAGGCAGTTTTTACAACTATAAAGGGTAATTATACTTGAGTTGCAGGGTGAGATGATTGGGGATCTAAAATAGGTAATCTCCCATGCAGTGATTCTGATCTGTCAGCACCTTACCTTGGTCAGGAAGAACATCACCGCCACCCACTTGAGCTTTTTTCCCACGAGGAACCAGGAAGACTTGAGAAATGCACTCACAGAACTTCCTCCATCCTGAAATCTCCCGGATGACTTTGCTGAGAATGGGTCCTTTGGGCTCATCACAGTCAATTATACTTCGTTTAAGATTTCTGTATTAGAGCGCTGTAGCCCAAGTCCTCTGTGGGACTTTGACAATGAAATACAAGGCCTTTCACCATCTGACCAGTGTTTATTAGAGCAGACTTATCTCTCAGCATTCCCAACACACACTCCACTTACTATTACCGAAGATCCACTCTCTCCTGGCTTAGGGCCTTTGTAAATTCCTAGAATGCCCTTCCCACCCACACATTCCAGGCAAAATGCTCCGCCCAAGAATCAACTTCTCTAGGAATCCTCTGCAGATCCACTCAAGTCGGCTAATTACTTCTCTCCTCTTTCATGCACTGTATGCAGTACATATCTCCTTTCCTGTCTTTATTTTATTAATGTAATTATTGTCTTATCTCAATTCCACAGGGGCAGTCACCATGTCTAACGTATCTTTGAATTAGTGATGCCTAACCTAGTACCTGGACTTAAGAGGCACTCAATGAATGTTTTTTGAATGTAACTTAATTGTAATTAGAAAAGAGCGATCAGATCAGTGTGGCTAGATGAAAGACTACATAAGTGCTGGGAGGGGAGGGAAGTTGGAAATAAGGAAAGAAAACACAAAGAAAAAGAGATCCAAGTTACAAAACAATTTTTTCCATACTTCATATAATAAATAAAGGCAGCACTTTGCATTGGAAAGAATGTTACAAAGGATCCCTATATATCAATGCACTCCTAAAATTTTAAAAGGCCGTCTAGCATAATGGATTGATTTTAGTCAGACAACTTGAGCTCATTGACTCTTCAGTGCCCCTTCTATGAGCTAATTTGACAGAATATGTATATTCTAACTAATGCAATTTGGTAAGATAAACATTAAGATTCCCAAAAAGTAAATTGGTACATGGTCCAGAGTAAACAGAAAATTCACATAAGAGGAAATATAGGTAGTTTAAAAAATTAAAAATATTCAATCCTACCAACCAAAAAATACAAATCGAAACAACCAGGTGGCCACTTAAAACCTGTTAAATTAGCAACCTTTTGTTCATATTATACCATCTAATACTAGTGGATTTACTGTTGACATGTAGCAGGGCTCAGTGGAAAGCAATTTGAACAAATTGTTGATAAATTATTATTAAGAAACTTTCCCAAAAGGGAATGGGATGCTATACATATAAAATTTTATAGTAATGAATAATTAGAAGATGGAAATGTTCGAAAAGAATAGTTAAGTAAAAAAGATTTATCTACTCTTTGGAATGCATATAGTCATCACAATAATGATTATTTATCATGGAAAAATTATAATAATAATAGTAACCATGGCTAATATTTATTGAGTATTTACCATGTGCCAGGTCCTATGGTAAGTATTTCACATACATTACGAGATAGGTACTAATATAGGGTTGGAGATTTAGCAAATAAAAACATAAGATGCCCAGTTCAATTTGAATTTCAGATAAATGACAGATAATTATTTAGTATAAGTATGTTTCATGGAATATTATCCATTGTTTATCTGAAATTCAAATTGAACTGGGCATCTCATATTTCACCTGGATACTAGTAATCCATTTTACTGATGAGAAAACTAAGACACAGAAATTAAATAACTTGCCCAGGGACATACAGCTAATAAGCAGTTATAAATGCTAAGTTTACAAAAAAGTAGAATAGAAAGTTTTATCTACGAATGATTACAAATAGGTGAAACATATGCATGCCCATGGACCACAGCTGAGAGGAAACATGGACAGGTGACACTCCTACACCAAAATCCATTTATTGAGCACTTACTCTGGGCACTGGGCTATAACAGCCTTCCACTCCCGTTTTACAGATGAATGAAGTGAAGAGTTAAATATTTTGCTCAAGGCCATAAAGCTAGTAAGCTCAGGATTAGATTCTGACTCCAAAGCTCTTGCTGATTCCACTTTGTCATCTTGATTTCCTGGATGAGTTTTTTTCTTTTTTAATTTCAGGTGCAATTCTATCAGTGTTGATATAAAAGTTTTTGTGTGACAAAATAAATGCATAAAGACACATGAATATTTCAAGGAGATCTGCAAAACCTAGTCACTGAGGTTTGCTTTGGTTTAAAGGGAGTCCTAGAGCCAGCCCAATGAAACACTTGAAAGAAAAGTCATGGTGCACATTTATGGCTTAACTTGTGATTTCATTTAGAAAGTAGAAATACATACTTCGTACTTCTTTTAAAAGTGAGACTGCTCTCCCACTTATGTCTCTCACTAAGCTCCTCCCTTCTCTAAACACTTCAGCATGCAAACTTGTTAGTTCCTTCAAGTCAGTCAGTTAAGAAGGGATTATGAATTTTTTTAAGCCAATCATATGGGAAAGCACGCGTGCACATACACACACAAACGCGCCGATATACTTTTACAGTGAAAGCGATGCCTATGCCCCTTACATAATAGGAAATTTCAGGGTGTTTTCTCTTGGGTGTCAGCTTAATTTTTCCTTGAGAGTTTAGTCCACATCAAAAAGTTTGTGCTTTTGATTGTTTATTTTGAAAGAGGCAGCTGGCCACAGGGCTGCCTGTGATGTCTTTACCACAATTTGCTTTTGTTTTTCTCTCTTGATAATTACCTCTTGACTAAACCACTCACTGGTCCATGTAGAGGAATCCCACAGAGATGAAAACACACTTGTTTAAATAAAATATTTATGAAGAAGCCCTAAAATGTCACGGAAGTAAATGCAAATCAGATCTTCACATATTGTGCATCCAATATGTCACTCATTCCTTAGAAGACTCTCTATTTCCTGATTGCAATTAACATTAATTTTTAAAAGTTAACCCCATTGTGCATATCTCACCAATGTCTATTCATGAGAATCCAGTGTTCTAAGGTTGATTCTCTTTGGATTAACTTTGAAAATTTGAATTAAGGGTAATCATGAATCTCAATGATTATTTTGGAAATTTTTCCTTAGAAATTATATTTAATTATGATTTTACATGTACATCTTCTAAGTGTACATGTGATCCCACTCTAATTCAATATAAGATGACAATAGTGAAGGTTCCACATTCTGGCCTTTTAATGAAATACTATTTGGACACAGTTTTCTCAATTTGTTCTTTTTTTCCCCAAATCGAGAGGACTTAAGAGATTCTCATGATATTTTTAAAGAGCTCTCAAAATAAAAATTTGCAATAATATTGTCAAAAAAAGTTAAGAATCAGTTCATTTGGGTAGTAAGTGCACAAAGGTAACAGTCAAGGCCCCTGACTTTTGATACCATCTTTCCTAATTTCGTAAGAAAAAAATATGAGCTGATCTGAGAAGACTTAGGTGGGTTCCTCCTTCACTTGATGGTTTCAACAGTTGTCTTCCATCTGGCTGCACTTTAGAATCAACGGAGGAGCTTAAAAAGTATACTGGTACCAGGTGCCACCCCCAGAAATTCAGATTTAATTGGTCTAGGGTAAAGCTCAGTCATTGGTAGCTTTTTTGTTTTATTTTTGTTTGTTTATTAGAGCTCCTAAATGTCTCTAAGGTGCAGCTGAGGTTGAGAATCATTGGTCTAGAAAAAGATTTTCCTGAATAGGGTTAACATCCGCTTGAAAAGAGGAATCATTAATGACATGTCATAAGGCTGTTCCTCACACTCTGATCAGGTGAACATTTTCCAGTTGACCAGAAAACGAAGAAAAATCTCCAGAAATACAAAGCTGGAAGGTCAATGGAAAACCAGTGTCCTGAATAAAAGAATTCGCAATGAAAATACTGAGCTGAATCTTTATAACTGAACAGAATTTAACTTACACTTAGAGATTAAATCCATTATAGAAGTACAGAACAGAGAAAGTAGGCCTAAAGGTAGGTCTTCCGAAAATGCCTGGAAAATTTTCACTGACAACAACTCCAAGGTTCTTAGTATATGTGCTGCGCTTACCTCAGAAGCTACTTTGACTTAACTCTTTTTTAAATGCAACCTATGGCCCTGTGCTAGTTTAGCTCTGCACTTCAGTCTATTCATATACACCAATCTCTTTCCAGCAATGCTTCTCAAACTTTAATGTGCCCATGACTCACCTGAGAATCCTGTTAATACACAGATTCATATGTGGTGGGTCTAGGGTGGGGTCTGAGAGTCTGCGTTTCTAATGAGCTCCCAGATGCTGTTCATGCTGCCAGTCCACAAACGAACACTTGGTGCAGCAAGGTCTTAGAAGACGTTACAAGGATTAAATGAAATGACCTACATAAAGTGCTTGGCACAGACGTGGTTGGCACCCTACAGAAGAAAAGGACTTATGAGGAAAATGTAAAGCACGGTTAAAACCTAGAAATCCCACGATCCAATCCTTTTTTCTTGTCCAGATGTGGAAACAACAGTTTGAGAAGAGTTAAAATCCTAACCTCTTAATAGCCAAAGTGTGCAATGGAGAAGAGACTAATTGTTTTTGACTACAAAAAGTACAAACAAGATCAATGAGTGGAAGTTAAAGAGAGCTTTTCATTCTACACAAAGAAAACCCTTTTAACATCCTACAATCAATTGATGCTCTTGAGGAGAAAGTGAAGTCCCCAGTTACAAAATAGAAGCACAGACCAGTTGACGATGTTAAAGAAGACATTCACGCTTCAGATCACTGTGTAACTAAGAGACATCACACACTTAATATGTACAAAAGTTTTTTAAAAATAAAACAGCAACCTCTTTATTGAATCTCTACTCTCCTCCCCCCTGTTCCTGCTGAGGTTTTCCCCTACACGGTAAACGGAGGTGCTTAGGTCAAAAAGCCTTGGAGTCACTTTTAACTCCTCTTCTTCACCTCTCACATCCACTCCATCAATAAATACCAGTGCTGTACCTTCAAACTGTGCCCATAATCTGATTACTTCTCACCACCTCCATTACAACTATCCTAGTCCAAGCCACTCTCTCCTCTGTCTAGATTACTACAATAGGCTCCTAACAAGTTTCTCTGTCTTCCTCCTTGATCTTCTACAGTATGTTCTCAGCATAGCAGCCAGAGCGTTGCCACCTCTCTGCTCAATTCCTTCTCACGGCTTCACATCTCATTCAGAGTAAAAACCAAAGTCCTTAGAAGGGTTTACAAAGCCCTACGTGATCTTCCTGCCCCTTCCCCTGCCCACAACCCTCGACCATATTTCCTGTCATTCTCTATCTTCTTCACTCTGCCCCAGCCACCCTTGAGCTCCCTCTTCCTTGAATCACATCGAGGACACTTCTACCTCAGGGCCTTTGCAGTTGCTCTTCCTTCTGCTGTGAAGGCTATTCTCTGAGATTCCCAAGTTTATATCCCACATTGCCAATATGTAAAACAACATAAAGACGCCTAACAGAAGCATTCTAATCACTCTCTACAGAAAAAAGTGCTCACACTCTGCTTAAAGATCAGCATTTTACTGTCCATAGTTGGTACAGATGAAGTACTAGGTGAGGTATTCAAGTTCCAACAGTGACTTAGCTTTATTTTTTAAAATCACACTTTCATTAAATCCTCTTTCAACATCAAGTTGGGGAAGACTAGGTACCATATTCCCACATCAGGGGGCTGCAACTACCTGGGCAAAGAATAACTTCTCTGATGGCCCACTAGTCTGGGACCCAGGCTTATCCCACCTCTGAAAAAACGAACAAATATCCTAGTTGCAGTGTCATTCTGCTGTCCACAGGGAATTACAACTGTTTTCTCCCTTTAAAACCAAAGTTCCTCCTTTGAGCTTGAAAAAAACCTACCTACCACTGGGTAGCCATGGATGGACAATAGCGAAAGCCCAAGCCTGGCATTCAGGTGGGTCCCTTTACAGAAAAGGAAATCGCCCACTTGCAGAGACAGCTCTCCCCAGGAACCCTCGTCCCAGGCTGCTGAGCGGGGTCATTCTGGTTTGCACTGCACAATGGCAGGGGCATTCGCAGTGCTGTGCAGTGCAGCTGCTCCAGCCACGCAGCTCTTAGGGCTCAGAAATTAAAGCCACTCTTGGCTTAGACAATCAGCTTCAGAGGGATGGAGATAAATGCATCTGATGTAAGAATTAATGTGGGCAAGGAGAGGAAGGAGGGAAGCGAAGAGAGACTCTGGCCTGAGCTAAGTGCCCTGGAAGAGAGGGTGCACTTTGGATGTTGTCTTCAGCCTCAGTTCCTTCAACTTGCACTCACAGTCCCCAACTCCTGCCTCATGAGCAGGCCCCTTCCTGACACAAAGATCTGGGGGGGCACAGGGCTACCTCAAAATCCCTGTACTCTAGGGTAAGAAAGCACAACAGTGCTTTCAGGAACTCAAAGAATAGCAAGGCACACTCTTAGCTATGGCTATTTCTCAGCCAAGGAAACAGGTATGTCTCCTGCAAGAAGTCTTCTCCACGATTCTTCCTCAAGGGCTGCCCAGTGCAGGGGCTGAGCAAAACCTAAGAAGATGGAGTCCAGCTGGTGGATCAAAAGGAGCAGAGACATAAAATCAGCCAAAGAGATCCGGAGAGTTCAACACGCGACTCAGCCAGAGGCCTCATCCCTGTTCTCATGCAAAGCCAAAGATGATGCTTACGTGGGATGACAATGGGAACTCCAGGCACAGTCACAGGCGAGCAAGTGGGACGTTTCAACACTAACGCTCGCTTTGGGTGAAGCACGCTAGATAATTTTCTTGTTCCTGCTGCTTAAGGACAGAACTTTCCCCACTTTGAACATGAAATGAGGTGCTCTCATCCATGTCTGCGGTCTGCGCAGCATAGCACACCCAGCAATGAGCCACACAAAGGCTGGACATTCAACCTCCAGGGAAATCATTTGGGATCAACAGTATCTCTCAACTTAATTCTTCACTTTGAAGTAACACATTAGTGATCACCTAATACAGCTAATTAATGTAACCACAGACAATGGGGAACAATAATCTTTCTTTTTCAATAGAAAATAAGGCTTTGAGTGGGGAAAATCTGACATAAACTTTTAACAAATGACTTCTCTTCACCCCACAGACCTATTTTGAATATACTATCGATGAAATGCTATTTAAGTCGGTCTTCGTACATCTTCATGATTCAAACAATTCTATAACATATCCTTTGAATAAATGGATTTCTATGTAATGGATTGGCTGAAAATGAGGTAAATTAATGTGGGATAATTTGCACAGCAATAGCTTGTTTCCAATATTTATCCACAGGAATATCAGGGGAAAGGCCATTTTCTCACCCCATCTTTAAAAATCCAACCACAATATGCTTGCTTTATTTATTTATTTGATACTTGGGTTGAGAGAATATTCGAGAAAATGATTTCTCCAGGTGAGAAGAACCTCAAGTAAACATTTGGAAGGAATGTGTCTTCCAGTAATCAGGAGTGGATGACAAGACAGGGGAGACCCAGGGCCCTCGGGGAAGGCAAATGGCTCCACTAAAACTCCCTCCTCCAACCTTAACTGGTCAAATGCCAAAATAAATGAACTTTCCAAAGTTAGGAGCGTTGCAACTTTCACTAGGGGTAACTGCAGGTGCAGAAGCCGTGACCAGCGAGTCCACCGACGCTGGTGTACCCAGCGGTGGCAGCTGGTCGGGCCGGGCACCCAGGCCCAGGCCGCCTCCACGCCAAACGACCCGCAGGGAACCGGTTCAGGCCCGGCTGCCCGGGACCCGGAGCTCCCTGTCCCCGGCCCAACGCAGGATCCCGCCCCGCCCTTCTCACCCCAGACCAAGGAAGGGAAGTGTGCGCTCCGGAGCGAGGATGCAGAGCGCCCAGTGGGATTCAGCCGCCGGCTGGGGCCGTCCCCAACTCCCAACTTCCTAGAGTTTCTCCGGCCTCCTCCCCCCTCCCACGGCTCACGAGGCCGCCGCGGCCTCCCCTGGCACAGAGCGCAGAGCCGGGGAAGTGGAGCGCGGAGCTCCGAGCTCGGGAGACGCCCCCAGGAGACCCGGCGGTGGGAGCGCAGGTGGCGGGCGTGGTCCCTCCAACCTTGCCCCAGCCCACTGGGACCCGGCCTCCGCGCGGCAGCCCCCGCCGGGGTCCCCGCCCAGTTCTAGCTAGCATCAGGCCACTGCGCGCTGGTTCCTGATCCCCTTCTCTAGGTTGCTGGCCACACCTCTCCTCCCTCCAGTTCGCGTCGCTCTTCTCCTCAGGCCCGGGTGCGGCCCCAACTCCCAGCCCAGGGCCCTCCGGTCGCGCCTGGCAGCGGCGGCGGCACTCACCTGGGTCGCGGAGCCGGGGTCTGGCGCGGTCCCGCAGGTGGTAGATGAAATCCTGGCAGCTGTCGTGCTCCAGGGCCCCACGGGCACAGAGCTCGGCCAGCAGCTGCAGCGCCTGGTGACAGAGCGCGTCCCTGGCCCCGGGCATCGCCCCCCCGCATCCTCGGACCGCGCCGGGCAGGCGGGCGCGGGAGACAACCCTCCGCCTGCCAGCTCAGAGCCGCCGCCTCCGGGCCGTCCGCGCTCGCCGCCAGGGACCCGCCGAGAAACGGCCCGAGCCGCAGCCCCAGCCGGCCCGGCCTCCCACCGGTTGCATGCAGCTCTTTGCCAGCCGGTCGGTCGGGCTTTCTCTCTCTCCCCCGCGGCCCCTCCGTCCCTCCCCCGGCGAGGAGGAGAGGCGGCGCCGCACAGCCCGGCGCGCCTCTCTCCTAGCGCTCCGCCCGCCACTTGCAGTCGCCGGGGGCGGGGCCGGGTCAGGGGTGCGCGCCGCGGGGCAGGACTCCGGCGTCCCCTGCCTGGGCACCCGCGGGGCCCCGGGGGCGCTCGCCCGCTCCTAGAGGAGCGCGGGACTGGGCTCCGGACCTCGTGCGCAGAACAGCCGCGCCCAGGCTTGGAGTGTGAGCGGGTGCGCGCTCCGGGCGCTCTCGCCACCCCACCCCTGTGTCCTGATGCAAACCAAGCTCCCCCTCCCACCGCCTCTCGCCGGGTGCGTCCACAGCACGTTCTTGGGTGCGTTGAGTAAAAGGTACAATCTGGATCACACCCGCTGGATCTGGAGAACCGAGTCCCTGCTTCGAACTTGAAAAGCTCTGTCTGGGCATAAACCATGGGCCTAAGGGTGATAGACGCCCAAATCCGGAGTTTGGGGCCGAGATTCGCCAACAAAGGAAAGATTTTCCAAGCGCGGGACCTTTTCGACCATCTGGATGATTTGGAGAAGGTGGAGGTTCTCAGATGAGAACTAAGGTCAAATAAACGGCTCCGGAGAAAGGCGCCGGATTTACCCGGAGCTTCGCAGATCCTGGCTGGTTTTCTAAGCAACTAATGAGAGAATTGCCAACGTGGCTCCAGCACCTACCAACGAAGGGTATCAGAATCTGGGATGTTTGGAAGGGAACAGAGGGCACCTCTCATACACCCACCTCTTCAGCCTTTCGGGCAATAAGCCCAGAAATAACCACGGAGTATTGAGCTCTCTTGTGTGTGTGTGTGTGCTGGGCACTGTGCCACAAGCCTTTTAGATATATAATCTCATTTAATTCCTTCGCTAACCCAACAAGGTCTGTACAACTGTTAGCTTCATTTTACCAATGAAAAAACAGACTCAGAAAGGTGTCACCTGCCCAAGTTTGTACATGGAGAGACAGAGTAATCTTGACTTTTTTTGTGTGTGTGTGAGCAAGATTGACCTTGAACTAACATCTGTTGCCAGTCTTCCTCTTTTTGCTTGAGGATGATTGCCCCTGAACTAACTTCTGTGCCAGTCTTCCTCTATTTTGTATGTGGGACATAAACACTGGAGTGGTGTCTGTGTCTACCACCGGGATCCAACCCACAATCCCTGGGCTGCCCAAGCGGAGCCTGGGAACTTAACCACTAGGCCATCGGGCTGGCCTTTTCATTTTTTTTCATTTTTATTTTTTTTTTCGCTTTTACATGAGACCAGTGTCCAGGCCCCCTCTCTAAAACAGGTAGACTAGAATATCTACAACTAGCACTCTTAGCCACAAGATTGTGCCATTGCTAGGGACATCTCATGGCCCATCGTATTGTGCAGAACGGTCATTCTGGACACCATAGAGTGTTCACCCAACAGGCAAGCTTTGAAATCCTGCTGTAAATGGTGCTAGGGCCTCGAGGACCTTATATTAGAACAACAGAGAAAATGCAGAGTTGTAAAGGTAAAGCTAACTCCAGAGAGTTGTGAAAAAGACAAGTAGACCGTGCCCTAAGGAAGTTAGATAAGAAGTAACCAGCCGAGACAGAGCCTGTGGAGGAGGTATAGCAGAAGCTGGTCCTTGAAAGGAGGGAAAAGACCGCGTGACAGTGGAGGGGAAACCAGAGAGTGTGATGCCAGGGCTGGTGTAGTAATGGTGGGGAGCAGCATGTGTTAAAGTGTGTAGAAATATAACAGTGATGCAACTATGTCAGAAAGGAACTGAAAGTGATAAATTCCCTTAAGAAATTACTTTGATAAGCCAGGCAAGATATGACAAGGGCCTACATCAGGCCAAAGGCATTGGCTAATGGCCAGGAACATCCAAATCTGGAAAACATTTCAAGTATTAATTGACAAGATTCCAATCAATGGAATGAGAAACAATGAAAGACATGGAAGTTTCTGGGTCATATGTGGGTCGTACGTGATGAGTCCCTGATAATACTTAGCATTGCAAACCTAGAGTTTAGGAGAGGGAGGAGACTGGCAATCATCTGTAGAAAAGTAGAAACTCAGTTGCCACATTAGGTGGGTTCCTCCAGAAAAGAAGAGCTGGAAAAATGGGAGAGAGCCTTGCCGTTTAAAAAATGGTTTACTAAGGAGGAGACTGAAAAGTAACAATCAGAGAAGGTGGAAAATCAGACAGAGGAGAGTCATGGGGGCTAAGACAGGAGGAGCATTGATGGAGGAGTGGTCAACAGCATCAAGTGTCAATAGAACTTAAAGAGACAAAAACTAAGAATTATCCTTTGGACATAGCGGGCAGTAAGACATTCATAATGTAGAGGGAATAGCTAATGTGCAACCAACCTTGTGCAAGTTACTTAAGATTTGTGTGCCTAAGGTTTCTCATCAGAAAATACCAGTATGTGTGTCATTGGGTTGTTATAAAAATTACAGCGAGTACTTGGAATAATGCTGCAATGTAGTATGGGCTCAATCAATATATGTTTTTGTTGTTGCTGTTGTGTGGCTACTACAATATGTCAGGTGCTAAACACACTTTCTTAATTTATTCCTCACAACATCCCTAAATGGTAGGTATCATTTCCTATTTCACAGATGAAGAAAGTGAAATCAGGTGGTTAAATAGTTTTCCCGGAGAGAAATTGGCAGATTCTTTCCAGAGAAAGCTGCAACCATCCCTCCCGTTCCACATGTCCTTTTGCAACGTGGCTTTACCACTCCTTCTCTCAAGAAGTCAAGTCTGTTTCTCTTCCCCTTGAATCTGGGCTGGCCCCATGACTGACTTTAATCAGCAAAATGTGTGGAAGTGATATTCTGCTGTCAGGATGGATGTTGACAAGGATGTGGAGAAAAGGGAGCCCTGGTGCACTATTGGTGGGAATGTAAATTTGTGTAGCCTCTGTGGAAAACAGTATGGAGATTCCTCAAAAAATTAAAAATAGAACAACCGTGTGATCCAGCCATCCCACTTCTGGGTATATATCTGAAGGAAATGAAATCACTATTTTGAAGAGATAGCTGCACCCCCATGTTCTTTGCAGCATTATTCACAATAGCCAAGACATGGAAACAGCGTAAGTGTCAGTCAATAGCTGAATGGATAAAGAAAATGTGGTGTATATATATAATGGAATATTATTTAACCTTAAAAAGAAAGAAATCCTGCCATTTGCAACAACGTGGATAAACCGGGTGGGCATTATGCTAAGTGAGAGAAGCCAGACAGAGAAAAACAAAATACTGTATGGTATCACTTATAGGTGGAATCTAAAAAAAAAAAAAAAGCTGATCTCATAGAAACAGAGTTGAACAATGGTTGCCAGGGGTTGGGGGTGGGTGAAATGGGTAGATGTAGGTTAAAGGGCGCAAGCTCTCAGTTATAAGGGTCTAAGGATCTAATGTACAGCATGGTGGCTATGGTCAATAATACAGTATTGTGCACTTGAAATTTGCTGGAAGTAGATCTTAAACAGTCTTACCACAAAGTTTCAGGAAAAGTCAAAAGCTTAAAAGGTGATGGATGTGTTAATAACTCGATCTTGGTAATCATTTCACAATGTATATATATATCAAATCATCATGTTGTACACTTTAAATATATACAGTTTTGTTTGTCAATTATTCCTCAATAAAGGTGGAAAAAAATAATGAAAAAAGAAATCCTGTACGTCTTTCATGCTGCTCTTATACCGTATCCTCACTGCTGCTCCCGAGACCCAGCTTCTGTTCTCGGGAGATGGTTTGGGATTCCTAATGGCAGAACTTCCTATTGATTGCCATTTTGTTTAATTCATTTCCTTGCCGGATAGTTGCCTTTAACAAAAGAAAATAAGATCTGACCATCATGACTTGTTCCTAGTGAGCCCATGCTGTCCTCCCAGTGATTAGCACTCCTGTGAACTACTCACAGAACTCCTGTTTAATTATCCCAAACAGGCATTCGTCCTTACACTTGCTTTAGAGCCTGAAGGATAATTCACTTGGACCAAGAGACTAGAACTGAGCTCATGTTTTGTGACAACCACTCTCTCATCTTGGGCATCAATCTCCTTTTAAATCTGTGAGCTTGGTCCTTCCCTGTTTGGAGGGAGTTTTTCTTGAGAGATGAAGTGACAGCAAATTTTGGATTGTGGTACTCCTCTTTGCCCATGTGTCTCTTATCATTGTACCGAATAGCAGGGTGTTCTGGGATTTTCAGAATCTTATTCTTCCTTCCTGGCCTGTGTGGGTTCCTTCCTGGTTTTATGATTGCCAATTATAATTACAAAGTTATAACTCCAATTTCTTTGACTTTAAAGAAAGTAGAGATTTATTAGCTTTAGTATTTAAAACCTACACCATAATAGGAATATACTGAAAGGAACAGAAGGCGACGTTCCGGGTCAGAGGGCCTGGCACTCCTCCACAGTCTCTCCTTAGTAGACACTCGTGGTTTTACATTTGTTCATCTTTTCAGAATGAGGCCAGAGGAGAGAGCAGAGGTCATATTTCTGCTGATTGAGAAAAACTAGACCTCAGTACCCTCAGCCACCAAGTAACTTTTTGTTCTTAAATACTTTTTGCATCACTCGAGCTGCCTTTCAATGTGGCTGATGTGCCTCACCCTGCACAGGTCTGGGAAACTGCTTAAGTCACTCTGGATGCTGGAAAGAGAGAAGAGGCTAGACTATGTCATTGTGACTGTGTCACAGTGGTCGTGAAATATCCAACTAGCTAAAGTGGTGCCAGAAGAAAAGATTCCAAATAATCAGTAGCTTTCCTTATCTTCCACAGCAAGCTTTCCTCCATCCTCAGTGCTGAAAATGGATCTAGAGCAGGTTGACCTGCACTCAGCTGTCTGCTTATTAAGAGGAGGAGTCCATGTGCATTTTTATGGGTGAGAATATGGGTATTAAGCACTTAAAGAAGAGTTTCAACAATCCCTTTCTTGATCTTTTGCTTAACAATAAATGGCTTGGACAAAAATCTCTGGTTAGAGAGAGAGAGAAAGAGAGACACAAATATCCATTTATTGCCTCTCTAGCCTTATTCAGAAGACTGTAAGAATACCACATGTTTTTCTCAGCCTTCACTGGGTCCAAAGAACCAGGCTTCAGGTTATCCGCTGAAGGGTTTAGTTCTTAATCACATTTAACCAACCAATCAATTAATTAAATGTCTACTGAGCGCTCACTAAATGCAAGGGTTTTTTTTGTTTGTTTTGGTTTTGTTTTTTATTTTTTTGGAAGACTGAGCCCTGAGCTAACATCCGTGGCCATCTTCCTCTATTTTATATGTAGGATGCCTGCCGCAGCATGGCTTGTCAACCGGTGAGTATGTCCACAGCCGGGATCTGAACCAGCGAACCCAGGCCACTGCACCACCGAGCTGGCCCAATGGAAGGGTTTTTCGATACAACTTCTGGGTTGAATATTAAATTTCCATATTTAAGTTTTCGTATTCCTCTTATGTTGTGTGTTATTATTTAAAGCTTTATCCTCATAGTATTTCTTATACCTTGTTATCTCTATTGCAAATTTCTTGACTTTTCTTTCCCACCTCTAAACTACCTCTCCTAATTTTCTTCTTTCGAATTTTCTTTCCATAAATCCATTCTGCAAAGTTTTTGTCCAGAAGCAAAGCAGAATTTGGAATCCTAGAAGTCTATTTCAAAGTTATTACTATAATTATAACATTACTATTATTTTTACTATAGTTTTTTGAGCTCATACTATATGCCAGACACTCTAAAAAATGGTCTAAATATATTAGCTCATATAATCTCCATCACAACCCTATGTGGAAGGTATTGTTATTAATTATCCCTACTTTTCAGCTAAGGAAACATAAGCACAGAAATTAAGTATCCTGCCCAAGGCCACACAGCTAGTCAGTGGTCATGATGGGCTATGTGACTCCTGGGCCCTGCCTTTAACACCGCCCTCCTCTGCAGGTGAGTAAGCGGATCCAGGAGAGCACAGAGCCTACATCCTGAAACTGACCAAGCCCAAGCGGCCAAAAGAGCAGTGCTGACACTGTGCTTTCACCAACTCTGGTGGATGCAATCAGACCTACACCTTGATTTTGTTTTCTGCATGTGAGAATGGACAGGGTCTGGCCAATGTACATTTATGGCCTGTGGGGTCTTTCCAGATTGGCCTAAGCGTCCACTTATAGCTGACATTTATTGAGCAATTGCTGTGTACCGTGAACTGTATGCTGTGCTTTATGCGCTAGGTTTAATTGAATCATTACCACAACCATTTGAAACAGATGTTGTTATTATCATCCTGACTTCAGAGATGGGAACACTGAAACTCTGAGGCCTAAGTCACCTGCCAAGCTCACACAGCTAGCAAGCAATGGAACGAAGATTCAAACTCACGTTGGGGAGACTCCAAGAACTGAAATTTAACTATCACACAACATGCTTCCCCATGAACTTCATATGAGAAATGCCTGGCAGGATTTTTCAAGTTTTATATACATTCTTGGAGACTCTTATGATCTCCCTGGACAACTGCAAGGAAACCAAATCCACACTCTAAAACAAATTATATGTAACTTACTAAAAAGTTGATTAAAACCCAGGTGATTATACAATAAATTACAAGCAAAACACCCTATTCTCCTATTCCGCTAACCCAGTCCCGCTTGACTAGGAAATGAGCAATCCCACTGTGGTCAGGATCCTCTCCTCTGGTTTTCTCCTGGCGTGCATTCTTTCACCTTCTCTTTTGCACTTCTGCCTTCCTTGTAGGCATTGGAATTGCCACCCTCCAACACGGAGACCTCAACTTCTCCATTTGCAACTCATCAAAGCTCAGATTTTGCATAGAGAGTTTCCATTGACTAGACATAAATTTTTCTCCCATTCAATAAGTGCAAAATAATTGCCATCTTTACGAACACATATTTTTTTCTCTCTTCATACCTGGGAAGCACTTTACTAAGTTTCTCTGTTAACCTCATTTCTTTCATTTTCATATGGATCTCTAAAATACGTGCTCTGTGTGTGTGTGTGTGTGTTTTTGCCAACAAGAAGGCAAAAAAAGAGTAACTCGTTTTCAGGGCTTGGCCAGTATAGGAAGTAATGGACTATTTGTTGCAATACCAAACAACGTCTGTGGGTGCATATGGACGCAGCAAATACGCTACTTTTCCTTTGAATCATTTTATTCCCTGCAGAAGAGTATTTGTTTCCAAAGATGGTTAGAATTGTTCAGGTTCATCAGGGCACAGCAGTAAGCGAGGGGGAGGGCTTACTTCACATTTCATGAAGGATCTTTTGGGTTCAGACCTCTTCTGAGAGAGTGCAATGTATTGAAAGGAAGGGAAACTCATCAAGTTTAGATAATGAAGGTTTTATGCAAAATCTGAACTTTAATGAACTGTAGATGGCTGCCTGACTTTGAGGGTTTAATTAGAAGAAGAAGTGTACCTTTTAAACTATAACTCCCATTGATCAGAATAAAAGGACATGCCTTAATTCTCTTTCAGGTGTTAAAAGAAAAAAAAGAAAGAGAGAAAAATCATTATATATCAGTTGTCCTTTTTGAAATAGTTCTATTTAAAGCAACATAATGCTATCTGTAAACTGCTTTAAGGGTACGGTCTCAATAAAATAGTAAGAGTTGGTCTTGTTCACTTTTTGTTTTAAAATGTTTGGGGTATAAAAAGATGTATTCAAAGCTTATTTTGTGGTTTTATTTTTTTAGCCTTTTACCATGCCATATATGAGGAAAATACCTTGCATATATTATTCAAGAAAGAAAAAGTAGACAAGTTTTCTAAAGTGCTTTTTTCCTCTCGATTACATTCCTATCTTTCTTCAGTCTCCAGTGGTTTTTAGGCTCAACTGGGGGTGAAACTCGCTTGAAGTAAATCTGATATACGAACTTCAAACACAGATGCAGAAGACGGTTGTTCCCTTCAATGTGGATATCCAGGGACAGAGCGGGGAGGGTGGAGAGAATTTCGGACTGGAGAGGCTGGAGAACAATTACTTGAACCATCTCATGTCCTCTGAGATCCATCTTGGTGTTCTTTTCTCACAGGCTGTTCTCTTTCATTCTCCTTTACTGACATCTCCTCTTCTACCTGACCTCTAACTGTTGGATGCCCCAAACTTGGTTCTTTGAACTCCACTCCTTTCTTGCTATACTTTTTCCTAAGCCATTCCATTCAGTCCTCAGGTTTTAAATTCCCTCCCTATACTGATTAATCTCAAATTCATATCTCCATCCATGATCTCCCTCTGAACTCCAAACTATATGTTAATCTGCTGGGTAACCATTTAAATGTGTAACTTAACCCTCACCTCATTTTGTTTCTTCCCAACCCTCCTCATTTAAGTAAATTATCCATTTAAATGCTCAGGTCTAAACTAATGCATTGTTCCCTTCATTCCTTTCTTTTCCCTTTCCCTCCTAATTCAATCCACCAGCAAATCTTCTTGCTTTAAATGTGTAATATACCCTCAGTCTGCTTCCTTCTCTCTGTTTCCACCCTGTTACCTAATGCAAGCCACTATTAACTTCTGCCTGGACCTGTAATACCCTCTTATAGCAGACAGTATTGCTTGCTCACCCAGCATCTGTTAATCTCCAGAAGAGCCCTAATGTTTTAAATGTAACCACCTTCTTCCACCTGGCCAGATGCTTCAAGGAGTCTGGCTCCATTCCCAGATCCTGGAGGTAGAACCTAATTAGTCCAAGACAATTGTGGTAATATCATCCTCTTTATGAGTGACTGCTTTGGGAAGGAGCGTCTGATGAAATTATGGTCAATGAGACATGAAGGAAAGTTTATGGAGGGTTCCTGATTAAGGTTCCTCACTCTTACAAGAGGATGCAAGGAATATGGAGCCTCCTTCTCCCTCTGGACATTTTCATGTCAAATCTGATACATGGAACAGCCACAGCCAAACTGCAACAAGCAAAGAGGATGGAACAAACACATGTGGAAGGGCACAGCCTCAAGAGCTCTAGTAGAGTGGAGCTGGAGTCTTGATGGCCTTCCTCCACAGTCTCCTTCCTCTGTACTTCTTGTTGTGGGGGGCAGTTCACTTCCATATTAATAAAGCCACTTCGAGACAGCATTTTCTCTTACTTGTTTCCAAAGGCTTCTGTGTCAGTCTGAGTTCCTAGGTGCCAACAATGGAGCCTACTAGATCACTTAAGTAAAATGCGTGAAAGAATTTCCTGGAGTGAATCAGGTTTGGAGTCCAGGAACAATGCCCATGTTACATCAGAAGACAGTTCCAATGGAGGCCTTACCACTCTCACCACTGCTGGGTGCAGGCACAGCAGCTCACATGGATAGAAGCTGGGCATGAGACTCACCACTAGCAGCTTTACTTCTGCCGCCGCTGAAAGCTGAATCTCCCTCCACCATCTTCCCCAGAATCAGTTCTCTGCAGCACCCCCTTCTTCATGTCATTTTTTCCTGAATTGAAGACTCAGTCAGATGAGTCAGACTGGCAAAGCTCAGGCTACTTACCTTCATCCTAGCTGCAAGGGAGGCTACTAAAGAGTTATTGGCTTCCACTTTGGGGTGACAAGGCTCCCAAAAGGGATGCATTAGTTATCATTGTTATGCGACAAATTACCGAAAATTTAGCAACTTAAAACAACCAACATTTGTCATTTCACAGCTTCTGAGCATCAGGAATCTGGGGGCAGCTTCACTGGGTGGTTCTGATTCAGGGTCTCTCATGAGACTGCAGTCAAGTTTTCGGCCAGGGCTGCATCATCTGAAGTCTTGACTGGGGCCATTTACAAGAAGGTTTACTGATTGGATGTTGGCTAGAAGTCTCAGTTCCTCACCATGTGGGCCTCTCCATAAGGATACCCAGATATTCTCAAGACATGGCAGCAGGCTACCTCAGAGTGAATGATCAAAGAGAGAGATAGAGCCCAAGATATAAGCCATAGTCTTTTATAACCTAACTTTAGAAGTGATATACCATCACTTTTGTCACACTCTATTAGTTACACAAACTAAACCCTAATACGGTGTGGAGGGGACTACACCAGGGTGTGAATAACAGGATGTCAAGAGCACTGGAGGCCATCTTGGAGGCTGCTTACCACAGTGGGAAATTCTCCAAACATAGAAAGGGTGTGTAAAAGGAGCTTGATGGCCAGAAAGCATGAAAAATGTTCATTAGTGCAATGCTTTCCAATCTTTTTTACGTCGTGGCAGACATGGCAAATGATGCTATTTATTCAGCAAGCTCAGGTTAATGGATGAGTCTGTAGACAGACCAATCCTGTGGCTTTGGCCAGCCCCGTCTTCTCCTGGTTACACTAAGGACTGAAGGGATCAATATTTTTTACACCTATAACCTGTCTGTGAACTAAAACATCCTAACTGATGCACTTCCTAAGCATTCTTCTTTCTTCTGGTCTTGCCTCCTACAATCCTTTCTCCTCAGAGCAGCTATAGTGACATTTCAATTCATGAGTTAAGTCACATCAATTCACTGCTTAAACCTCAAATGGCTTCCAGTTGTACAGGAAATTAAAAACCTAAACTCCTTTGTTTGACCTATAGTGTCCAATATATCTGAGCTTCCCTCTATCTTTCTGACACTTACTCTCCCCTTTGCTTAGTATGTCTCAGTCACATTGTTATCTTTCTGTCCCCAAATGCAACCAGGTTGTTCTCAATTCAGCCATGTTTCACTTGCTCTTTCCTCTACCTTAGACATATCTCCTTGGCTGGCTCTTTCCTTTTCTTCACATTGTAGCTTAAACATCACCTTCTTAGAGAGGCCTTCCATGCTTACCCTATTTAAATGCTCTATTTAACAATACTCTATTTCCTTCATATCACTGTTAGAAACTATCTTGCTCATTCTATCAAATCACAAATTTTTATTGAACACTTACTATGTGCCAGAAACTGTTCTTGGTGCCAAGTATCTATTTGCTTGTTTTTTGTTTATTCCCTTCCCTTATTCCACATGACAGTAGGGACTTTGTCTGTCTTCGCTGAGAGTCCAGTGTCCAAGACACTGCCTAAAACTCATGAAGTGTCCAGTGAATATATGTTAAATGAGACAGGTAGATAATGATGAGGAGCACGTAATCCAGATGGGCCAGGGTACTAGTGAGAGCAGGGGTTAATAGCTTGGCAAACACATAAGAGCCAGTGTCAGATGTCAATGAATCAAGTGAATCAGGAACTCAGAATCCAAGTGAGCAGTCTGGATCTGGATACATGCAGGACAGGAGTAAGACTGTGGAGAACCAGAAGCAAGATGGAAGGAACTCACTCATGGAAACAAAGTCAAGCTTCCCTCCACTATCATCTCTTCTACTGTCAGTCTTCTCAATGCAGACCCAAGCCAGCAAAGTGGAGGGACAGCTGTTGAATAGTGTTTCTATAAAATTCACGTCTAGCTGGAACGTCAACAATGTGACCTCATTTGGAAACAAGGTCTTTGCAGATATACTTAGTTAAGGATCTGGAGATGAAATCATCTCAGCTTTAGGGCTGGGTTCCTTCTAAGAATAGGAGAGAACACAGAGAGATACACAGAGATAAAGACAGAGGCAGAGATGGGAGTGATGCAGCTACAGGCCAGGGAATGCCAAGAAATTGCCAGGAACTACTAAAAGCTAGGAGAAGGCAAGGAAGGATTCTTCCCTACAGCATCCAGAGGGAGTGTGGCCCTGCCAACACCTTGACTTTGGACTTCCAGCCTCCAGAATTGTGAGAGAATAAATGTCTGTTGTTTTGAGCCACTAAGGTTATGGCAATTTGTTACAGCAGCCCTAGGAAAATAATATCACAGCTATGCTGTTATTTTTTTTCTCTCCATATAGTAAGTGTTCAATAATTCAGTCAGGCAAGTTTGTAGCCAACAACTTGCCCAGTATTTGGCACAGAGGAAATGATTGAAAAAATTCTTGTTGAAATAAATGTTTGATGATTGCATGACCTGCTATAATTTCAAAAAACGCTAAGGAGAAATATATCAAAACCTTTCAATGATTCTGTCTGTGAATGAAGAGTCAAAAGCACCTGAGGAAACTGACCTTTTCCTGCTGGCTGAAATGAAAATACATTCCCTTTGTCTGTAAAATTATACAAGAGCTGAGGTCAAAGTGGCTAAGAAAACAGAAAGGCTTGGAAATGTGTCTGTCATTTTTGTGCCAAGTTTGAAATATCTTACCTTGAATTTGTATCCGAGATTTAGTTCTTTACTACCTGTGCTGCTTCTTGTGTAATGAATGGAGCCCTGGGCCAAAAGCAAAGTTACCTGGACTATTTCAGAAGGTTTCAGGCTGATGAATTGAGCACCTCCTGGATAGTTATGACTGTGTTGGTCACTGTGAGCTTTGAAAATATATAAGATCAGGTTCTTACCTTGTGAGACCTCCCAATCCTGGGGGAGGGACAGACGGGTGACACCTAGTTAAACTACAGGGCCAGGTTAAAGTTTTTTATAGAATTACAAAAGAATATAGAGGGATGGAGAGAGTAATTCTACTAAGAAGCATTTTCCTATTATCTGGTTGTGTTGCCATAAGAAAGTGACTCTCTGGATATCAGTGTCTCATTGCCAAAATGGACATATTTGACAAGACAAGGTCCTATGGGGCATTGACCATATAACGTTGATCTCGAATCAGTCTGTCTCGTGTGTGTTAGTCTCATCTCCCCTGTTAGACTACAATGAGGGTAGGAATCATGCCTCAAACATCCCTCTAGCCCAGTGCTCATGGCACTGCCTGGCCCATGGTAGGCATCAGTTAAGTGCCTGTTGATTGGGTAATGACTGAAATTCCTCTTCCTCTCCTAATCTAGTATTTCGAGATCAGGTAGAATTCCTCACCCCAAATAGACAGACTTCAAGCAACTGAATTTAAAGATAAATATTAAATACCTGCAGAGAGCTTTTCCTGGCTTCGTGCCTCACGCTTATGAATCCTGTCAAAGGACTTGAGAAAGGTGTGATGTCGCAGTCGTACTTTGATAGTAATCTATCAAAAAGCTCCGTCTTCTGAACTGATGTAAGCCCTTCACCTCTCAGTCATTCTCTCTGACTCAACCCCTCAACCATGACCACTGTGTTCCTGTATATGTGAATGTGTCTTGAAGGTGTGAGTGTTCATAGGTGAGTGGAGTGTGTGTGTGTGTGCATGCACACAAAATGTAAAAGAGTAAATGTGAAATTTAGTAGTGTGTGCATGCTGGATGTATGAGAGAGACTCTGAGTGTGTGGTTACATGTGTTGATTAGTCCAGAGAGAGGAAGAGAGTTCTTTATGCCCGCAGAATTCCCAGCCCAACCTCAAACCAGCAGCCTTCCTTCAAGTTAGCAGGTTTACTCCCGAGAACAAGCCTGGGGGGGCCTCATACCTCCTGCTTGTCGGTCTCTGGGCCTCCATTCCATATTCCTGCCAGGAGGAGTCTATTCACTGTGAAGCTTCAGATAAAGATGACCATGGAAAAGCTACCAGTCTCAGGGGTTTTTTTAGAGTATTAAAAAATAGCAAGCAAGCAAGCTTGGCTTTCTCTACTGAATAGATTGTGTTCTGTCTATTAGAAGAACTGTTGTCTGGAAAGTTTTTTTCCACAGACAGTTGTTTTCAGTTTATGACCTGCTCTGCTCCCAGAGAGACAAGAGAATAAATCATTTGTTTTTCAAAAGAAAAGACAGAACCATAAAATGAAAAACAAAGGCCCAATATGCTGATTATTTCGCCCAGGTTAAGCCATATTTGTCTGAGTGAATATGTATGAGTTAAGGCCCAACAGGGCTAAGGTGTGTGCAGGTCCAAGTCTGGGCCTCCAGAGACTATTCCATGAGTATTAATATTAATCTAGAATTTTCAGGGAACACAAAACAGCCTTATGTCACACCACTAACGCTGTTTCTGGGTCAGGCTGACTCCTGAGGCAAGAGGAACTTCTCTGTACTGGGGAAGCTTGAGGTTTCTTTTCTCGTCACCAACACCCCAACACCCCCTAGAATTTACTGTTCTATCACAAAACCAACTGCTAACATAGTGCAAACCCATTTGTGGAGCTGTTGCTGTTCTAAGCACTTTATAAGCATTAATTCATTGGATCCTCAAAGTAATGCTATCAGGTAAGTGCTTTTATTATCTTCACCTTACAAGTGAGGAGGCTGAAGCCTGGAGAGAGTAAGTCACTTGCCCACCGTGACACAGCCAGTGAGCAGGAGAGCTGGAGTCTGCCCAAAGACACCACACTATCTGACTGACCAGGGCCCTGTCTCAGGCAAATTCTAGAAACGAACTTGTATTGTAATATTAAATAAAATCACAATTTAAAATAGAACAGGACTTTGGCAATTATGTATTTGGAGATTAATTTAGTTTTAGAATTATAATAACACAAATATAAAGATGGAAAACACCAGGAATCTGTTATAACAGCCATGACTATAACAAAAACTTACTAATAAAAGCAAGCAGGCTTCAAAGCTTTCTCTGCCTCTACTGTTTTGTGCTATCAACTTGATATCTCTGGATACAGTGCTCCACCATTTGTCTATATTATGCCCTCAGCTATATTGAATATTGGGAATTGAATTCCCTGGAAGCATCCAGAAAGAGACTTACTAACGAGGAGCCTGCTGCGTGTGCTTGGAGAGGGGAGGGGTCCAAGGAGTGGCTCTTTGCAGCCTTTGGTAGGTGAAAGCCTGGATCTCTCAGTATTCTCCACTCTTAAGGCCCTCTCTACACTCTGGTGAGCGGCTCTACTTCAAGCCTCCCAGACTTTTGACCAATATTCCTATGTAACTTTCTGTGTTTTCATAATATGTCATTGGAAAGGAAGGGAAAACAAGTCAGAATTGTCTCACTAGGGTCCATCTGAGCCTTTGTGTTGTCTCTTCTGAAAAACAGATTTACATTCATATCTTAAGAACCAAGTGGAATCATGAAAATGGATGGTTTGGGATAACATCCTGTGTTATGTTGCTTTATACAGTGATGCATCCTTAAACATATCATTGTATTTCCTAGACTTTGACTCTATTAAACATTTGATTCCATTCAGAATCCCGTATCTGAGTCATCACTCCAATTTATCAACTACCTGTGATGTACACTTGATTGTTTTTCACGCTGAATTAATTATCTGTTGTTACATAACAATTACCCAAAAACTTAGGAACTTAAAGCAACAAATATTTATTTTCTCACAGTCTCTCTGGGTCAGGAATCCAGGGGTGGCTTAGCTGGGTTCTGGCTCTTTCTCATGAGGTTGCAGTCAAGTTGTGGGCCAGGGTTGTGTTCTCATCTGAAGACTTGGCTGGGGGAGAATCCCCTCCCAACTCACTCATGTGTTTGTTTGCATGTTTCAGTTCTTTGTGGGCTGTTGAACTGAGGGCCTGAGTTTCTTGCTAGTTATTGGCTGGAGACCTCCTTCACAACCTTGCCATGTGGGCCTCTCCATTGGGCAGCTTACAACGTAACAGTTGACTTTCATCAGAGTAAGTGTGTAAGAGAGAATGCCCAAGATGAAATCCACAGTCTTTCTGTAACCTATTCTATTCTTGGAAGTGACATCCCATCACCTCTCCTGAATTTTATTTGCTAAAAGTGAGTCACTAAATCTGGTCCATAATCAAACAAAAGAGTTTACACAAAGGCATGAATATCAGGAGGTGAGGGGGTCCATTTTAGAGGCTGTCCACCACATTCATTAGGACAAGGTCATTCTTACTGGGAATTATTTATATTCAAGCATGTAATCTAGTACTCCCCAAATTCTCCATGTTTTGAGTCAAGTACTTTGCATAATAGCCAAATAAGATGGTTCAAGCAACTATCCCAATACTACAGGAAGTACACCTACCTCTACCACTAGTATAGTCCCTTGGATTTCCAGGGAGGGTTTGTGTTCTGAATAACCCATCCAAAATTCTATTTCTTCATTACAGCCTGCTCCTCATAGGTTTTCTTTGCTTCTGAGTCTTCAGTGGACTCTTTTCCTCTTCCTTCATACCCACAAAGTACCACTAACACTAGGTTATTTTAGATAACAGATTTCTACTGACGGTTTAAAGATAATAGAAGGTAATTATAGTCAATAAAGGAAACACCCTCAAATTAAGAAAGGACATCATTGTTCTTAGAAATATATTGGCCATTCTCCATCATTAGGAATTTCTCACTGGGTAGGATCCTCTAAACTAGCTTAACCTCCTGATATGTTGCTAGGGCTTTTCACCCTCTCTAGCTCTGTCATACATCTCCTATTTATTCCTAATCCTCTAGAAACTCAAAGTTTCTTCTTAGTTTGTTTACTGTGAGACCCTTGTGCTGATTTGGGACCATCCTAATCCAAGTCTAAGATTCTAGTAATGTTGACTCTCAGATGGGAAGGAGTTGAAGCATCTGTCTGTCTTCTGGGGCAGCTTCATGGTCCCTATGTAAAATTTCCCACTTTCTACTCAAAGACCAAATATGTCTGCATACATTGGGACATTGAGAAAAGGCAGCCTTGGCAAAGACACAAAAGTTCCTATTGTGCCTTTCCCCTAGGATGACAAGTGCTTCCTCATCTAATATTTACACAATCAAGTAGAGCTGTTCAAGCAGTAGGTCAAGAAAATTTGTTTCAATGTGAATTTCTGTGTCTATCTAGACAAAGAAGCATTTGGCAGCTTCTATTTATAAAATGCTTTCAAAGTTCTTCCAGGCACCCTGTTACAAGAGCATGATCTCATTTTAGAAAGAATAAACTCTATATTCATATAAATATAGAGAAACAAACCTAGAAGGAAAAACACAACCAAGTGCTAGAGTAGTTACATCTGAGGAGTGAGGTTATGTTGAGGAGGAGTTCTATGAGACGGGGAATAGAACTTCCAAGTAGAGAGAGGGATTCTTACTTTACGTAGTACATGTGTCTGTATATTTTTAAATAATCAAATGTATTATTTTTGTCATTGCATTTAAAATTTAAGAATAAAGCATCCTGGCACTAAACAAAAAGAAAAATTGTAGACAAACAAACAAAGCCTAGCTTCATAATACTCTTCAGCAATGCTAAGTACCAGAAAATAACGGAACCATATTTTACAGTTTTGATGGGAAAAAAAAAGTACACGAGAAGAATTTTGTCTTCAGCTATTTTTCCATTCCTGACGGCAACAGAAAGATATCCTCAGATATTCAAAGGTTCTGCAAGGATACCATGCTCTTACTCACATAGAAAAAAATTGTGTGTAATATATGTGGTTCTATATTCCAGTTAATCAGGTAAAGACTCAAAATAAAGAGTCAAAGAATGTGTAATTCATAGAATAAAATGATTGAAGAAGAATGGAAATTTCAATAAAAGAAAGCATTAATCTATTCGACAAATGTTTACTGAATATCAATTATGTGTCAGCACACTCCTAAGATCCTAAATGCATCATCATGAAATAAAACAAAGATTTTTGCTCTTATGAAGCTTTCATCCTACTTATATAATACACTACATGGCCCCATTTTAAGAAAAAAACAAAAGAGGGATACCTGGTAAGGGGCCTCTAGAATATGGGGAAGGGAGTGGCCAGGTTACAATTTCTGCAATGACATTTTAGAGATAGACGTAAAAATCTTAAATAAACCAAT
Organism: Equus quagga; assembly: GCF_021613505.1. NCBI lineage: Eukaryota > Metazoa > Chordata > Mammalia > Perissodactyla > Equidae > Equus > Equus quagga. The sequence goes on from NC_060280.1 coordinate 21,688,652, forward strand.
GAAAATGATATAGCAATATATTAGAAGAATACTATGCTCAGAAGAGTGTGCAGATTTTATTCTTGGAATATAAGATTCACTTATTAGTAGTATATTTATTAATATTGTCCATTAGTAATAGGTCAAAGGAGAAAAGCAATGTAATCACTCCTACAGATGTCTTATAATCATCCCATAAAATTTAATGCCTATTTCTGAAAAAAGTCTTGGAAAATAGGCAAAGGGGGAAATTTCCTTAACATTAGAATGAAAACATGAGGCAGTCTATACGGAAACTGAAATAAAATGATGCACACCTGAAATTTACACAATGTTGTAAGCCAATATGACTACAATAAAATAATTTTTAAAAAATCTAGAGGCATTGTTCTGCAAGCTGAAACACCAGAAATATTTCATTTATAATTGAGGGACAAAAATTATAATTAATTTCTTCATTATTATTTAAAATTACTTTGTAAATTTGAAATACAATAATAGAGTTAAAGGGAAATAAGCTGCAGCTATTAAAGTAAAGAGAAGAATACTTTACAAATTATTGATTTGTTGATCTAGGTGACCCAAGAAATTTTTAATAAAAATTATTACATATTAGAACCAATTAAAGAAGTTAGGAAAATGTTCAGATACACATATAAATATAAAATATTATATTTTTCTTTTCACGAGGAATAGTCAAAATTATGATAGTGAAACTATTTTATTCTATATATCAAAATAATTAAGCAAATTTACAAATATCCCTAATGAGAAATTTGTGAAAAACAATTTAGAGAATTGTATGTCATCTATATGAAAAAAACATATGGAGAGATACAATGGAAGACTAAATGGAGAGATATACATATTATAAAGGTAATTATTTAATTCTTCTCAAATAATTTAAAGGTTTAATGTGATTCCAATAAAAATTTTCTAAAAGAGTTCTTCTAATTTTTCTTGACAAAGTGAAAATATATCTCATTAAACAAGTATATAGTTTTGAATAGTAAAAAAGTTTCAAAAAGATAAAATAAAATAAGATGAAAAGAGTAATGAAGAGAGATTTGTCTTACAAGATAATAAAGCCTACAATAAATTTTCAGTTATCTAGAGGCTGTGTATCTAGGGCAAGAATTGACAGTTTGATCAATGAAGCAGTATAAACATTTTAGAAACCAACACTCTTACCTGTAAGAATTTAATATCTAGTTACATTTCCATCATAAATCAACATGTAAAGGGAGGAGTATTCAATAAATGATGTTGGAACAATTGGTTAGGTCTTTGGGGAAAAATAAAGCTGGACTGAAATCACTTAGTGACGTGCTTAAAACTAGACGAAATAAAACTAAACCAAAGAAGATGAAACAAAACCAGAATAAACTACCAATGAGCATTTCATAGACGGAAGGGGCAATTTTTTCTAAAAATGAAAGACATGGAAGAAATCACAAAGCAAAAGACAAACAAACAAACAAAAATCAGTAGATTTAATTACTTAAAAATCTAAAACCTGTTTCTCATACATTGCTATAAAATTAAAAGAAATTTGACAACCTAGGAAATTATTTGCAGACGAAGACTTAATACTCTTAAAATATTTTTTTAAATTGCTGTTAAATCAAGAAGAAACACACTTTACCTCAATAGAAAATAATAGATAAAGGACACGAACAGATAATTCACCAAAGAAGCATGCAAGGCTGAAAAATATGAAAAAAAAAAGTTTGATCTTTTTAGTTGTGAGGATTGTGGGTTAAAATATCAATGAAGTAATGATTCCAAATTCAAAAAAAATTTTAAAAATCTGGGGGCCGGCCCGGTGGCCGAGTGGTTAAGTGGTTAAGCTCTCTGCTTCGGCGGCCCAGGGTTTCACTGGTTCAAATCCTGGGCACGGACACGGCACCACTCATAAGGCCATACTGAGGCGACGTCCCACATGCCACAACTAGAAAGACCTACAACTGAAAAAAAAAAATACAGGACTATGTACCGGGGGGCTTTGGGGAGAAAAAGGAAAAATAAAATCTTAAAAAGAAAAATCTGTAATACTCAGTGTTAGTGAGGGTTATACTAGCATTAGGTACAATCCTGTCTGGAAAATGATTTTGGAAACATATACCAAAGTTGTTAAATATTAATATCCTTTGACTTTAGTAACGTTATTAATTGGAATTTGTGTTTTTAAAATAGGAGCTATTTTTTAAAAACAGCTTAATTATCTAACTATAGGGAAGAATCACTAAATGTTGATAGGTTGATAATTTTTTTCAGTAATTGTTTCATATTCTCAAAGAAATTGTTTAATAATATTGAAAAATATTCTCAATGTAAATGAAAAATTAGAATGAAAATTGTTTATATACCATGATTATAAATTTGTTTATATCTATGCATGCATACATGCAAATGCCAACACATATGCATATATAAAAATGACCACAGGAAAATATTCAAAACTTAATTTTATCTTTATGGATGGATTACTAATTTACTTTCTTTTATTCTCTTTATTTTTCTGTAATTTTGAAAATACTGAGAATGTTATATTTTTATAATAAAGAATTGTTGAGAAGAAGGATAAGGGGATACTTTTAAAATCTAGGAGGCATTCATTCATATACTGCTTCAACAAACCTTTACTAAGTGCCTGCTAGTGCCAGACACTGCAGGTCCTCAGTATACAAAGGGTGAACAAAACAGGCATGAATCCTTCCCCAACGACCTTAGAGGCCCCGTACCTCTCAAGATTTGTATTTCTGGTTTCCAGCCTCTCCTTTGCTAGTATTATCTCAGTCAGAATAAATAGGCTACATTTTTTTCATACTCAGCAGAAAAGAAATTAGCTTGCTTTCCCACAAAGAAAACCTAGCAACCAATTCTCTTAACGTCCGACCCCTTTGCTCTAACAGGCAGCCCTCCTCTGGAGTTAACTTTCTTCCTGAAAGATGACTGTGTCATCAGCAGCAGCCAAATTGCCAAATGACACTTTCCTTTCTCTCTGATGTGTTCCCAGTCCAGGAGCTCTGTTTAGCAGAGTTCTGTGCTGAGGCCCTGAAACGAAGAAATTCTTTCTTTTAAATAAGCTCCAAGCTGAGCTCTAGGAAGAGCTACAGGAAGCTACCTTTTGCACCAGCTTTTGCTGTTATTTCTACAGTATAGTATGTGTGTATGATCGTGATGCGCTGGTGCATAGGTGCTGTCTACACATAATATATGTGTACTAGATTTCCCAAATGAAACTTTACAATTTATGAAAAATATGTTTAATAAATGATTCCAAAATTAACCTTCACTAATGCTTCTGCCCTTTTAGTTACTGATGAGCCGGGCAAGAATTTTAAAGCATTATTTTTCCTCCAGCTGGAAACAGCTTCTGTCAGGCAGTCATTCAACATTTAGCGAATCCCTTCTAAGGGGCAGTAATGATCCTAGCACTGGGGATATTGAGATGAATGAGGCAGTCTTTACCCTTAACCGCCATATAGGAGGTTGAGCAGACGTATAAAGAATATTGCAATACTGTAAGTAAGGGCTATGTTCAAGGTACGTTCAAGAAGTGCTGGGCACCGAAGAAGAGATCATCTAGTAAGTTCTCTTAAACATACACTATTTGTGCTAAATTTGCAAAGACGTGCAGAAGCTTGAATGACACACAAAATGGAGACAGGCAAAGAAGGGGCACTTGACAAGTGAAGAAACTCAGCAAGAACACTATAATGTGTGTACCAGGATGATTTATTGACCTACTGATGGTTGTTTTGTTTCTGCTGCTGTAAAAGAATTGGAAAGAATGTAAGCTCCTCGTGTTTTTTTCATCACGCTCTCTCTCCTCCGCATTCTGACAAGTTATCAAGCACTGTTCTAAATCCCTCTGGTAGCTATTAATTCAATAAATCATGATAATACTATGAGGGGGAAACTTATCATCTCGAGCATACAGACAAGAAAACTGAAGCACAGAGTAGATAAGTAACTTACTGGTTAGTGACAAACCAGAATTCAAACAGAGGTCAAAGCCTATTCTACAATCACCACCCAGACAAAGGATTTATACGCGTAATATATGAAGATCTCCCACAAATCAAGAAGAGAAAACAGAAAAACAGTCACAAGATATAAAGTTAATAGAAGAAGAAATCTGAATGGGTAATAAACATGCAAAAAGAAGTTCAAACTCATTTAGATTCTGCAAAATGCAAAGTAAAGCAACAAGACAATGCCATTTTTCTCTCGTCAAATAGGCAAATATTAAAAAGTCTGACAAAATCAATTATTTGCAAGGATTTTTGGAAAATAGAATTCTCATACATTACTGGTAAGATTATAAATTGGCATAACAATTTTGGAAAGCAACTGTAGCAGCTAGCAAAATTAAAACTATGCAAACTTTATGACCCAGTAGTCCAATTCTAGGTGTACAAACTGGAAAAAATTCTTATGCATATGCATCACAAAACATATATAATGAAAGTAATTAATCTATTGTTTGTGATACTATAAACCTGATGACAACCTAAATGTCTAGTACGAAGGGAACAGACAAAACAGGTTTATAATCGTGTTATGAAACACTCTACAGGGAATAAAAATTTTGAACTATATACAGATTACCTATGTCTGTAAGCAATTAACCAGAGTTAATTCTGCTTTGTGGGAGAATAAGCATTTGTTATATTATTCTTTGTGTTTTTCGTACTTTAAAATTTCTTTGAAAAAAGCACAATGTCTTAGGAAAGAGATTCTAAGGATCTTTCCAATCTGTAGGAAAGGACAATCTCTCTTCCTGTCTTAAGGAAGGAAGCATAAATCCCACAAGACACCCTAATCCCACTTTTTGCCACTTTTTCTGACTTTGTAGAGGCAGACAATTAAATTTTTGCATTTTGAAAAGATCTATGATCATCTGACTCCTCTCCTCACCTCCATAGGCTTGGATTGTTTGTTATAGGGTTAAAGAGCATCTCTTTACAAAGCCATATGCTGTTTTATTTGTGCTATTTTGCTATTTTCAGATGGGCCATCTTGAACCAAAGCTGATCTTTTTTTATTGCAGAATGTTTATGAAGGGCACCAGAAATAAGAAAAATGCTTCACCACCCTTACATTTTTCCACCAAGTCCTCTGAAATCCTAGCCTTACAGTAGGCACAGAATCTGACTCAAATACCCAGTAGACAGCGGTTTAACCAGCTGTTTCACAACCATTCGATCAAGATCGTCAACTTCTCAGCAAGAGGCCTCACTGTCCAATGCCCAAGCTCTTTGCTGGTTCTACAATTACAAGTCTGTTGGTAGTAACTCTCCAACCTCTGTACCACTTTTGGTATTAATCAGAATGCTTTAGATTATACTGAATACTTGGTGTTAATCAGAATAGTGTAGATTATTTGCCTTAGGTGTTATTTAGAAATAACAGAACCTCAAGTGAAACTACCTTAAACCAAAAATGAAGCACATTGGCTCATTTACCTGGAAAGTCCAGTAGTTAATGGCTCCTTCAGGCATAGCTGGACCTAGGGACTTAAATAACTTCATTAGATGTCTCCTTCCCCCTCCTTCTTCTTTTCCTCCTCCTCATTTTTTAGTTCTGCTGCTTTCTGTGTTGGCCGTATCTTCTCCTACTACAGATAGACTTTTTCAATGGAATTAGGGAAGATGATTGTCAGCAGCTCCAACTTTACACTGTCTGGGCTTAGTAACCTGAGTGGAAAGATAAACACTTTTTCTCAGTGTCCATATATCAATCCCAAGGAAAGCTTCTGATTTCTTTGTTTGGATCTTGTGTCTATCCCTTGGTACAATTACTGTTACCATGAGGTGTGGGCACTGTGATGATATCCTGCCAGAACCAAAAGGAATGGGAATGGAGTGGTCTCCCAAATGGAAGAGGGTGCTATTACCAGACAGTGAGGAAGAGATGCTGGATAACAAAACTAATTGGTACCACAAATCCACTAGACATTCTTTCTACTTATCTCTAAACTTTCACTTACATACAACTTCCGTCCATTAGTGGTTCTCTGGAGAATTAAAACTGAACCTTAAAGAAAAATGGCCCTTTATGAATCATCCTTCTATTGAGACCAGCATGGTGGTAGCAGGATCAATATGATGGAGGATGGCAGTTCCAAAGCTTCAGGTGATGGTCCCATAGCAAAGGTAGCAAAGTAGGCAGACACCTAAGGCATATAAGAAAGTAGGCATGAGAAACTAAATGATAATAGAGAAGTCTTCAGCATGAACTGGCCCAGAAGTAGTGTGGGACAAACTCCTTCTTCTCCCAAATATATAGAGAAAGAAAAGTTTTGGGATGGTGTATTAGTCAGAATTACCCAGAGAAACACATCCAATAGGGGATATATATATATATATATATTTATACACACACACGTATATATCACACACACACACACACACACACATATGTATATATATGTATTCTGACATGCTTCTTTCCAATGGATATATATGTATATATATTCCATTATATATATATAATTTCCTATTAGTTCTGTTTCTCTGGGCAACCCTGACTAATAAACTATACTATGCTATAATATATTTATTATAAGGAATTGGCTCATGTGATTATGGAGGCTGGAAGCAAGCTGGAGACCCAGGAGAGCCAACGTGTAGTTCCAGTCTGAATCTGAAGGTCTGATAACTAGGAGATCTGATGGTGTAATTTCCAGTTTGAAAGCTGGCAGCCTTGAGACCCAAGAAGAGCTCATCTGAAGGCTGGAAAAGACCATCTCGAGTAGTCAAGCACGGGGAGCTCCTTACTCAGCCCTTTTGTTCTATTCAGGCCTTCAACTGATTGGATGAGGCCCACTCACGTTAGCAAAAGCAATCTGCTTTACTCAGTTTATCAATTCAAAAGTTAATATCATACAGAAGCACCCTAATAGACACAGCCAGAATAATGTTTGACCAAATGTCTGGTCACCCCATGGCCTAGTCAAGTTGATACATAAAATTAACCATCACAGATGGAGACAAGGAGATGTCCCTGCATTTATATGCTTGAGATTTTCAGGTAGCACACCTCATAAGTTTTCTTCTGCCTCTCTTTTTTTCTCACTCTCCTCTGCTTCTTTGTTTGGCTCTTTTCTCTATTCTTTCTTTCACTCTTCTTTACTTCCCATGCCCCCTTCCCCTCCTTTCTGAGATGCTTCTTTCCATATTCTATGTTTTCCTAGAAAAACAAAAGGCTTTTTTTTGATTAAAAAAAAATCTCTGGGGCCAGGCTGGTGGCATAGTAGTTAAGTTCACATGCTCCACTTTGGCAGCCCAGGGTTTGCTGATTCAGATCCTGGGCACAGACCTAGCACTGCTTGTCAAGCCCTGCTGAGGTGGTGTCCTCATAGAAGAACTAGAAAGACCTACAACTAGGATGTATAATTATATACTTAGGCTTGGGGGAGAAAAAAAGAAAAAAGAGGAAGATTGGCAACAGATGTTAGCTCAGGGCCAATCTTCCTCACCAAAAAAACAAACAAAAAAAATCTCTAGACTTTTCAGAAAAGATTGTCATTGTTTTGGTACAGTTACTGGACATGAGAAAACTCTCTATAGCTGTGATATGATGAGAATTGTTCCTCCTGTCTCACAGGATATGATTAAAGACATCTATGAGGAGAACAGAAACATACGCATAACAATATTAGGATATATCTAATATCATAAAGGTATTTCCTTGAAGGAGGAGAACGCTTGGAAATTTTTGGGAGGAGGCCACTTCCTTGAGCACCCTGTCTTCTTATCACAGAGCTGATGGACATGTGATCAAAAGACACCAAAATGCCTTCTGAAGACCTGAATGAGGAAGGAAGGGTGTCTTGAGTGGTTAGCCCAGCTATTCTCAACAAACAAGAGGATTCTGAAGGCTGTGTCACTGGAATTTATACTGTGCCTGACTGGCTAATAACCCACTTGGCCCAGAATTTCAGTTTTGAACTCCTCCATACCCACAGTCATCCCACATTTCCTGGGTGCAGCTTCAGTTCCATTGTCCACTGTGGGAAAGACCACTGCACAGCTTTCCTCCTACTGTCTGCCAGGGTGGCATGCTTTAGCCTGATCCTGACTTCACAGCTCTCCAGTCAAATGAAAGTGCAGGTACTTTTATATTCTCCCAGGAGAAACACCTGCCCTCCCTGCGCGTGGCCGTCCTGTGAAAAGAGAGATACAGAAGGTTGCTGACAGCCTCTTCCTCAGCAGCTGATCACCAGGCAAAACGTCAGAGCAGCTGGTGCTCATCAATTCACCCTCTGTGATTTCAAATACCAATTAAATTGTGAACTCCTAATTGCCTCATTTCTAGCCACATTTTAAAGTAATTAATAAGTAATTGAGTAATGGGTTAATAATAGCCTTAATTACTTTTCCAATGATCGGTTCCTGCATATAGTCATATTTATGACCTGTGGGGAGCGTTGCATTCAGTCATATCTTGCTAATAACCCCCAAGCCAGTCCTGTAATCATTTCTTACCAGGGAAATTTGCTTTCATCCCCCAAAGCGGCAAAATAAATAAACAAATAAAAAATTTCAACCTTCGAGCTTTGATTTGTCAGGCATCTCTTTAAATTTTTTCCCTCCTCTTGCATGTCCTGTCCCTTCCTCTCATCCAATTTATTCTCCCTCTGAAACTCAGAGGGAGGTGTCAACATCCAGGAGTGATTTCTAATTGCAGCGAAGCCTTGCCGCATGACTGCCCTGAACACACACTTCCTTCGGTGGTAAGAACATTTAGCTGGACTCCCAGTTTTGTTTCATCATAATTATAGCTTACATTAGCTATTAGATATGAAGGGACTTATTAACCTTTGGGTTTTGGTTCAAAGGGAAGGATGGCCACTGCAGAACTACCCAGACCATCAGGAAACCTGATCTCCCAAAGAGGCTGACACTTGCTGGTCTCGTCATGACCACAGAAGCTAAAAGCCAGAGTGTCTAAGTCATTTAGAAATGGGTCAAAAGAACACTGGGTTGGCAAAACGGGTGAAGGAGTCAAAAGGCACAAACTTCCAGTTATAAAACAAATAAGTCATGGGATGTAATGTACAGCATGGTGACTACAGTTAATAGTGTATTGCATATTTGAACGTTGCTAAGAGAATAGATCTTGAAAGTCCTCATCATAAGAAAAAAAATTTTTTTAACTATGTATGGCGATGGATGTTAACTAGACTTATTTTGGTAATCATGTCACAATGTATAAAAATATCAAATCATTATGTTGTACACCTGAAACTAATATAATATGTCAATTATACCTCAATTTAAAAAACACATAAAATATGGCAATATAAGGTTATTTTCTCTTATTAAAAACAAAAAAGAAGAAGAGCATTGGAAGTCTCTGTCAAATATCACCAACCTCCAGTCTTAGTGGTTCAGGTATTTGGAGATAGGAACTCTAATTCTAAAGATGCAAATAAGAGTTTAGCATTATGATTGTGGAGATGAGACAACTGGAGAAAAATTTACAGGGCTTGGTTTGTATAGGGTCTTTTCAGGCAAAGTGGTCCTCTGGTAATTACTTCTTTCTCCTATATTCACAGCTTCTCCCTCTCTACTGGTCTTTTTCATCCAAAATATAAACACACTAAGGTACTTCCCTTAAAAAAACAAAACCAGGGCCAGCCTGGTGGCACAGTGATTAAGTTCACATGCTGAGTAAGTTGGCGGCCTAGGGTTCACAGGTTCAAATCCCAAGTGCAGACTGAAGTATCCCTTGTCAAGCCATGCTGTGGCAGTGTCCCACATACAAAATAGAGGAAGATTGGCACAGACGTTAACTCAGAGCCAGTCTTCCTCAGCTAAAAGAGGAGGATTGGCAACAGATGTTAGCTCAGAGTCTTCCTCACTCACAAAAAAAAACAAACCAAAACCAAAATAGCTCTCCTCTGCCCTTCCCCTCTTTTTTAGCGACTACCTTGTGTCACTGATAGGCTTTCCATCTGCAGTGAGTCCCAAGGAACAAGTCCACTCCCATGTGCAGACAGTTACACAAGTATTAGAACAGTGTTTCTCAAGGAGGTGGTGGGGGCAGTGTGGGGTGTCAGAATCTGGGGAAGAAAGGTATCAAAGGTGGACACAGATGGGAACAGCCACTGGATGTACCCTCCCTATCTCTAACATCTGCTCCCAGTTGGGAACTACTGCTTTGGAATTACATCATGTTAACTTCTCACTTTGGAGTCTTTTGATCAGTCTTCTACATGATGAAATCAAAGCTCTGTTCCTGTCAGATCCAAATCTGGGAGACATTAAGCTGAATATAACATAGAAACTCATTCCCTTGGTTGGGTCCCCCAGAAACAGACTTTGCAACGAAGATTTGATGCATGAGGTTTATTGAAGACTGTTCTTGAGAACAATACCTCTAAACGAGCAAGAGAGACTGGAGTCTGCTAAGAAAGAGGTTAAAGTGGTATGAGGTTGCACTGAGATTTCAGCCAATCTCATGGGAGCCCTGAAGCTGGGACGGCCCTTCAGAGATGTCCTGAACTGAGGCAAGGGGAATGAGTTCTGATATCCCTGCATCTACCAGTCATTGCATCCAGGCTGCCCCTGGGGAGGGAGCAAAACCTTTGACAAGGACAAGTTCTGCGGAGGGTCTCAGCCATGAGCAACCAGCAGTCAACATTCCTGACAGTTGGAAGAATGAGTGCCTTGCTCCTGGTAAAGGAATCTGGACAACAGGATGCGGCATCTAGTACATTCACCCTTCCTCCCTCTAAGTCACTCTACTCAAGCCGAGTTCGGGTATCTCAGCCTTGCCCATCCCTTCTGATACATGAGTATCGTGGGCTTCTCACAACACTGAGGTAACTTTGTTTATTTGCATCAACCTGCTCTGGCGGGGGCAGGATTTATTTTTCCCTCTCCAGGAATTTGGCTCTATTCACTTCCAATAACACGCAACTACAACTAGACTTTTTCCCCTCAGAGACTTCCTTCCAATCTCAGGTACTTCCTCTAAAACTTGTTCAGAAGGTGACTAATCAAAGTCAAATGCAATTCTAAGGAAAGAGATTGGAACTCTTCCATACCCTTTGTCTATCCTTCTCTTTAATTAGAATTCAGTGACTTCCTGGGGCCGCCCCGAGGCCAGGCGGTTAAGTTCCCGTGCTCCGCTTAGGCGGCCTGGGGTTTTGCTAGTTCGGATACTGGGCGTGGACATGGCACCACTCATTCAGGCCACGTTGCGGCAGCGTCCCACATGCCATAACTAGAAGGACCCACAACTAAAATATACAACTATGTCCTGGGGGGATTTGGGGAGAAAAAGCAGAAAAAAAGAAATATTGGCAACAGTTGTTAGCTCAAGTGCCAATCTTTAAAAGAAAAAGAATTCAGTGACTTCTTAATTGTCAAAGTCAAAGGACACCTTTTAGTCCTCAACTTGTTTGACATCTCAAGAATATAACTTTGTTCCACGCTTTGAAACTCCCTTCTCTCCCACCACCACATTTTTTTGACCTACATTCTCTCCATACTATGTTTACCTCTCTGGCTCTTATCTCTGAGACTCTAGATTCTTCTATCTATTCCTAAAGCACCAGTATAGTATCTATACCATGCTAATAGCCCCAAAATTGTATTTACTATTATTATTCTTTCTTTACACATCAACCATATGTTGTTGATGTCCATGTCTATAAATCTGGCTCATATATCCTTGCTGAATAATTTTTCTATGTATGTGTAATGTGTGGGTGTACATATTGGACATATTTGGACATTTACATTCAAATATCTTGGACAAGTTATACACAATATGTCCTCTTTTTCCCTAAACCCAATTCTCCTCCTATGTTCCCTGCCTCCAGTAATGGTGTCACCAGGCACACCCATCACCAAGCCATTCTAGGCCCTGGCTTCTCCTTCTCATTCCATGTATAATCAAGCTAAATCTGTTTATTTTACCTGTTAAGTAGTTTTTGAGTCTCTCCACTATTCTCCACATTGCTACGGGCCCTTCTAGAAGCCTCATAAATTCTCACCTAAACCCCTTTAATAGCTTTCTGTTGGGTTTCCTCACTCCATTCTCCCCTCATTCAATTCATTTTCCACACTACTGCCAGAATGATCTGCTTGAAACACACACCTAATCTTATTGCTCCCCTCCTTAAAAGCCTTCAACTTCCAAGTGCCTTCCAGATAATGTTCAAACTCTTTCTCGTGTCATTAAAAAAACCTCATGATCTGGCCCATACCCAACTCTTTAGCCTTATCTCTTCCACACTCCACTGCAGACATGCTAGATCTTTTGTAATTTTCAGAATCGATCATGTTTCTCATACCACCACATCTTTCTTCTGCTGATCCATTAGGAATCTACTTTCCCACATATGAAAACTTTTTCAGAAGTGAGTTATGTTTTCATAGCATTTCTCATCTGACCACATTATCAAACTGTGGGGGAGGAAGACATTTCCTCTTCCCAAATGTGGGTTAGTCTGGCCGGAGAACAAATTAAATTCACATGAGACAGAATAGCAAGAGAAAATTAAACAAGCTTTATGAGGAACCATGGCCCAGGGCCTTTCTTCCCGAAGGAAGAAAGGGCACCAAAGAAGTGGGGTGCACATAGTGGTTATATACCCCCAAACAGGGTGTTTCACATGTGACTGAAAAGTCCCTCCCACAATAGTCACAAGATTGCCCTGAGGGACACAGCAGGTAGTGGTCTGCTATCTCGATGGGTGTAGCTGAAGGCAAGTCTATTGTCTTGAGCTGGGCGGTCACAGGTGAGCTCAGCAATCAGTTCCTAGCCTAAGGAAAGATGCTTAATCCTTAAAGAAATGCCAAGTTGGGAGGGGGAGGGAAGTCAGTTACAGGAGGTTACCAGACAAGCACAATAAAATGCAGATTTAAGTCCTTGCCTTTGGTATTGATTAAGAGTTGTTAGAGAGAAGGTCATCTCCTTTCTTCTTCCTGGTACAGAGAGGGAGGCACCTTTTACAGATAGAGATTTACCTTACAAATGTAAATGTGTCCTAACAAAGGGCAAGTTCCATTCCTCAGAGCCTCCTTCCCTGTCCCAGTTTATCAAAAGCAATCAGCCTCAAATAATCCTGATGCCAAAGAGACATATCTTGGGGTGGCCAATTTCAGGTCCCCACACAACGAAAAGAACTATAAGGGTGAGGGCCAGTTGGTAAGTTTTACCTGAGTATTCTGTGGCACATATGATTGGAGAGGTGGAGACGAATGGAGACTCTGGTCAATCCCTAGAGATAAAGAAATGCACCTTCATCTCTTCAAAGTTGAAGTTAGAGAAAATCCAACCGATGCTTCTCTAGGTCGACAGATACCAGAATTACATAGGATTTGAAGGAATCCACCCCAGTGGGAAAAAAAACTATGTAGCTCTTCAAGTGGGAAAAATCATGGAGCAAATAAAACAAATTAACACTTCAAAACAGAGTATTGAACTGAGTAACTAGAGCAAATAGGACAACATTTAAAAAAAAATTAATGTAGGAAATAGGAGAAGACTTTAAAGAATTCTAACTCCTTTCTCTGTTAGTGGGATATTGAGTTGATAAAACACGGCATGCTGCCCCACTGAAGAGCAATTTAACAATAAGAAAGTGTTTTTCAATATAAAAATTGTATTTGCCAAAATGAAAAATTCAATAGAGGCAATGAACAGAGGAATGTATGCTACTAAACGTTGAATTAAAGAGTTTAATTGTTGAAACAAATAATCCTCCCAGAATACAGACCAAGGAGAAAAAGAGAGAAAAATTATGAGAAAACTCATGGAAGATAAATCCAAGTGCTATAATCTGAAGAATGAGAGGATTGAAAGGAGAGAAAAGAGTGGATGGAGGAGAAATGACAATAAAAGTCAAAATGGAAGAAAATTTCTCTGAATTGGAAAACCAAATACTGGCCAAGATTATTTAAAAAATATCTACATACACTTAGACATACCCTGGTGACATTTTGGAATCAAAAGATAACATCCTTAAAGCTTCCACATAGAAAAGAGCAGTTACCTAAAAAGAAAAATAATCAAATTGACACAACCAACAGCTTCATTTATAATACTGGATAAATAGTATCAATGGAGCAATATCTGTGGATTTTAAAAGAAAAGAGATGGCAATTCTGCATCACCATATCCAACCACATTTGTTCCTTCATGATGGCAAGGAACTTTTAGACATACAAGCACTTAGAAAGTGTTGCATCCGTATTTCCTTTCTGAAAGAAAAAATACTCACAAAAGTACTCTAGCCAAATGAAAATGCATTAGCATAAAGATCTCAAGATGGTGAAAATTTAATATACAAGAAACAGTAGCAATCAATGAGAGTAGCTCTAATTCAGTCTAAATAACAGTTGGTACTATGGTCCTGAAATATGTGGGGATTGTTAAGAAAGAATTCTTGAAATAGAAAGGACATAAAGTAAGAAAAAAATGAATAACAGTGTAGGAATAAATTCAAGAGTGTAGATTCTCAAGCTTAATTCCTACTTCTACCTCTTTCTAGCTATTATAATCAAGAGCAAATTATTCAACCTCTTGCGCCTTGGTTTCCTCCTCGGTATAAGGTATAAGGAGATTGATAACAGCATCAGCTTCATGGGGTTATTGTGAAGGATAAATAAATTGGTACAAATAAAGGGCTTAGAAGAGTAGTTAGCATATAGTAAGTGCTTAATAAACATCCTCTATCATCCTCCTCATCATCACTATTATTATTATATCATTGAGAGGACAGAAACATAATTATTATTTCATTCTTAACACTACTAGGAAAAAACTTCAAAATGTTTATTTAAATTAAGGAAACCAATAGAAAACTAGAAATAGGTTATAGAACTTTGAAATCAATTGAAGAAAAGGGGAACAAAGACAACTTGATTAATCCAGCTAATTAACCAAGATGACAAATATGAGACAGGAAGCTTGTTTGAGGGGATGATTATAAACCAATTTTTGGACACACTGAAGTTGAGAATCTTCTTGGACAGTTAGCTGGTTATTTGGGACTTGAGAGAGCTCTGGATTAGGGACACATATTTTTGAAAATGAGAGTCACAGTTATAGTTAAAGCATGGGAGGATTTCAAGAAGGAGGATCAGAGTGATGTGTGGCAGAAAGGTCTGATAACACAGTTTGATTTGGCCACGAGGAGTTCACTGGCAACTTGGTGAGAACAAGCCTGGTCGCAGTAGACTGATGAGCTGATTGGTGTTCTGGCAGCATGGAGAATCAGATGGCTAGATTCAGTAAGACTACCTGGGAATCGCTAACTCAGGGAGGAACAAACATGTCTCTGTGCAGAGTTAAAAATCTTAACACATGAAATGACATTCTAGGAATGGAACACAGGCCCTGAGGCAAGAAGGCAGTCAGTACTTTGTTCATTCAACAGATACCTATTGAACACCTCTGTGCCACATGCTGCTGGACTCTGGGGATATAGTGATGAATAGAACACACCTTCCCTTCTCTCATGTGGTGATAAGGCCTCTAGCCAAGAAAATAATGAAGTTTTTCCTCAACCCAGAAGAGGGAGAGATTTCTTTCCAGAGGTTAAATCAGCAAGAGAAATGCTAGGATATAAGAAGGCTCAAACTTCTTTCTTTACCTTGCCAGAGAGGAATGTTTATTTTTATCAGCCTTCAGTCTGTCCTGAATACAGGATATTTAGGATATAAAGGATGTATATAGGATATACGATGTCAACTCTATTATACTTTGAGTCGCAGAATCCTGTGCCTCCCGTTAAAAGGGACTCCTTTTACTGGAGATGTAGACCACCCACTTAGTGTTCATTCTCCATAGATAAGCAGACAACAAAGAAAGCCTCTCTTTCCTGGCTCCCTACAAACTAGGTCACTTGTGCAGAAGGAAGTCTGTGTATTTCTTATGGAAGTCCCTTCCCCTTCCTCCATCCCACCCACCTCAAATCAATGTTAGGGAGGAGACTCAAGAAGGGTCAGGGAATACCCTTTCTAGCAGTTCTTGTGAATGCTCTACCACAAACCCAAACTTCATAGTTGTGTAGAGATAGTAGTTTCCTGTCTGTGTAGCATCACATTGTCATACAATTGTGTCACATTCCCCTTTGAAGGGGGAGCACAGTGACCATTTCTCATCAATTGTCTTGAGTGAGTGATGGAAGACTGGGAATTCCAAATTCCACGTATAAATTCTGAAGACATAGTGTATTATAGGACTAGGGATGGGTGCAAGGAAATCTTTACTCAAAAACGTAAGGGCAGAGGGTACCAAAAACAAAGGCATGCATAAAGCCCAGGTGGGAACATGAACTCTGAAGAGAGCCAGAAGGATCTGTCCTAAATTTGTTAAAATCCAATGGGACTACAATTGGATATTAAATTTGGGGTATGGGTCCAGGAGACAAAAATCAGAGATGAAGAAAGCAAGAGCAACAGGCACAAAAGTGTTGGTGATTGCCTTTATGAAACTGCTTACAGTGTAAATGGGGTAAGATTTGCAGAGTTTCTGAGATCTATTGAAGTTGCATGTGACCCCCATGAGCATGAAGCAATTTTCTTGGAGTATAAGTCAGAATAAGACTGTGTGGGTTGTAGAAAAAATGAGAACATAAATTTGTACTAGCTCCAATGTGCATCACTTAGATTCAGTCTGTTCTAGTTTCCTGGAAAATTGTTACTGTTGGCTGCTGGATATTTCATTGAGTGGACACATTATAGTCAACTTACCCATCCCGCTATTGTTGAAAATTTATGCCATTTCTATTTTTCACTAATTGTACTACGATTAACATCTTCATAATTCATCTGTGTTTTTATTACATATGAGACTATATCCTAAGGATAGATATAGTTGCAGAATTTTAAGAAGGAATGTAATCTGATCAGGTCAGTATCTTAGAAAGATAATTTGGATGAAAGGGAAAAAGAACTGGAAATAGGGAAACAAAATAGGAGACTATTAGCAATAACTCAGGTAAAAATAGTAATTACTGAACTAAGGAATTGGCAGGACAATGAATATTAAAGGGAGAACTGATAGAATTGGATGCCTAAGCAGATGTAGTAGGGAGAGAGAGGAGGAATTCAGGTAATGCCTTGGTTTCTAGGAGGTGAATGTGTTGAGTTTAAAGTGTCTATAAATATCTTGAGTGAGATTTCAAGTGGTTATTTGAGATGTACAGCTCTAGAACGCTGCGTATTTACAAAATGGAAGCCACACAGCTGTTATTTGTCTGCATACAGGTGAAACTTGAAATTGTACTTGCATAAAGATGATTACCCAGGAACGTCATGCAAAGAAAAGAGGTCAAAAAGACCAGATTCTTGGGAAACACCAAAGTAATATGGGAGGACAGAGGAATAAGACCCTTTTTCCTTCAAAATAGAGGTCGTTGATGTAGAAGACCCAAAATATGATGTGATTACAGAAACAAAGTGGGAGAGCTTCAAAAATGACATAATATTTCCTAAGTATGACATCTGCTAAAATAGGTTCAATAGGATAAGGATTAGAAAACAACAATCGGTATTAAACTTTTTTCTGGCTCTTAGATTTCTTCAGTAGTTCCTGCTCTCAAATTGGATAGAATTAGATTCTCAGTGAATTATTGAAAAATAAAATGCATACTTATAAGTGATGCTTCTCCTATGCCTAAAATTCACAAAATTATATAATAATAGATGTAGTTCTGCTATAATCATTTTGACTATTGACTTATTTTATATGTTTATACCGCATGACACGTACTTGCTTGCTTTAGAACTTATGTATAAATTTAATCTTTTCTTTTACTAGGATTCATCTTTGGTCCTTTACTGTACACACTAAAATATTTTGTCTATTGTCATTTATTATTAAATATTTATTGGATTTATTTAACTTAATCTAAGACATAACTTGGAGCACCTAATAGATACTCAATAAATATTTATTAAACGAATAAATCAGTGAATCAATAAACTTAAAGTCTTAGTCCACAGAGACTGACTATTTTATCTTCCTCCAAAAAACATAATGCTGTGCTACATAGCCTGGGACAATGTTGTAGCTAGAGGCAAGTGGTATGATTGAATGAGGTGATAAACATAATAATTAATCACTTACTGTGTGCTAGTCACTAGAACAACATGTTACATACATCTCTCCATCTACCAGAATCTGCACTTCTGTTCGTTCTCTTCTTTCTCTCCTGTAGACGAATGCTTCCTGTGCTTATCCAAAGCCACTACCTCCACTGATGAACTAAGTGGTGTGCTCATAAATGTTTAACATCCAATTCTCCTGGAAAAAAGCTCAGACTTGCAGCATTTACTGATTTCTGTGGTGTAAATAGTCCCACTATGGCTTATTTCAAGCTACCAACATGATGGGTCTGAACTTGGACTTGAGAAGAGACGCTCATAATCTGCTCTTGGGGTCCTGTAGCAGGGCTCAAGAACACTACTCCATGTACTAGATCTCATCCCTTCTTGTCACTCAAGGACATCACTCTTGAATTCTTCCCGCTTGCTCCTGAAATAACAATCTCCCTCTCTTCTGGAACTTCCTTATCAGCTTGTGAACCTACTGTTGTTACCGGACACAAAAACAGGTTCTGTTACCTGCCACACAAGGGGGACCAAAAATAAAAAACCAGAACACTAGGCTTGTAGTAAGGAAAGGGTTTTTTATTATCAAAAGGCAGCCAGAGGAGGAGATGGGAGCCAAAACTCAAATCCATCTCTCTGAAGGGAAAAAGGCAGAGGTTTTTATTTGGGATTTTAGGTAGGGGAGGGGGAGTATGTGGCCTTGCACGTGGGTGCGTCCCACCAGCTTGTGTTTGCCTTCTGAGGCTGCTTTTAAGGAGGGGAATGGTGAGATAAGGGCATCTGCAGGTGGATATCCTTGGTTGTCTGCCTCCATGATGGATGGTGGATTCTGTAGCCAGGAAGCTGAGGAGTTGGGGTCTGGGAAGCTTCAGCTTCTTGATAGTCTCTGGACATCAGTTTCCCTGTAATAAACTTCAAGGACCTGTAATTAGCCAAAACTTTAGTGCGAGCTCAGTGTGAAGTCACCTGGGTTTTAAATAATTTGTAACTTCTATTTGCCTCCTGAAGCTCAGGGATATAAAGGTTAAAGAAACTGACATTTACATATGAAAGTAACTTAGGGAAGCAGGAAAAGGGGATGGAAGCTTTTGGTTTTAACCCCATATATGGTGGGTTTAATGTAGGGGAACAGATAGTAGGGCCAGTACCACAATTATTTCTCTCATTAAAAAAACAAAAAACAAAAAAAACCTCTCTTAACCCTACATCTGTTTCCAGCTACTGTGCCCTTTTCTCTGCTCTCCTTACAGTATATATATATATATGTATGTATGTATAAGTAGTTGTATATACTTGATACATATAGTTCTTCTCTTACCATTCTTTCTCAAACTCATTCACTCAGACTCTGCCTCCATAGTGCCACCAAAATTATTCTTTTCAAGACTGATAATGACCTCATTGTTGCTAAATCCAATAATCCAAAATTTAATTCCATATTTAAAATCCATTTGATT
The DNA here is from genome assembly GCF_021613505.1 of Equus quagga. Lineage (NCBI taxonomy): Eukaryota > Metazoa > Chordata > Mammalia > Perissodactyla > Equidae > Equus > Equus quagga. The sequence goes on from NC_060280.1 coordinate 21,708,177, forward strand.
CAAATATAATTCCACATCCTCATGTTACATGACTAATCAGCAGTACTGGGCACTTGGCTTCCAATACTACTTCAGTCTCCTGGTTTCTCTCCACCCCTACTGATGACTGCTTAGCATCCTATGTTGGTTCTTCCTCAACTCCTGGTTTCTCAATGCTGGAGTACCTCAGGGCTCAGTTTATGGATTTCTTTTCCCTATTTACATTCCTTCCTTTGGGGACTTGTCTCATGGCTTTAAATATCATCTATAAAAGGACAACTCTTAAATTTATGTCTTTAGCTTATACCTCTTCTCTGAACTCCACACTCATATATACAATTGCTTTCTCAACCTCTACACTTGAATGTTAAATAAGCACCTCAAATTCATCATGTCCAGAAGTGAGCTCTTCTCTTGCCCAGCCCCATTCTGCTCCACCTGAACTCTAGACCAACCCAGCTAATGGCATTCTTCTCATTGCTTAAGCCAAAACTTTAGAGTCATAATTTATTATCCTCTTTCCCTCGTATCTCACATCTTTTCAGTAAATCACTTGAGCTCTGTGTTAATCTAGACTCTGGCCACTTCTCTCCACATTCATTTTTATGATCATCTCTCACCTGGATTAGCTTTCTAACCCATCTCCCCCTTTCCACCCATGTCCCTCTATTATTCATTCTCAAGATGGTAGTCAATGCACATCTTTTAAAATTTAAATGAGATTATGTCACGCCTCTATTCAGAAATCTCCAATAGTCTTTCATCTCATTCAGAGTAAAGCCATGATTCATACAATGACTATTAATACTCCAAGTGATTTGGGTCTTGGGTTACCTCTCTGATTTCATCTCCTACCTTGCCTCCTACCTACTCTTCTCAAACCACGCTGGTCTCTTTGCCATTGCTTGAATATGCTTAAGGTTCCTTGAGCCTTAACATCATTGTAATGGCTGTTTACCATACCTGGACACTCTCCCCCCAGATGTTTGCCTGGTTTAGTCCAGCACATTTTTTAAGACTTTGCTGAAGTGTCACTTTTTCAGTGATAACTTTCCCCAACCTTACCCTAGAACTCATAGTCTTTCTTAACTTGCCCTGTGTCTCCATAGCACTTCTAATGTACTGTAACTACTACGTGTTTACTGGAAATGCAAGTTTCTTGAGGCCAGGGATTTTTTAAAAAAATTTTGTTCATCAACATATCCCTAGCACTAAGAACAGTTATTGGCATGTAGTAGGTATTCAATAAATATTTGTTTAGTGAATGAATGATCACATTTAACTCTCACAATGTGATGAGGTAGGTGTTATCAACTTTCTTAGGTCACAAATGAAGAAACTGAGGCTTAGATATATTATCTAGCCCACATTCAAAGAGCTGTTAAGTGGTGGAACTGAAATTCAAATTTATTAGTATGCTGAATAGAACATTAAAAATTGCTAATAGAATCTTAAGTTCTTTAAACTATGAACGTTTGACTACAATAGACAGAATTTTTTTTCATTATCTAAATAAAATATTGATTACACACAATACTTGTGAATAATAATGATTTCTTTCAAGGGGTAGAGAGATTGTAAAAACTGATTCCAATGATTTGGAGTAGGTGTGACCACTTAGTTTCTATTACTAGTTAATGAAAATCATCTTAGTAAATCATGCATGCCTCTCAGAATATTGCTTGGCTAATAGGTATATTCAGGTAGAGAAATCTTCCCTTTTGAAACTGAAATTTGAGATGGGGTGCCACCTATTAGAAGATATTGTGCTGTACTAATATACCTCTAAAATCTCGTGCAATTAGAACCAAATGCTTAATGTGCGTGCTATCCTTTTAGTGAAATATTATTCCCCTGACTGTAAGATATCTAGATATTTGAGTCAATGGAAGGAAAAAATTGGGCAGAAAGAGTGAAGGCCCTCAAACTTTTAAGGAGATGTTTAGAGATGTATGTTCTGCCAAGAGGGTGTAAGGCAAACCAAGGTCTAGAGGTGAGAAAGCACAGAGTTTTGTTCATGGAGCAGGACAAAGTGTAATACAAAAGTGGGTTGTAATGAAAAGTTGAAGGAAAATACGGGAGGTAATGGCAGTGATGCTAAATCATTTCTTTAGCACTAGGATACCTTGAGGATTTTTAAAGATGTGATGTATATGTAATTGTGTGTGTGTGTGTGATGATGATGATTGTGGTTGTAGAAAACCAAACAAGAAGGAGGTTAAACTGTAAAATTTGTGACCCCCTCCATTGACCTTATTTCTTTACTTATTTATACTGCACCTTAGTTCAAAAAAAGAATTTAAAAGATAGCTGGCCAATAGGCTGTTGCAGCCTTTTGGATTGAGGAAGGCAAATGCTGAGAGATGTTATAGAAGATGAGACACAACCACTTGAAGGAAATGGGAACACGAAGTAAGTAATGTAAAACATAAGCCAATGCCATGGAAAGAAATGCAGCTAGCTAGAACCAGTGTAGGTAAAGTAAGTATATGCATATGTGCACATACACACAGACACCACACTAAGTTGCATTGCTAGAATGAAAGGCTCAACACATTATAAGCTGTCATAGTATGTACTGACCATCCTGGTCCATGCAGACTTCCACACACTGGGTGGTCACAGTCTGTATTTGTCATTGCACATGCAGAATGGCTCATGCTGAGCTGTTAAAGTACACAGTGGCTGCATGGAGCATGCAGGCTGTTAAATCATGCGTTGTCACCATGCATACAGACTGTTAGAATAGAGGCAGGCTGACACATGTTGGGCTGTCACATTGCATACTGGTCTGCTAAGATGTTATAACATCCACTGGACAGTCATAGTACATGTAGACTGACACAAAATGCTTACCTCCCCTCAGCCCCCATGTAAAATGGCTACTGTGGTTTGTGCAAGACTGTCATGGTATATACTGAGTACTCAAGGCAGAAGGTTGTCATAGCGCATGCCAGATGATAGATCCTGGACTGTCACAGTTTCTATTGGCTGTCATGATACATACATCCTGACATACTCTGCATTGTTACAGCAAATATAAGAGTATCACAGTGTGTGAGACTAACACATACTGGTCCTCCACAGTGTAGAATGGTTCTTGAGATACATGCAAGCTGATATATGCTGTGCTGTCATATTTATACTTGTTTGTCATGGTGCATGTAGATTGATACATGGGGCTGTCACAGTGTGTAATGGAGTGACATGGTACACACACTGACATACTTTGGGCGTATATGGGCCATTATGGTACATGTAAGCAAAAAGATTAGGCTGCTTTAATGTCAACTGAGTTGACACGGTGTAAGCAGGCTGACACATGCTTGACTGTCATAGTGATAAATAAGGTAGCCACATGAGTTTCCTATTTAATGGCCCAGTGATGTATCCCTCTAGCTCCTATATTAAACAGCCATAGAAGTGATACGAATATTGCATGTAGTTCAAGTTGTTATAAGGTTCATACTTATTGGTTAAATTAATAAGTCCCTCCATTCCAAAGGAAGTACCCAAATACTTGAGCTATCATATTCCTTTCTATAATACATACAGGGAAATATCTTTGGTTTTTCATTTTTCCTTCAGTTACTTGATTTATATCTTTTTTACTTATCCAGGCAGATGGCAACAAACATATTGTGTTTTCCCTGACAGATAATTTGGTCTCTTACACACAGAGTATACTATGTTTATATCAATACATTGCAATATTTATCTTTCACCTCTCAAGGCTAAATATATGTGCAAACTTTAAAGAAATCATTGATAATTTTAAAATGTTTTAATTATCAAAATAAGATAATAAAATATATTTTATATATGTAAACTTTTATACATTGAGATTTGTGAGAAAAAACAATGTAATGTCATTTGGTTTGCACAATAAATAGACGTTTTCATGAGAATCAAATATAATGCAATGGGATAAAAAATACAAATTATAATATGATGTCTACTAAGGGTTCTAACATCCCATCCTCACGTTTCTGTCAACATGAACACTGGATGCGCTGCAATGTGCCTAAGGCATTTACACGTCTATTCTGGTGGTTAAAGTCCAGGTTCTAAAAATAAGCACATCCTAAGTCCAGAAACGGTCCAGTGAACAGTAGCGAAGGGGAGAAGAGAGTGTGGAGCATGACCAGTGCCGTAGTGAGCCGTTTGAGAAAAAAAGCTGCTCAAGGCAGTGGAAGTGAGCATGCACTGCTGGAAAATAGATTTAGAACTGGATGTGGAAGTTTTGTAGTTGATTTTAAGATGATAGGAAATCTCACAAACCATTTTATTCTTTCTTTGGCATATATCTTCTATTTTGAAACAATCAAACTTACAGAAGAGTGGTACAAAAAATCTTTGAGAGCGAATTGCTGACTTGATGCCTCTTAGCCCCCTTAATACTTTAGTGTGTCTTGCCTACAAGCAAGGATGTTGTCTTAATAATTGTAATACAAACACCAAAATCAGGAAACTGATTTTGTGGTACACTACCATCATCTAAGCCTCAGACTCCATTTAGGTTTTTCCAATTGTCCTAATAACGTCCTTTATAGCAAAAGAATCCAGTTTAGAATTATGTGTTGCATTTAGGTACTAGGAACTATGTGTTGCATTTGCAACTTCTGAAGATTACAGGCCAGTTATTTTGCATCATGCCTGTCCATTTTGGTGTGTCTGATGTCTCCTCCTGACTAGAATCAGGTTATGCGATTTGGCAGATTTATCAGAGAATAAGGCTGTGTTCTTCTCACTGCATCCTACCAGGGGACACGGGGTTTTAATTTGTCCCATCACTGACGATGTTCCCTTCATCATTTCTTTAAGGTAGTCTATGCCACACTTCTTTACTGTGAGGTTACATTTTTTTCCTTTGAAATTTGTAAGTGTTTTGTGAAGAGGTTCTTTGAAACTATGTAAACATCCCATTGTTCATCAAATTTTCTTTTTATTTATATCAGAATGGACTATTGTTTCATACTTTATTCAGTAGATTATAATCCTTTATTCTCATGATTTATTTTGATGCTCAAATGTGATGGCCTTCATGATGGCTCCTGTGTCCTTTTGACATGTCTCATCATTCTTTGAGCACTTCCTTGCTTTCTGATATAAAAAGATGTTCTGGGAGGTATGAGCCAAGATGGCGCCGTGAGTAGTCCTCTTTGTCTCTCGCCCTTCGAGTCTACAATTATTTGGACACTTATCGCTTGACAAAGGATATCCAGACAGCATCTCAGGACGTCTGAGACACCCACGCGACTATACATCGGAAGGCGGATGGACTTTCCTCCGGGAGGATGTGGAAATAGGTGAGGGCTCTCCGACCCCGACGGGCAGCCTGGTACCCGCAAGCGGCTTTCTTCCAACGGACGCCCCCAGAGGATCCACGCACGTCTAGGGCAGGAGCGAGAACACAACAGAGGAGCGACGGTGGAAACAGGTGACCAGAACCCTACCTAAACCCCCTGCAATTACTCCTAAACGCAGAGGGAAACTTTGGAGTTGCACACCTGAGCCCGCGGGGAGAGTCTCTCCCTGCCATTGGCGGGGGGATCCAGCCTGGTGCTCGGGGCACCCGGAGGGTCCCAGAGAGAGACACGGAGGGCACGGAGATCTCCCAGCTGCCGTTGCCCGCCCTGTGGGACTAGGGATTGCCGGAGATCTCGGAGAGGACCGGGGCGGGGGGAACTTTCAAAAGGCCGGTCCTGCGACCCGGAGGGGAAGCGCCGGAGCTCCGCCCGGGCAGCAGACAAAACTCTCTGTCTGCCATTAGCAGAGGGGCCACGCTGAGCATTCACGGCTCCGGCAGAGGCCCGGAGAGAATCCCTGAGGGCGGGGCGACCCCCAGCTGCCGTTGCCCACCC